>NW_020455566.1:465101-471641 GCF_003342845.1 Nothoprocta perdicaria
GAGCGGCCGCGGCGCCGCCGCCGCCCGGCGCCGACCTGGGCCCGCTGCGCAAGGCGAAGACGTCTCGCCGCAACGCCTGGGGCAACCTCTCCTATGCCGACCTCATCACCAAAGCCATCGAGAGCTCCCCGGAGAAGCGGCTCACCCTCTCGCAGATCTACGACTGGATGGTGCGATACGTGCCCTACTTTAAGGATAAAGGCGACAGCAACAGCTCTGCCGGATGGAAGGTACCCGCTTGGCCCCCCTTTCATTCCCTGTGCCCGCCCCGGTGCCACTTGGCACTGTGTCCCTGCTGTCTTCCCCGCCGTCACCCCCTCGCTGCGGTGCTGGGTGAGCTGGGGCCAGCTTGGGGACAGGCGAAAGTGTTGGTCAAGTTTTGGGCAGAGGTGCGTGGGAGGGTGAGTCCCTGAGCCCTGCGTGTCCAGGGCAAGGGACATCGCAGATGCCATCCCGCTGGCACCGGGCGGGTGCCCCTGGCTGCCTCTGGCACGTGGACATCTCCAAGGACTGTCCTGCCCCAGCCGCACGCGCGGGACATCCGAAACCGTCCCGGCCGCCTCGCCTGGGGATCCCCGTGTGCTGAGCAAGGGCTTTCCCCATGCAGGTGGCTCCCGTCTGCTCCCTGTCCCAGCTCTGCAGCCTCTCCGGGAATTATCCCGGGAGCCACGCTGGGAAAGGGGGGGAGAGACCGCCTTGTGTCCAGATGGTGTCAGTAAAAAGGAGACGGTTTCTCTCCTAAGCCCTCCCCTAAGCCCTGTCACCTCTGGGGTGATTAGCGCGGCTAACGAGGCTGGTGGCCTCGACGCAGCCTGATGCTGCCTGCAGCAGCCGACCCCTGCCCTGCCCGCTGGGCACCGGCTCGCCCGGGGCTTGTTCGGCGGCACGTGGGGCTGCCCTGGCCCCCCTTGTGTCCCCAGGCAGGCAGGGGAGCCGGGGGCACCCGTGGCCGGGTGGCAGGGCTGTTGTCGTGGTGCTCGTGCCCTGTCCTGGGGTGCGCAGGGCAGGCACTGCCGTCCCCGGCGTGCCGTGCGGTAACTCCGGAGCGCGGGAAGGTGTCGGGATGTGTAGAGGTCAGACCTTTGCCTCTGGGTGCCTCGGACGTGCGCTGCAGGTGGAGGGACTCGTGCCGTCGGCGGCAGCTGGCGCTGATGGAGTTGCAGTGGGCTCTGGAGCAAGGGGACATCAGGGGACATCAGGAGAGGCTTGTGAGGGCTCCAGGCTGGTGGCCGGGAGCCCCGTGGTGCCCACGGGAGGTGGGATTGACGTGTGAGCAGACACGAAGCCAGCTCCTCTCCGTGGTGGTGAGGCCTGGCCCGGGGTGGCCGCTGGGTTGGGAGCCCAGCTAAACGTGACCTCCCTGTCACATGCGAGTGGCATCCGGCGCCTCGCGGGGCGGAGGAGCGGCTGGCGGGTGTCCTCGGGAGATGAGGGCCAGGCCGTGATGGGGACACTTGGCACAAGGTGGCTTCCTGTCCCGCGCACCCCAGCAGGGGCGGCAGCTTCTGGCCTCTGGGCAACAGGTTTGGGGCCGGCTTTGCCCTCTGGGATGAGTCCCGGCAAGGGGGCACCCTCCAGGGCTCTCCCCCCTGGACCGGCTGTACCCACTCTGGTCCAGTCACCCGGGCATCCCAGATCTGCGCTGGGTGCCACCCGGGACCAGAGCCAACACCCTTCACACCGGAGCCTCCACCAGGGAGCGTGTGGGAGCAATCCCACTCCTCCAGCACCGTCCCTTGCCCCCGAGCCGTTCCGGAGCGTCCCTTCCTCCTGGGGTGGATACCGTGCCTGGCACCTGTCTGTGCAGCCCTGGGACCCCCATGTCCCCTTGGTGCCAAGGGGACCGCAGGTGTCGTGAGCGGGTGACATTAGAGGAGCAAGGGCACAGCACTGAGGATGCATGGGTGAGCTCGGGTGGCGAAACAGGGTGGCACCTCCCTGCAGGGTGACACGGTGACAGTGCCAGCGCGAGGAGGCGGTGACGCCTTTGGGGCCGCGTTGGCGTGGGGAGAGCAGGGACACGGCCCCGCTTTGCTGGTGTGGGGACGGAGGAAAGCCCCCAGCTCCGGACAGCAACAGCCTCCGGCACCCGACAGCGTGCGGAGCTGTGCGGAGGCGACGAAGCCACTTGCACCAAGTGCCCGAGGACAGCTCCGCACGCTGTTGGGTGCCGGAGGTTGTTTCCATGGGCAGCTCGTTCGGATCCCGCCGTGTGAGGGAGGCTGGGCAGGGCCCGGCCTTCCCGCTGGCCATCCCACCCGGGGACGAAGTGTCCGTGCACTCTGGGATGGGGACAACGCAGGGCAGGACGCGCCGTGCCGGGAGCCCCTGCACTTGGCTGGTGGCTCTTGCTGCTGGTGCCAGCTCCATGTCCCTGCCCAGCGGTGTCCCCGCTTTGTCCCCTCCCCGTGTGGCTCTCAGTGCTGCGGAGCCCCTGGCGCGCTGGGCACTCCGTTTTGTCCTAACGAGCCGTTTGCAGCTTACTAAACGGCCCCTGGAGCTCCCGGAGGTCCTACGCCCCTCCTGCCCGCGGCTGCACAGGAGCATTGTGGATCCAAAGTGGGAGCAGAAGGGGGGTCTCTGGGAAAGGGCTCTTCCCTTGACGCGCTCCTTGGAAGCGTCCCTGTTCCAGAGGGGACAGGATCTTGCGTGTCCTGACCTTGCCCTCCCCAGGGGCCAGAGCTGGAGCTCCCGGCAGCCCCTGATCCCGATTGCGCACGAACCCCTGGGTTCCTGCGCCCGTGCCTGGCCGAGGCGCTGCCGGGTGACCCATCATCCCTCGGGGAATTAGGTCCACGCGAGGCCGGGGATTTGTGTGTCGGGGAAGGGGAAGCGCCGGCTCTGGGCGCCGTGACGCGCGTCGGGAGCCGCCGTTCCTGGCGCGGGGCAGCGGGCGCCCGTGACTGACAGTTCTGCTTAATTAGGGAGTTGTTATTTTATCAGTTCCTCGGCGCTGGAAGTTTTCTGCTCTGGCTCATGCTTCCTGCTTGTTAATGGGAAACCAACACCCTCCGTCAAGGCGGCAGCCGTGCTGATGCGTTTTTAAAGGTTCTGCTCGCGCCGCTTTGACATCCAAAATACAACAATCAAGCGATCAGCTGCGGGCGCCTCTGATGGGGCTCTGACAGGGCTGCAAACCTCAATTTCCCAGCCCTGCCCTCCACCTCCTCCTCCTTCCGACGGCTGCGCGGCGGGAGCGGCTGTTCCCGCAGCTCCGCGGCTGGTGCATCGGGGACATGAGGACATGGGATGTCCCCGTCCTGCCTGGACATCCCCGTCCTGCTCTCCAGCAAAGGCAGGGAATGCTGCAGTGCCAGCCTGGAGCACGGCCATGCAAACTGCAGGAGGATCCTTTGGGAGAGCTTGGCCTCAGGCTCCAGGGGCTTTTGCCTATATAGGGATATAGGGATGTTGCCCTGTGGGGCTAAATGGCCTTGGAGCCTGCAGGGACGTGGGGGTGACTTTCCCCCAGGAGGGCAGCCAGGGGCTGGGGACACGATGGGGAGGACGGGGAGCAGATGCTGCGGCCAAGGGCAGAGCTCCCTGTGGCCCTGGGGCTGGGAGCCTGCTGGAGGGAGCCCCGTGGAGCATCCCGGCCTCGCCATATATGGAGATTTCCAGCGGCAGATGGAGAGCCCAGCGTTCCCAGAGAGCCCGGTGCTCCCCTTGGGAATGGGAGCGGGCGAGAGGCGCCAGGGCTGCTTGTCCCGGGTCGCTGCGAGAGGAACCCCGTCCACTTCATCCCACCAAGGGCTCTGCAGAACCTGCAGGTGTGCCAGGTCACCGGGGACCCCATCCTCTTCCTACGGGATGTGGCCTCTCCATGCAGCCCATTCCCACTGGATCCATCATGTCGTGGCCCGTGGCAGCTGATTGTTGCCCGTCTGGGCATCCCATCCCAGGGCTTTTCCTGGCTCCGTGTGGATCCCCCCTCGCGGGGATCCCTTGGGCTGCTCTCCTCCTCCCTGCCTCATCCTGCTCTCTCCTTTTGGAGATTTTTCATCTTCATTTTCTTCTTCCATTTTTTTTTTATTTTTTTTTCATTCTTTCCCCCTCTCTGTCTCTTCTAGAATTGCTTTTCATGCAGCGCTAACTGCTGAAGTAACACAAACCTGCTAAATGGTCCGGCTTTATGATAGCATAAAAATGATACTACAGCAGTGAGTGGGGCTTTATTAAACCCCAGGGAAAGGCTCCAAATGAGCAGCTTGCTCTGCTCTTATCCCCCCCACCCTTTATTTTTAATAACTGCTGGAATATAAACTACACTTAAGACGCCGTGGACTGGAAGAGCCGCCAGTCGCCATCCCTGCGTGTCCTCCTGCCCTCCCTCTCGCTCCCTGCTGCCCATGCTGTGATGCCAGTGCCAGATTACCGGGCTGGGATACGAATTTCCTTTGGATTTGTATGGCAAAACCCTTGTAAATACTCGGCAGGGATGCCAGAGCGCTGGCAGAGCGGGATGTGCTTGGAGTCCCGGGAGCTTCTGGGCGCGGATCCTTTGGTGATGGGATCCTCGCTGTGATGCTCCCAAGCGGGGGTGCTCGGGGACCCTGGCAGCATGCAGGATTTTAGTCCTGCATCCCAATTTTTCCATCGTGAAGGCAGCAAGTGGAAAGGGTGGAATCTCCCCTCGTTCCAGCAGCAGGGATGGAGCCGGATCCTTGTGCCGCATCCCTGGCTCTGATGCTGAGGGAGGGAGGCTCCCTTGGGTTCCCGCTCGGATGCAGCCCCCGGGGGTGCTGGTGCTTGGCCCTCCGCGGGGGGACGGTTTGGGGGCAGGATTTGCTCCCCTGGCCCCAATCGCTTTTCATTAGCCGGCCGCTTCCCGGCCGCTCGGCCCTGCCGCGGAAGGTGCCTGGCTGGTGCGGAGGTGAAAGGCACTTTGGGTTACGGCAGGACACGGGCGCTGGGCTCGCCTGTCTGCTGCCGGAGCCCCTTTTGGACAGCATCTGTTCATTATTGTGTGCCGCCTTGGCGGCGCGCCAGCCGGGAGGCCGGCAGCGCCGCACAAAGATTCCTTTCACCCGCCGCACAAGGAGCAGCAGCAGGAGGAGGAGGAGGCAGCCCGTGCCAGGAGGGGGCACAGCCGGAGAAGCAGCGCCCGCTGCATCCCAGGCACCCCCAGCCCCCCGTGCTCCGTCCTGGCCACGGGGCATCCTGTCCCACCAGGATAGGGAGGCCGCGAGCAGATGGACGGTTGCACGGGAACGGGATGCTCCGTGCAAGCTGGATGGTTGAACGGGAACGGGATGCTCTGTGCACACTGCTCCCGCCGGGATGCAGGCACCAGTGCTGCGGGCAGGCTGAGCGGGGCCCCTTCATGCACCCAGCACCGCCAGCACCTTTCCGAGCATCATGCATCCCTGTGGTGACTGTGGGCTCATAGCAAAGGTGCAGCTTGGCCCACGTGGGTGCCCGTGTTGCACCCGTGTGTGCCCGCGCGCCTGCATTTCCCTGTGCAGGCCAGGGGTGCTGCGCATGCGGGTGCTGCACGCGCCCGCTCCCTGTGCACCCACATGCTCTTGGGGTGCACGGGTTGCGTGGGCGCTTTCGGCACCGCTGCGTGCACCTTTCCCGGCCCCGCTCACCTTTCCCGGCCTCGTCCTGCGCTGCGCTCGTCCCCGGCCCCTGTGGTCCTCGAGGCAGCGGGGCTGGCGGGGAGGGTCGTGTGATGATGGGGGGAGGAATGAGATGAAAACCAAAGAATAAAATAAAAATATAAAAAAAACGGCGAGGGTTGTGAGGAGCCGCCTGCCACCTGGCGCGGTGCCAGCGCGGGGACGCTCCGCCGCAGACATGCCAAGCTGTAATTGCAGACAGACTCATTGCAGGAGACGAGGCGGTTATTTTTAACTTGTGTTAAGGTAATGCGCGGCGCTCCAGCCGCTTGGTTCAAAAGTTCAGGCCCCCCCACCCCAGCCATTCCCCTCCTACCCCAACCCGCCGGTCCCAACGTTCCCGCATCCCCAGCCGCCATCCTCCTTGGAGCCGCCCTTGCGGGCTCTGTGGGAGACCTGGAGCATCCCGGCATGGAGCATCCCGGGCACGGTGACAGGGGTGCCCTCCTCCATCCCGGGCTCCTCCACAGGGTTTCCGTGTTTTAGGGCCCCATCATTGGATATCTCTGCTCTTCTTGCAGCAAAACCTGCTGTGGATTCCTCGGAGGTGACGGGACCGGGTTAATGACTCTGCTCCCCTCCCATGGCTGAGGGACCGTGAGCAGCAGCACTGGTGGGACCCAAGTGGTGCCACTTGCTTGTCCCAAGAGTCTCCGAGAAGCCCACATGAGGCTGGAGCTCTGGTGCACGTGGGACAGAGACCTCTAATAGCTTTAATGAGTCCTTTACCCTTGGCAGCCTCCCCGGTGAGCACTGTGGGTGCTGGATACAGGTACCGTGCTGCTCCTTGCAGTGGTGCTGGGTGCAGGTACCGTGCTGCTCCTTGCAGTGGTGCTGGGTGCAGGTACCGTGCTGCTCCCTGCAGTGGTGCTGGGTGCAGGTACCGTGCTGCTCCCTGCAGTGGTGCTGGGTGCAGGTA
>NW_020455566.1:472382-473753 GCF_003342845.1 Nothoprocta perdicaria
CCCCATATCCACCTGTGGTCACTGTTGTCATTTGGCGTCGCGCTCTGCTCTCCCTTCCCGCACGGCAGCGCTTGTGTCCCCGCTGGAGCTGCTTCCGGGGGTGTCGGAGCGGCACGGAGGGTTGGGGCCCGCCAGGACCGAGCGTGGCGGTGCAGGCACCGGCGGAGGAGAGACCCGCTGGGCCGGGGGTGCTGAACGGCACCGTCGGGTCCAGGCGGGACAGCTCGGCGGGAACGCAGGAGGAGCCCAGGCGCCTCCTGCTCGGATCCCACCGTCCGACCCGGACTGTGGATCCCGACACGCCGGGCTGCAGGAAGGGATGAACCCGCTTGTCGCGGAGCGACGGGCTGGAGAATTGCGGAAGGTTTTTTGAGGCTGTCAAAGCTGTGTCTGTCCCGGAGATGTAAGACAGCGCTTTATTGCTGCCGACTTGATGGTTGTTCCCTTCTCCTCCGCCGTGGTGATTTATCTCTGCACTTTGCGCTGATTGGATTAGAAGTTTAAATGCTAAGGGTGCATAACAATATATTTTTCTTATTAATATTAAAAAATCATTATTGGATTTTTTATAGTTCTGTTTTGAATTGAATCCCCCTTGCTTGATTTATCCTCGCTCCCCGAGTAGAATTTAATGCTAATAGGAACAATCATGGCTTTGTTTTGAATCTTGGACTGTTTGGAAAACTTTCCCCACAAAGGGAAATTACAGTGTTATTAAGAGTCCATTAAAAGAGGGTTTGCCCATTCCCGGCTATTACCTGCAAGCCAGCGAAAAACACAACACAAAAAAGGAAAGACAAAGAGTCTGCTTTGCAGCGCTCCCTGCTTCCCCCCTTCCCAAGGTGCATCCTCGTTATTGTGCCAATTATTGTAATCAGCCCTATTATGTTGCAGGTATTAATTGCCGGTCCCCTTGGCCAGGTTTCCTGGGGACGCCCGCTGGAAAGCGCTGCCCGCCGGGGACCTCGGGAGAGGCTACGTGGGGCTTGGTGGCCGGGCCACCCGCGGGGTCCTGTGGGCTGCGCAGGGTCCCGGCAGAGATCGGCTCTTTTGTCCCACTGCTTGTGCTTGGGCGGCATTCCCGACGGGAGCGGCTCTCCTGGGATCTCCCTCTTCTGTGGCCTCTGTTTGTGAAAAAAGAGTTTTTTTTCCCAGTGCCATGCTGCAGGGTCCCGCTGCGCCCTGGCATGTTGCGTGCTCTCGTGTGGGCCTCGACGGGCCGACGAGGGGAGAGGCACCGTGCAAGGCTGTGCACGTGCACCATGTGTGTGCACATACACTGTGCACGCCATGCACACGCACCGTGCACGCACACTGTGCACACATGCTGTGCACACGCACGGTGCGCACACAGTGTGTACATGCACTGTG
>NW_020455566.1:474323-544712 GCF_003342845.1 Nothoprocta perdicaria
CACAGTGTGTACATGCACTGTGCACACACACTGTGCACACACACAGTCCAGGGGCAGCTGCCAGGCGCTAGGGACCCCCGCGTGGCACCCTCAGCTATCCAAGCCGCGTGTCCTCAGGTCTCCTCTCGCCAGCAGTGACCATATGGCCTGGGCTTCCCGGCACCCAGTTCACGGCCAGGCCGCTCTGGAATCCCAGCAATAGGATCCGCTCGCCCTCGGCGCACACTTCTTGGCTGCCGCGCTCTTGTTTTCGCCGTATCCTGGAGCCGGAGCGCGCCAGCCGAGCCGCGCTGTGCGGGGGCTGCGTGCCAGGAGCCCGCGCCAGCTGCGAGGCCGCGGGGTTGGTGGCCGTGACAGCGCCGTGGTGGGGCAGTGATGGCAGGTCAGGATGGAGCACGGCGGGACGGCCCTGAGGATGCCAGCGCGGTGCCGGCAGTGCCCCGGGCATCGTGGCAGCTCCAACAGCTTGGACCGGGGCTCTGGGAGGCGCAGAGCGGCTCGTTGTGTGACATGGGCTGTGTTTCGGTGTCCATCGCATTGCGCTGTACCCTGGGGTACTCCCCTTGGTGCCATGTGCACATCCAGGGGGCAAACCTGTAATTCTCATTGCGCTGCGGATAGCGCAGGGCAGCGCCGCTCCGACAGGGCCTCTCGCAGCCTGCGCTCCCTGCCCGGCAAGAGCCACGGCACCCGCTGCCCGCGCTGGGGACACTGCCCTGGCACGTCCCCTGCCGCCCCGGGGGAGCCGGGGCCTCCGCAGCGTCCGGAGCCTTGGGGACAGGGGCGCGGAGCAGCGCCCGGAGCTGCGAGGGGTTAAACGGAATGAAGCCGGCGTGAAAGTCTTGGCTCGGGAGCCGCAGGCAGAAAGTGCATTTGTAGCCGCAAGTGGCCGCCTTGAAGACGATCCAGATCTGTCTGGGAGCCGTCTGCTGCTAAAACCCTTTGATCCACTTACTGCTCTCCGGGGAGCTCCCCGCAGCGCTGCTGCTAATGCCCCCACAGCGACAGGGACTTTGCTGCCAGACGGGGGCAGGGAAGACCCCGATGCCGCTGCCAGGGAGGGAAACGGCGGCAGAAAGCGGCTGAGGGACGGGGGGCTTGCAGAGGAGCCCCCAGGCTTCCCCCTCGCGGGGCCGGAGCGAGGAGATGCCGCCTTCGGAACCCGGACACCCCTGAGCATTTCCAGGTGCCGCGAGCAGCTTCCGCTAAGCTGCGGGTGCAGGCCGCCTATTCTGGGTGGCAGCCACGAGGCCACGGTGATGGTCGCAGGGAGGGTGTCGTGTCCCTGGTGTCGTGTCCAAATGCTGGGAGTGGGACATGGGCCTCCCGGGGCTGGTAAGGCAACGGCAGCGTGCGGGATGCTCCGGGCACTGCCGTTATCCAGGAGGACTGGACCCGGCTGCGCCCGAGGTGCTGGGGTCGCTCCGTGCCCTTTCCTAGAGCGGATGGCACCGTGCTCTCTATGCCAAGCCACAGGGTGAGAATGAGAGCCGGGTTCAGGGGCAGTGGGCAACGTGTCTGGTGGGAAATGGCTTCACATGTGAGATAAAACGTTGTAGGTCGTCTGGCCCAGCTAGCGCGTTCAGCCTGAGCTCTGCCGAGGGGAGCAGCTTGGAAGGAAAAGCAGGAAAACCAGCAGTGCTGGACACACGGGTTCTCGTGCCAGCAGAGGATGAAACTGGGGGAATTTGGGAACGCAGAGATTGTTCTGATTTTGGTTCTCCTTAATGGGAGCTGAGGGGCTGCTCCTGCACATCCCTCCAGCGGGCTCCGGGAGCGGTGGGAAGATGCTCCCCACTCTGGTCGTTGTGCAGGGAGCAGAGCGGCGCTCCAGGGGCTGGGACAGCGGCGCTCCGGGCTCGGGGAGCGCGGGTGATGCCTGCAGCCGGGAGCAGCACGCGTGGACCAGCCGGGGACAGCGCCACTAGCCTGGGATGGGGATGCGTCCGGGAGCAGGGCGCGGATCCCACGCTGCTCCCGCCTGGATGTGGCCCCGGGTGAAGGGCATTGCACGGGATGGTCCCCATGGGGCAGCAAGGGGGCCGGAGCGGCGGGGGGACGGCGGAGGTGCGAGGGGAGGAGGTGGCCGTGGCGCTCACAAAGGCTCCATTGAGGGAGGGCGCTTGGCGCTGCAGGAGCAGGAGGCCGGCCAGGACAAACAGGCCCTGGAGCGGGAGCACATGGTGTCCCTGGCGGCAGCCCCGGCGCGCGGCGCATTCCGCCGCGCAGGAAGCCACGCGTGCCAGGAGGCTCCGGCCAGCGCAGCCCCGCGTGGGGCAGCCCCTCGCCCGCGGAGAGGCGGCGATGGAGCAGGACGGGGGCGGGCGCCGTGCCCAGGAATCCGGGGGCGGTTTGCAGGCTGCTCAGCCCTGGCAGCAGCGGCTAATCCCGGTAGGACGCCGTGTCAGGAAGGCGCAGGACACGCGAGCCGGGAGGAGCAGCCCTGCTGGGCAGGGAGCTGCGCGGGGGTCCCGGGCGCCCTGCGTGGGGGTGGCCGAGCCCTGTGGAGCTGCCCTGGGGCAGTGACCCGCGGCCCCGCGGGGCTCCCGTCCCTCCCGCACAGCCCCTGCCCTGGACGCGGCTCTGGGTGGCTGGCCGGTGCCCGCCCTGCCACAGCGGCCTTCCCTGCATCCCATGGGCGCTTTCCCCACACCCCCATGTGCCCCCGTGTCCCACACGCTGCCATCCATCACCCTCTGCTCTGTGCGACGACAGAGCGCCTTGTGCTCCCCTCCTGTCGAGTGTCCCTGGCCTGAGAACCCCACTGAAGTCAACGTCAATGACCATGAGGTTTGCGGAAGAGCGTTGAAACCATCTGGTTCAGGTGCAGGTCAGCAATTCCCTGCGGTCCAGGGCGGGTTTGTTGCTCCGGCACAAGCCTGGGCCCCGTTTCCTCCTTCCCGTTAGCTGGATTTTCTGTGGCCCTTCTGGACACTGAGGGCTTCGCTGGTTCCTCCAGCTGGCGCAGCTGGAAGCCAAGATGCAGGACGGGCCCGAGCAGGGGCTGGGGCCACGTGCGCCCGCCACAGGGAGGAGAGGAGCCCGGCGCCACTGCCGGCCCACGTGGGCTCCGTCGGACACGGGGACAACGCTTTCCAAAGCGTTTCCCTCGCTTTGATCCGGAGAGACCGGCCCATCCAGAGATGGCTCCACCGGGCGCCGTGTGGAGCATCTCCCCTGCTTCCCGGGTCAGGATCCCTTGCTCCCGGGCTGGCCGTGCTGGGCGCTCCGGCAGCTCCGGCTCCTCCCTCCAGAGGCTCTGTGCCCGGCTGCCCTGGCAGCCTCCACATGATGCAATTTTTGCCATTACTGGGAAAGCTGCTGAGCCCCGGGGGGCCGTGCTGCTCTGGGTGCACGCCGCCCCGTGTTGTGCCCCGTTGCTCTGCGACCTGCTAATGGGAAACCTGCCATGTCCCCGGGTGCCAGGGGCTCCTCCTGGGGCTCTTCTGGCTCCGGGCTTTGCCTGCTGAACCGAGACGGGATTTCGCGAGCTGTTTGGGGCTGCAAGAAGGTCTCACGGCTCTCAGGCTGCCCGCGACGTTTCCCCCATGCCAGTGACCTCCCTGCCACTCTCTTTGCTGCTCTGGTTGCCCCTGGTTGTGCCAGGTTGGTGGAGGCTCCTGTGCCTTGTCCTAATGAGTGCGTGGGCTGTGATGGGACAGGTCACGGAGGAGACACCCTGCTAGGCAGGATGACCCATCCGTGGCGAGTTGGGACAGCCCAGGTTTGCAGAAGGGCAAGTTTAGGGCATCTGGGGCAGCCTCTGGAGTGTCCCTGGTGCCCCTGAACCCTTGGACAGAGCCCCGGAGGCTGCGAGGAGCGTAGGGAGCCTGGGTGCCCGGAGCCCGCGAGGACGAGGAGGAAGAAGAGGAGGAGGAGGAGGAGGAGAAGGAGGAGGAGGAGGCTGCAGACAAAGCCGGGCTTCACCTGCGCTACCTGCGGGATGCAGCGCGGGGCTCGCCGTTTCCATGGCAACGGCCGATGGCATCCCTGGCTCCCAAAGCGAGAGGTTCCCGCCTGGCTCCGATGTCATCGGCCGTTGCCCCGGTAACCCCGAATCGGGAGGCTGGTCCGGGCAGGGCGGGGAGGACCTCGGCACCCCACCGCTTCCAGCGCTGCTGGAGAAGGGAGGAGGGATCAGGAGCCTGGTCCGGGCAGCCTGGCCAGGGCGGCAGGCGGCCCTGCCGTGGAAAAGATGCAACGTCCTGTCCCGGCTTTGCCCCTTGGGTCTTCCTCGCACTTGGAAGTGCTGCACGCGGCAGGTTTGGGTGTTTGGAGCAGAAGTGACACCAGTGTGTGCTGGTGTCCCGGGGATGTGGCAGTGCTGCCAGCCTGCCCGCCTCTCTTCCCATCTCCCCACTGTAAAGGATGGAGTTTTGGGCTCCCCGAGGCCCGTCTCCCCGAGGAGGCAGCGAGCGCCCAGGGGTCCCCAGGGTGCTGGAGGCAGCTGCTTTTCCCCACGTCGGGCGGCGGGTAGTGCTGGGAGGAAGAAATGGCCCCAGTCGCTTGCCAGGGCGCCGGGGCCCCACGGCGTCCCCGGGCACCCCGTGTGGAGCGTGCGTGGGGGCTCCTTGCGCTCTGAGCAATGCCAGGTTGGCAAACGCAGCCGAGGGGGCGGCGGGGGCTGCAGTTAGCGGGCGCACGGGGAGCTGCTGCCGGCTGAGTCACCGCACGGTGCTGCGGGCGCTGCAAGGGGGTCGGGCGCGTTGGGGCCCGCCGAGAACGTGGGACCCCCCTGGGTGACACGAGAGCCGCCCCGGCCGCCGCTGCCATGACGAGGATTTGTCCACCCGCTCCGGACCCATCCTTGGGGCCTGGCTCCTGTTCAGCCTCCAAAAGACCACCCTGCACTGCAGCTTGGAGCCATGGGAGCTCTTTGGCTTTTGCCGGTGGGAAGGACGCTCCTTGGTGCCCTTGATGTGCCTTGGGAAAGCCTCCAGGCTCCTCGGGAGCCCCGGTCCTGTGCGTGGGCCGGGCCCTTCTGCAGCTCTCCGAGGCCGCGGGCGGTGTTGGAGGAGCTGAGCGGCTGCTGGGGATGCTCTGCTCTCCAGAGACCATCGTCAGACCAGGAGTGGTTCATCCCCGCCGGCTGCTCGGGGGAGTGAGGCTCCGGGGCCATTGCGCATCCCTTGGGATGCCCCACACAGGCTCCTTGGAGCTGCCGACGTCGTCTTGGCTCCCGCTGCTTTCGCTGGGACCTTCCTGTTTTTCCGCAGCATCTGCCTGAGATTTCTGCCCTCCACCCCTTGTTGTGCCCCAGCTGGACTGGGTTGGTAGCACCGGCCTGGACCCATCGCCAGAAGGGAGGGCATCCTCCAGCCCGGGCTGGTGGGCGCAGATACCACAGGTTGCTGGGAATTGCTGGGTATTTTTGCAGGCGCTTTGGGAAGCGGGTCCTTCTGCAGCCGTTCTCTGTTGTGCCAGACTGCAGCGACAGGTATTTTCTCCTCCAACCCAAAAGCTTTCTGCTCTTGACCCCCTTGCCTTTGGGGTCTGAAATGTGCAAATGGGTGCAAATATTTCTATTTTTCTGAAATGACCGGGAAATTTTTATCAGAATAAAATTGTTCATCCAAAGATGCTGTGAGGGAGAGATTCACCGTGAGCCTTGTAACCGGTTCAGGGCTGCAGTGTCTGCGTGTGCTGCGCCCTGGTGCGGGGTGGCTGCGCTGAGCAGCACGGTGATCCTGGGGCAGCTCGTGCCTGGGACCCGCCACTCCTCCTGCGTGGCCAGTGACGAGGCGATGCTCTTTTGCTGCCCCCCTCGGAGCTGTTGTCCTCTCGGCGCGTGCACCATTGCGTGACACTGGGCTCCGCCGTTTTCCTTGTCCTCCCTCTGCAGACGGAGAGGAGGAGATGAGCATGCAGGTGGTTTCCCTGCCAGGAGCGGCCGCTTTTGGAGCCCCACAGGGGCTGGTTTTCCCGGTCTGAGTGTCTCGTGCGCCTCTCCTGGAGGCTGGGTCTCCCCGGGGTGCCCCGGGGCTTTCCTGCTTTCAGGTGCGGAGCGGCTCTGCTTCGCTGGGCCCCTTGGCACAGGCTGTGCGCGGGTGCCGGGGCTGTGCCCGCTGCCTGCCGGGCTGCGCTGCGGGAAACGCCCGCAGTTCCGGGGGGATTCTGCAGCACACGTGGAGCCCTGGGGGCCCTGGCGGGGCCTGGGGGCAGCGAGGGGGGCCACGCGGCCCCCCCAGGCTGGCGGAGCTGAGCGCGGGGTCCGCGATGATGCTGGTAGGGACCCCGAGCCCGGCACCCCTGCTCCCTACATCCCTGCTCCCTACATCCCTGCTCCCTACTCGCCACCACCGGTGGCCCTGGCACCCAAGCGGCTGGGGAGAGCACTCGGCGGGGAATTGAGCCGCTACCTGAGGAGAAGGGAGCACTGCTGCTTTAATTATTTGGCTGTGGTAAGGTCTTGGTGTGGAGGAAATTGAACCCAGGGGAAAAAATACTGTAATTTCATGCAAAAATTACATGGCAGCTCTGTGTGATTTACTGCAGCTATTTTGGTGGCCAACTCTGGGGTGTAATTAGAGTATTACTGCGTAAGTGGCTGGTACTGGAGAGGGTCTTTCCACAGCAGCTCGACTGGTTTGCCACGCTGGGGAAGGGGTCCAGGAGGGCTGGGCCTGGGGCACTGGAAGGGGACGTGGGTTTAGTCTGAGAGCCAAGTAGGTCGGGTTTGTCCTGTCCATGGCCCCCTCGCTGGGGCTTGTGTGCAAGCACCCATGGAACCACCGCGGGCACGTACTCCCCCTCTCTCAGGGCACGTCCTGGCCTCTCAGCTCCTGGAGTTGCCGTCCAGATGTTGCCTCTCCCTCCAGCAGTGAAATCGCTACTGCTGCAGCCCCTGTGCAAGCAGCCCCGTCCCCTGGGCTGGAGGGACTGCCAGCTGAGCCGTGTCACTTGGTGGCCAAGGCGCTGTTGATGGCAACGGCTGTGGCAGCACGCGGGGGAGATGCCGGTGCTGCGGTTGTCCCTTGTGGGCTTGGAGCTGGCGCGTCGGGATGGGGCTGCTCCCTGGGTGCATGGCAAGGCGCTCCGGGCACGGGGAGCAGCTGGCAGCGGGGGCAGCTCTGCCCCCTGCCCCCTGCCCGGGACGTGTCTCCTCCCGGGGCAGGGAGGATGCTCCGCGTGACACGATTCCGAAGGGGACGCGCAGGGATGGCCGCTGGCTACAGTAAGCGTGCTGCTATGGCAACGGAAACACTTCCCGCGCGGAATTCCTAGCGAGCCGCTGTTTGGCGGCAGCGGTGGCCAGGGTCTTAGGGGGAATCTGGCCTCTGTGCCCGTCACCCCATCCACCGGGCACCCGCCTGGACCCGCAGCCCCTCAGCGGCCCCAGGGACTGGGCCCATTCTCAGCCTCGGCGCCACGAGCATCCTGATGCCGAGGAGATGCCCCCTATGGAGGACCTGTCCTCCACCACCCTGGCGTGTCCCACGTCCCCTGGACTGGAGCAGCTGGTGGTGGAGACCTGGCCTGGGGAAAGGGCCGAGTCCAGCATCTCCATGTGGGACGGGATCCCCAAGAAACCCCGCGGCACTGCCAGGGCCTGGCACCTGCCGGGTGCTCTCCAGCGTGTCCCTGCGTTGAGCCATGGTGGCCACCAGACTGGGACCTCCAAGCGAGCATCCCTGGCCGTGTCACCCAGTGCCTAGGCGGGCTGCGGAGCCAGCCCTGGGCAGCAGGGCCAGCCTGGGCTTGCGGAGGCGGGCGCTGAGGTTCGCTTGGTGTCGCTTGCTCCTCCTGCTCGCTTGAAATAACTTGCACAGCTCATGGTCAGGAGGCAGCAGCCAAGTGCAAAACGCGGCGTTGCTGCCAGCGCCGCAGGGTGCGAGGGGAGCACGGAGCCAATGCCGCCTGCCGGGCTGCTCCGCTGCCTCCGTGTGTGCGCCAGGACACGGGCACGAAGGGAAGGGGCACGGTGGGACCTGCTTGTCTGTGGAGAGCG
The DNA here is from genome assembly GCF_003342845.1 of Nothoprocta perdicaria. Classification (NCBI taxonomy): domain Eukaryota; kingdom Metazoa; phylum Chordata; class Aves; order Tinamiformes; family Tinamidae; genus Nothoprocta; species Nothoprocta perdicaria. Next base: position 482,272 of record NW_020455566.1, read on the forward strand.
GGACCTTCCTCTGCAGTGGCTGGGTCCCGTCCTGTCCCCGGGGAGATGGTCGTGCCTCAGCTCTGCTGCCTGGTGCTCCCCTCGGTGCCACCCCTGGCCTGGAGCTGGTGCCGCCGGTCTGCGTTGCGACCCGTGGGCACCAAGGTGCTCTGCAGAGCTCGGGAGACAGCGAGCGAGCGCGGCAGCCGCGGGAGGCGGCCCTGGCTGCCGGGGCCTCGGCCTGGCGCGGGTAGCGGCTCCAGGGAGGGCTGCCCGCCGCGCCGTCTGCCTTGGGCGCTGCAGGAGGTGCCACGAGCATCTGGGCCCTTCCCGCGCCGCTGGCGCCCTGCATCCCATCTGCCTATGGAGCAGGCGTGGGCCATGCTCGGGATGGGCACTTTGGTGCCAGGGCTGGCACGAGCCCTTCTATTTGGGATGGAGGAGATGTCACAGTGACACCAGCACCAGCTGGGCTGGGCTCCCTGCGGTGACGGGAGCTTCACTTAAGCTTCACTTAAGATCTGCTGTGCATGGCAAGGGTCCCTTCCTGGGTGAGGAGGATGTCTCGGGTCCTCTCAGCAAGGCCGCTGTGGAGCGATGCCCTGCGGCAGTGCCCTCCAGCACCACCAGCCTCTCCGTCAGCCCTGCTGGTACCTCCTGGGATGGGACGGGGCACCGCCGCGCGTGTGGGCAGCCTGTGCCCCGTGGAATATTTCCTCCAATACCTGCAATTGTGTGTGCGCAAGAAGTAAATAAGCATCAATTAACCCCCGGAGCCATGCTCGTGCTGGAGAGCACCGGCAGGGCTCTCATTAGTGGCGCTGTCACTGCTTCCTCTCGTTAACTCGCGTGCGAATCCCGGCCAGGTAATGGGCTCATTAGGCCCGCGGAGCAGCCGGGCCAGATGTGCAGCCCGGCAGCTGGGCCGCGCACGGGGACGACCGGGTCGCCCCATCAGGATCCATGGAGCGGCTCCTGGCGCGGCTCCGCAGAGCTCATCCCGAGCGCTGACCCTGGCCCGGCACGACGGCTCCGCGTGCTTGGAGCTGCCGGCGGGAATCGGCCTTGCAATGGGGAGAAGCAGGTTTGCAAGCGCACACATCCAGGACGAGGCCACGCTGCTCGTGTTCCTCGCTGCCTTGTTTTGAGGTTTCGTTTTTGCATTTGTGCTCTGGAAGATCCCAGGCCATGTGGAGAGCATGAACGGGTGGCAGAGCAGGGGATGGCGACTGGGACAGCCCACAGGGGAATAGTTTGTAGTGAGGGACACGGCAGGTCAGCAGGGCTTGGACACAGGCCGGCTGCCCTGAATTGTTGCTGTTGGACAATTCAGGAGGATTGGGATTGGATTGGGGAGGCACCTGCACGTGTCTCCCACAGGAGCCCCGTCTGTCAGCAGCTCAGCGGGCTGGAGGAGCTGATGGGACGTGGTGCTGAGCAAGGGACGGGACGGTGTAGGGCGGCAAATCCGGGGTCCTGCAGGGCATGTGGCACAGAGCGGCCGTGGCCCAGGCCCGGGGTGGCACCTGCAGATCTGACGCTTTGGGGCTCCAGAGCACGGCGGATCCTGCCGTTTCCCGGCCCGGAGCTCGGCGGGGCCACGGCACCCGTGGCCATTGGGGCACCACCAACACGTCACGACGACTGTGGTTCCGTGCCTTGCGGCGAGCCCATCCCGCGCCCCGCTTCCCAGCGGTTCATCCCGGGACACGCACGTGGGGCGCGCGGGGGCCCCGCTGCCGTTTGCCGCTGGCGGCGGGCGGGACGGAGCAGAGGGTGCTGCAAGACGGGGCCCGCCTGGCGGCTGGCGCGGCCCACGCCTGCCTGCCGCCCTCGCCCGGCCGCACCGCGCGGGGCCCGTCCCATCCCCGTTCCAAATGCGCTGGAATTGCCCCCTGCAACGGCCCCTCAGCTCCTTGGGGGCCGGGAGACACTGGGAGGGGGCCCCGGCCCCCGCTGCACCTTGAGACCCTGCAGCATGGCCAGGATAGGGCCCTGCGACGTGGGCTGTTTTGCAAGGCGGCCGCAAGGATGACGAGCGCACCGGGGCGAACGCAGCGGCCTCCCGAGGTGCTGAGGAGCCCGGCCCCTCGGAGGGGTCCCCGGGGCTCCGCGTGCGCTGCGAGGGCAGGCGGAGCGAGCTGCCCCTTCCCTGGGCGCAGCTCTCCCTGCCAGCTCCCAGCGAGGATGCCAGGCACAGCCGCGCCAGACACTGTCTGTCCGGTCAAAAGGACACGGATGGGGGCGGCAAAAACGCTCGAGTGCCGCAGTGCTGCCAGATGCAAATTGGTAGTCGAGTCACTCATCCAGACAATGGGGTCCGGCTAATCCTTTTACAATGGGACTAATTGCTAATCACACCGATTTCACACTGGCTGTTCCCCTGACAATGAGGCTCCGTGGAGCAGGGCTCTGGGGGGGTGCAGAGGCTTCCTGGGAGCTCCGTGGCTCCCAGCGCGTCCTGCGCGGGCCAGCGTGAGCAGACGGGCACCGGGTCGGCCCCGGCTCTGCTGTGCTGGGAAGCCTCCGGCAGCCAAATGCTGGGAGCTCCTTCCTCCCGCTGGCGCCGGCTCCTGGGCTCCGGTCTGCAGCTGCCGCGGGCAGGGGGATGCTGCCGGCCCGTGTGATGCGCTGGCGGGGGGGCCGGTGGGGCAGGGAGCACCGCGCTCCACTGCGGGCACAGGCAGGCTCCAGGGACAGGCACGGAGACGGGCTCCTCTTGCCCGCGACCTGCTGCCTGGCTGGGCCGAGGTGTGCAAAGGGCCGCGTGGCAGCGGCCCCGGCCTTGCTCCCCCGCCGCAGCGCCGCACGCATCCAGCCAGCAGCACAGACGTTAACTGGGGCGGCCAGCAGCCCCGCGGCCGGGCTGTGACATCCCGTGCACATCACTGCAATGCCCGGGAGCGGAGCCCAGCTTTTCGGCGTCTGCAATCAGCTCTTTGCATGGGTACCTTTGCCCAGGGTTGCTCCTGGAGCTGCCTGCAGCGGGGGGCGTCTGGGGCAGCCCGGTGTCTGGCTCCGGGTGCTAATAAGCTCTTGGCCCGCCTCCGTGCAGCCGGCTGCCCTGCCAAGGGGCACCCCGAGCCGCGCGGCCGGGTGCTAATGAGGAGAGCGCCAGACTTGCCCGCGCCTCGCGCTTAATTGCTGCTGTCTTTTGGCTCTTAATGAAGCTCTGCGGCTGCCGCTGCGCGGCTCGGCGAGGCCCCCCTCCCTGCTGCGCGCGGGCAGCCTGACCCGCCGGCTGCCCCGGCGCCGTCGTCCTCGCCCCACACCAGCCCGGCCCCGGGGGCTGCCGGGGGCGCTCGGCTCGTGCTGCCCGTCGGGGCCGCCCGGCGTCCCTGCCCCGCTCGGGCATTTCCCGGTGCCGCCGCTGCCGGGGCAGGGCAAGGCTGGCAGCTCCTGTCACCAGGGCTGCTGCGCCCTGCCCTTGTCCTAGGGCACCGAGCGAGCGTCGCCTCCCTGCAGTCCAGTGCTCCCAGGGCTCTGCAGCTGCAGCCCCGTGCAGGGGCAGACACGGTGTCCCCAGCATGGTGTCCTGCACGGAACATTCCATTCCTGGGGCAGGAGGGAAAGCCTGAAGCTAGCTAGCTTCCTTCCTTCCTTCCTTCTTTCCTTCCTTCCTTCCTTCCTTCCTTCCTTCCTTCCTTCCTTCCTTCCTTCCTTCCTTCCTTCCTGCCAGGCCAGGCAGGCTGCTCCCCGCAGCACCCAGGTGTCCCCGCTCCCCGGTGTCTGTGTGTGGGTGATGTCCCATGGGGCTGCTCCCGGCCCGGCCTCTGCCCCGGCCCCACCAGCACCCGCCCCCGCGCACGAGGGGGTTAACGGCTGGCCCATACCTGCAGTTGCATTTTAAAGATGTGAAATTAAAGCCCGTAATTTATTCTCCCCACACACGAAGGAGCAATTAGTTCTAAACACGGCTTAATCAGTCAGCGCGAGATTGATTTCTGTAGACTTGGATTTGGTGGCTGCTGGCAAGGAGCCAGCCTGGGAGCAATCTCCAAATAAATGAAGTGCAGAGAAGTAAGCCATTACATAATATGATAGATGAGGCTGGAACTCACTCGCCTCTTCATTAGTATTCCTCTGTACGCCGGCAAAGGCACCAAACTTTCTCCTCAGCACCTTGGCTTTCCCACCTCCTCCTCGCCCTGACCCTGCTGCGGCTCTGCTGGGGCCGATGCTGGGGCAGGAGGAGGCCAAGAGCCTCCCTTGGGTGGCCCGTGTCTCCTCCCTGTGCCAGGCAGCTCCAGCACAAGGATTTCTGCATCTTGCACTTACTCCTCTCTGCTCTGCTCTTCCCTGGGCTCTGCAACTTGCCTTTCCCCTTTGAACCCCTGGGAAACCAAGGCACGGGGCTCTAGGAGAGCTTCCAGGGAGCTGCATCGAAGCAGCAGGCAGGGGCCAGGTGTCCCCAGCAGCTCTGGACACCAGTCCATCAGTCTGAGGATGTCAGCTCAGCATCACCCGAGCCCATCGCCCCGCAGCAGAGTGGGCAAGAGCCCAGGCTGATGGGCGCTTGTGGGGCTGGTTCCCACCTGGAAACGAGCCTGAGATGGGCGTAGGGATGCATGAGCTGTGGCCAGACCTGGCAAAGCTGGAGGATCCTGGTCTGCACTGCCCTGCAGGGGCTGCAGCAGCTCATTTAATTCCCCGCTGAGCTCTCGGTGCAAATGTGCATGCGCTGGGCACGCTTGGATTTGGAAAGGGGCTCATGAAGCTCTCTGCTCCAGCTGGTTGAGTTGCAGCAATGACACAGAACAAGAGGAGCAGGATATTGCTCTCCGTGAGAAAATCCCTTGCGGTGCTGGGTGTAGATCCAGAGGCCAGGAGTGTTTGGGGAATGCATTCCCTGGCCAGCCCTCGTGTTGACAGTGGGATTTGCAGCTGGCTTTGCAGATCCTCGGTGTGGGAGTGTCGGGCTCCTGGGGCAGGTGCTGCCTGTTGAGAGCTGGCTCTCCTTGCGAGGGATCGCGGCTGCAGCGAGCGCCCTGCTCTCCCAAGCTCCGGGTTGTGCAAGACTCTCCTTGCACTGCTCGTGTCTGCGTGCGCTGCGGGGATCGAGCCCCTGGCCGCTTCTCAGCGCTGTGGCAGTCCCGCGTGCCTTCTGCCGTGCCCTGCAGCCTAACCCTGCTCTCCTCGTGGAATCACCTTCCTGGAGATGCGGGACGAGGGGGAGCTCGTGGTGCCAGGTAGCAAAAGTGGTTTGGAGCCCGCACGGGCAGCAGTCCTGTGCATTGGTGCCCTGCAGCTCGTGCGTGGCTGGACGGGGCCCTGTCCCTCGTGGGGCTGCGGGGCAGCTGCCCACAGCGCTGCCGTGGAAAGCAGCCCGGGAGCGCTGCAGAGCGGCCGCACTGCCGGGCTCCCCTGCGCTCTGTGGGAGAGGCAGGTCCAGCAGCTCCTCACTGGCATCCCTGGCCTCAGAGAGGAACCCCGCCTGGTGGTCTCTGCTCCTGCTGCACCTGGCACCTTTTTCCTCCCCAGCAGGGCCACTCGTGACTCCTGCCAGTGGAGTGGCAGTCCCCAAGATCTGCTTCTGCCTGTTGTGGGGCTGGAACAGGTGCCCTGGCATGGAAGGACTCCCCTCATACCCTCAGTTGTGCCAAGAGATTCCCTAGCTGATAGATGCAACCAAGAGCCAAGGACCGCTGGTCCTGCAGGTGAAATTTCTGGTAGCGCCATGGGTGAGACCTTCCAGCTGAGGCCTTGGAGCCCCAACAGAGCAAAGACCCCTTGCCTTAGGAAGCTGTGGCGACCCAGGAGATGGAGCCTAGGTTCCCTGAAGGCCCTTGTGTCCCCTCCAGCCCCCCAGGCAGCCCCCACTGTGCCCGTGGTGCTGGCACTAGTGCTGACGGGCTCTTGTGTGCTTGTTGTCTCTGCAGAACTCCATCCGGCACAACCTCTCGCTGCACACGCGGTTCATCCGCGTGCAGAACGAGGGCACTGGCAAGAGCTCCTGGTGGATGCTGAACCCCGAGGGTGGTAAGACAGGGAAGACGCCCCGCCGGCGGGCAGTCTCCATGGACAACAACAGCAAGTTCCTGCGGATCAAGGGGAAGGCCAGCAAGAAGAAGCAGCTGCAGGTGACGCAGGAGCGCGGGGACGACAGCCCTTCGTCGCAGCAGGCCAAGTGGTCGGAGAGCCCGGCTTCGCACGCCAGCGATGAGTACGACGCCTGGGCCGAGTTCCGGACGCGGGCCAACTCCTCGGCCAGCACGCTGAGCGGGCGCCTCTCGCCCATCATGGCCAACCACGAGCCCGATGACCTGGAGGAGGATGATGGCACCCCGTCCTCTCCCCTGATGTACCCCAGCCCCTCCAGCACCATGTCTCCCTCCCTGAACGCCCGCTGCTCTGTGGAGCTGCCCCGGCTCACCGATCTCACTGGCACCATCAGCCTGAACGAGAGCCTCGGGGAGAGCTTGCTGGATGACCTGCAGGATGGCTACAACATGAGCCCTTCGCAGCAGCTTCCCCCGGCCGCCCTGCGGCAGCGCAGCTCCAGCTTCACCTTCAACTCCAAGTGCTCCACCATGGGGGCTGCCGCCAACACCTACTGCGGGACTATCTACAGCCAGCCGGCCATGAGCCTTATGCGGCGCCTGCCCATGCAGACCATCCAGGAGAACAAGCAAGCTACCTTCTCGCCCGTCAGCTCCTACAGGAATGCCTCGCTGCAGGACCTGCTCTCCTCCATCTCCTACGCGCACAAGGAGGGCATGGTCCAGGGGGACCTGCCCGTGCCGCAGGCCAGCCCCATGGTGCCGGCCCGCGGCCACAGACAGAACCCGCTCGTGTGCGGGAGCGGGGAGCAGGGCTTGTCCTCCTACCCAGCCCACTCGGCCTCGCTCATGAAGAGCAACACTTTGTACCACCACCCGTCACCAGCCAGTCACCACCCTGCGGTCAACACCAGTGCCTTAGCTAATCCTGTCAGCCTTATGAGCTTGCCCAGTGACACATGCAGCATGACAGCCATGCCGCACCACGGGCATCTGCATTCCTACGCTAATAACCAAGGGGCACACATGAGCTTGCTGGATTCGCTGCAGGGCCCCTACCCGGGGGCTGTCCACCCCCCCGTGTTGGGCCAAGACAGGTTCCCAGCAGATCTGGACCTGGACATGTTCAACGGGAGCTTGGAGTGTGACGTGGAGTCAATTATCCTGAATGACTTTATGGACAGCGATGAGATGGACTTCAACTTCGACTCGGCTCTTCCACCGCAGAACGCGCTCAACATGCCCACGCTGCCTGGGGGCCCGCAGCCCACTAATCAGAGCTGGGTGCCTGGGTGACGTGCGCCCAGACACCACCGAGAAGTCACAAGGGGAACATTGAGACTAACTTTTTTTTTTCCTTTCTCTTCTGCCTTTATTTGTTAAGATGGGCTAGAGCCATCGGTTTAAACTTGAGATCAACACTAAACACAAACCATAGGGTCAAACATTGCTAGAGGCATAGGGCCCCCAGGCAGCCGGCCAGGAGCGGCCGGGCAGACCATGCCACGAGCGCCCCAGTGGCACCAGTGCTCCGTGGGGTGCTCCCGTGGGTGCTCGCTGCAGGACGCAGGGTGGGCAGGCGGCTGGAGCCACGCGCGGTTCCTCGGGCAGTGCATGGGGCAGCAGGAAGGAAAGGCCTTCCCAGGCAGGTCAGATGTCCCGCTGTGCTGGTGCTGGTTGCATTTCTCCTTGTGTCGGGTGTCCTGGTGCTCGGGGATGGAGCGGTGATGACTGGTGGGCGAGAACCCCCCAAAGGCGGGCATTGCTCAGTGCAGCCCCGTCTGGAAAGAGGTCCTTTTCTCCGTGCCACGTCACAAAATGAGCCTCCAGGTGGAAGTGTCAGGAGCAGGGAACCTGCTTTGGGGCAAGGGGCCTCACCACCGTCCAAACCCTTAGGAGATCCTTATGGGATCTAGCCCTCAGGCTCGCCCGCTCGCACACCCAGTCCATATGCACTGCAGTGGGTTCCTTGTGCGGCTCCAGACGGGTTTTCTTACCAAATCGTGAGAAGGGGGATGAGGGATGGCGGGAAGAGCAGGAGCTCTGCGGCAGCAGCAGCAGCTGCGGCAGCGTTGGGGCAGCCAGGGTGGGCACCAGCCTGCCCAGTGCTAGCCCGTGGCTGGGGGGCCGTGGGCAGCGGCGTGCGGCTCTGCAGGGCACGAGGGGTCCCAGGACGCGTGTGCACGCGCACGTGTGTGACGGGCTCCTGCCGGAGGAGGTGCTGCTAGTCTGGAGGCCCCGTGTCACAGCTGGCCACGGGGACCTCGCAGGGACGGGGAGGGGGGTGTATTTATTTGGTTTCATGCACTCTTTTGCCATTGAGTTACTGCATCGGGAGAAAGAGCCTAGCTTAGGGAGAGAGGAGAGAGCCTGTGGGCGATGCACGTGTCCATCGCAAGTCCCGTCGTGGCTCCCTGTGGGTTTGGGTGTTTGCGCTGGGGGCCTGCGGTGCTGCTGGTCCTTGGGAAGGGTGCCTGCGTGTGCGTGTGTGTGTGTGAGGGTGCCGGGGCCAGGCCGAGGAGAGCACAGCGTGTCCCGCCGTGAGCGAGGGACCTCGGGGTTGCTGAGCGAGGGTCACCCCCTCTACCGCCCCTGCTCCATGGGGAGCTCCTGGGGGTCGTCACCTGCTCCAGTGAGTGCGGCCAGGAGCCAACGTGCCCGTGGGCTGGCCACGCTGTGCTGGGGCTGACAGGACACTGGCCAGTGAGGGGGTCAGCAGGAGCCGGCCAGCTCTGCGGGGCTTAATCCATCAGTCTGGTGAGACCAGGGCCCGTGGGTGCTTGCCCCACCAGTCAGCCTGGCCCTGCTGTGTGGTGGGTGCCCAGCTTTGCCTCGCGCCTTTCTGCAGGGCAGGGAGCCCCAAGCTCGGGGGCCTCGTGCAGAGCTGGCCTGAGGACTCCTGCTCCAGGACAGCCCTGCTGCAGATGCACCAGCACTTTCGTGGTGGTCTTTGGAGTGGGGCAGTCCGTGGGTGGCTGGAGATGCGGGGACGGGGAGGAGGGAGCTGCTCCAACCCCCCGGGCTCCCTGCATGGCCCGTCTTCCATTTGGGCGCCACAGGCCTCGCTAGTCGTTCCGCTGCATGGGCACGGGCCCCCGGCCAGCCCCGTCGCTCCGCAGCAGCACCCGCTGCCCGGCGGGGCGCCCGTCCCACCGAGCCGCAGGGCAGCGCAGCCGCCCGGAGCGGGGCCGGGGGGCCCGTGTCCCCCTCTCCCACCCGTGGTCTGCGGCACGGGGTGGCGGGGCAGCCCTGCGGGATGCCCCTCTCCTCCAGCCCTGGCACGCAGCAGACAGAGTCTCTGAAGACATCCTTACAGGTTAATTATGTTTACATTATTTGATCATGTACAGAATTTAATATATTCTATTATATATAATCTTTCTTGAATGCTTTTTTTAAGAAAAAAAAAAAAAAGAGAAAGAGGATTATTCTTTGGTCGAGATCATCGTTACCGCTTTTGTTTTATACACAGCACCTCTCATTTCAGGCATATTTCAACCATGGGAACCCGATTACGGTCGCAAGTGGCTGTTTCCTGCCCGGCGCTGCCCGTGGGGTGCAGGGGGCCTTGGTGGAGGGCAGGGAGGGCGCGATGGAGGAGGCCGATGGAGGCTGGGCGCCTTGTGCCCACGGGGCGCGCGGAGGAGCGGCTGCAGGAGGCTCCTTTTCCAGCAGAGCCCCCCAGCGCGGGTCGCCCGTCCCCGTGCAGGGGAAGCCGTGTCAGGAGGACCCCCCTGCGCCCCAACCCTGCTGCCCCCCGGCCGCCTCGCCCTGCCCCGCAGCGCGTGCGCCCGGGCTCCGCGCCCGGGGCCCGTCCCGTTGCAAAGGTGTCTCTGTGGTTCGTGACCGTGGGGTTGTCGTGTGTGCGGTGCAGTCGTGTTGGTGAGCGTCGTGTGTACAGTCGTCGTGCGGTGTACGGGCGGCGGGCGGGCGGGCGGGGGTCCCGGCTGTGCCCCCCACGTGCACACAAGGCAGCGGGACCCAGCGAGGGGCGCGCGGGGCCGGGCTCCGCTCCGGCCACCTCGCTCTGGCTCCGGCACCGGCTCCGGCAGCGGCAGGAGAGAACGGGGCTCTCCCCGCTCCGTGTGCCCGTCCACGCCGGGCAGCCCCGTCCCGGAGCCCCTGGGGGCGGGAGGCGTCCGTGCCCGTCCTGCCCGCAGCGCGGAGCCGGCGTCTCGGCCCCTTCTGCCTCGCGCGGCCGTCCCGGCCCCTTCGTTCCCCGTATTTATAACTGTACAGGCTGGGGGGAGGGTGTCTGACAGGCGGCATCTCTCACCACACATCTATCGTAGGCGATGGTAACTTTCTTGGTTGTGCTATTAGAGTTTGTGTATGTGGCAATGTAAAGAACTGTGTATAGTGCATTGTACAGCATATTTTCATGAATAAAATTGTTTTAAATATTACAAGGCCGGGCTGCTGGCATTCAGTGCTTGCCTCGGGTGATGCTGCCAGGGGCTTTGGAGGAGCCACCGCCCCAGGTGCAGAGCCCCACGCGTGCCCCAAGCGCCCCACACTTGTGCAGTGCTCCTGGGGCTGCTGGCTGCAGTTTGCAGGAGTCAACGCGGACAGCCAGGAGCTGCCTGTAGCCCCTCGCACCCCAGTGTCGCCAGTTAAGCTACTGCCCCTAGCTGCTCTTGTAGGCAGCGGGTATTTTTTCTTTTCTTTTGGGGAGCTAGCACTGTCCCCATGCCAGACCTCAAGCACCATCTTCTCCCGATGGGGACAATTCCCGAGAGGTCCAATTCTTCTCCACTGGTGGACTTTGTTTTTGTTTTGTGGCACAGGGGCAGGGTGGGAATGTCTCACCCGTCTTCCCAGCGGCCCCTCATGCTTCCCCAGGCCGTTTCCCGCGGGGCAGTCCTGGACAAAATGATGAGAGGGAAGGAGAGGGCTCAATTACCAACAACTTCCCTGTGAGACAGTGTGACTGAAGAGGAACGTAACCACCACAGGCCAGGACGTCCTTACGGAAAACTGCAGTTCCTGGCACAGCCCGGAGCTGGGCTCTGCGTTGGCCTTTGCCTCACGGGAGCTTGGCACTGCCCAACGTTACGGGGTGCCGTGGGGACAGCGCCTGTCGCGCGGTGACCCCGAGCTTTGAGCTGGGGGCAGCTGCAAGGCAGAGCACCTTGGCACTGACAGCCCCACGTGCAGAGCGCGGCGAAGAGGGGAGATGCCGTCGCAGCCCCCCTCGTGCCGTGGAGCCAGGCACCTTCTGCTGGCGCTGCCAGCCGGGAGCAGTGAGTGGCAGACAAAGCAGGTGCCCGTGGCTCGTGCAAGCGCAGACAGGCAGGTCTGGCCCTTGCGCCCCTGCTCCCAGCCAACTGAACGCAGTCGAGAGGAAGCCGGTGCAGATGAAGGTCCACCTGTCACAAGGGGCCCATGTGTGCTCGCGCGCTGGCGCCGCGAGTGATGCTGTCATGGGGCATATGGGCCTCCCGAGGACCTGGCACGCTCTGCTACGGGCCGTGACGGAGCTCTGTGCACCCCGGCAGCTGCTTCAGAGCTCACCAGCTTCCACAGGAGGGCTCATTCCTGGGAGGGGAGGTTGGAAAAGGGCTTTCTCTATGGGGTTGGGTGGGATTTGTTGCAGAAGGGCCTTTATGAGAGAGAGAAGAAGAGGGGTACTTGGTCTTTGGGTTTTCAGGAGGTGTCATTTGCCAGGAGACTGCTATGGGACACAATATGGCATGCGCAGTCCAGAGCGGGCCAGAATGTCAACAGGATGTTATCTGGAGAAAGTAACTGGGAATCAGGTGATTTTCATAGGTTTCCACAAGAATTTGAGCTTGACCTAGATCTTCTCAGTATTACTCCTAAGCACCATAACTTTTATTCACATTGCCCCTTTCCTTGGGCAGTGGTAGTCCTGTGGCTGCAGTTTGATGCAAAGTTCTCCTGGTTCTGCTAACTACCTGCTAAATCCCCAGCCCTGCAGGCTCGCTTCTCGTCAGGGGCTCCATCAACAGAGGCAGACCCCTGGTCACCTCCACTGGGACACAGACGACCCACTCTGACCAACATATCCTTCTCATGCTGGTGGGATGTGCTACAGGAGGGTCCTCCTTGGAGTCCTGCTGCGGTATTTCTGTTCTGGGCTGCCCTATAGTCTGCCATTGCACAACAAAACCCATGACTTATCCAGTCTGAAACCAACTCATGTGAGCCACTTGGATTTCATATTTTTGTGAGAGAACATCACATGGTACCCAGGTGACCTGTTACTGATTCATGTATCCTCAATGAACCCCTCTCCCTCACTAGGGAAACTTGTAATCCTGTTTAAAGAAAAAAAAAAGAAAGAAAGAAAGAATGAAAAAAAAAAGTAAAAAAAAAAAAAAAGAAAAAACTCAGGAAGAAAGACATCAAGTTGGTTTGACAGGATCTGTTTTCCATAAATCCCCGTTGATTGGCATTAATTATATCACCCTCTCTGATTTTTTATTCATTGCATTCCATATCAGCCGTTCCATTATTTTCCCTGAGATCAATGTCAGGCTGACAGACTTGTAATTACCCATGTCGTCCTGTTTCCCCTTTTAAAATATTAGGCCAACCTCCACTGAAAAAGTGGGAAAAGCAGGGCCCTGGAAATTCCCGTGTGGAAAGGCATATCGAAACCCAATGAAAGTGGTCCGTGGTGCTGTTCTGACAGGCCTTTAAAGACTCGTGGATGACGGTTGTCCTCCCTGGAAGCCTCCAAGCCCCCAGCACAGGGAATCTTCCGACAGCCCCTCCTGAGTGGAATCCAGATCGTGGTCTCTGTGATCTTCTCCAGCAGCTGAACTTTATCCACATGCTCAACAGAGCAGCGTGCTGGCAGCTCCTGCCTTCTCTGCACTGACCGACCTTCTGCCGTGCCACGGCTGCTCTCCTGTCCTTCTGCTCTTTGCAACAGGCCTCCCTTCTCCTGGTGCTTTCTCATCCTCATCACACAAGTTGGGAAGATGACCGTCACAATATGAGGATGAAGATTTGTATCCTGCCTCTGCTGTGGTACATAGAGACCATGAATGCGTGCAGCCTGTGCAATGTTAGGAAGCCCGAGTACCAGAAGTGCCCTTTGGTCCCTGTCCGTGCATGAACCTTTCCAAGCTCAAGGACGTGGTGTCAATGAACAAGGGCAGCAATGACGCATACTGCCCAGAGTGACTCAGGGGTTTCGTTTCAGAGTCCGGATGATTTCCATCTAGCTGTAAAAATAGACTGCTCTGCACAAGTCCTGCTCTCTGCCCTGTTTTGGGGGTTGGAGGAGGAGGAGCAGACAGCAGCAGGGCTCTCCTTCCCTGGGAACCGCTGCCAACAAGGTGTGGACTCTGCCCTGCTCCCATGGTCGTGAGCGACACGGGGATTCGAATAGAATCCACACCCTAATCTATCTAAATCCTCCCAAAAAAMCCACATGGAAGGCCTGCAGCAAGGACGGACATCAAACGTGCTGCTCTCATGCAGGAGCAAGGCTGGGCTCATCCTCCTGACCCCGCAGGACGCAGCCGCCCGAGGTGGGACATTATCCCTTGTCCCTTTCCACCCCTGGATCATGAAGCAGGCACACGAGGAAAGAGAAACCCATCAAGGCGCAGGCAGGGGTGGAGAGGTTGACATCCATCCAGCCGCTCTGCGTCTCTCCAGCCCGATGCCTTCTCCAGAGAGACAGGGCCAGCTCCTCAGGGTGAAGGGGCACAGCTGGAGCTGCACAGACATTTGTCTTCATTTACAGGCTCTGGCCGGGGGGCCAGGGGGTGTCCAGCCTGTGAAGACATCTGGGGCCGTCCCTCTGACCCTTCCCAGCCCAGGCTGGCTGCATCTGCCGGGCTGGCTGCAGGCTTGTCCTGAGAGGATGCTCTGGCACATTTTACTATTCCATGAGATAACTGGCACTTGAAAGGCTTAATTGGAGGGCTGTGAAAGTGTCCTGCTTTTTCTTCCTTTGAAGAAACCAGTCCCTGCGTGGCCATGAATACTCTTGACTGCACCGGTGGCCTCCCAATTACCCCTGTGTTTCATTAACTGGGTTCCTCAAAGCTCCTGGCTGAGCCGGGGGAAGCAGCCCGCAGGCTCAGCTTTGCTTAACCGACGAACGTGAGGCCAGGTCCCGGGCAAGGGACAGTGACTGTTGGGGATGCCTGTGGGATGCAGCCGAGCCAGGACGCTGCATCCCTGTCCCTGCAGTCCCATGGGCAGATGTATCCACAGACGCCCTTGGAGCACGCGGGAGAGGAGGAGGAGGAGGAGGACAGAAGGCTACAGACAAATAAGGAGGAAAGCCTTCAGGAGCATGTGTCTGTCATAAGATATTCCCTCACAGAAATCTTGGAAACCTTAGAAAGAGTTTTTGCTCAATGTTATTAATTAAGGCAAAAGAATCCCCATATGGAAAGAGAAACAGTCAAGTTATATTTTTGCTAAATACGCAGCACCATATGGTAACATACAGAAAATTGGCCACATAGGCAGCCTAGAATATATGTTACCATATGTTCATATGTACTTTATAATTTCTTTGTTTTTGAAAGAGGGCATTGTCTTCTGGGGCAAAAATGAGCAGCCCACCCCAGGGAGAAGGAGAAACATCACAAGCTGCTAGTGCTGAAACAAGCCCAAGGAAACAACCCAAACCACCTGGCCTGGGGGCTGCCTGTGCAGACAGGGCGGATACGGCAGCGCGAGGGCAGCGTGAGCTTCTGCGTCGCCCGCGGTGCCTCCTCGGCGCGGGCTGCGCGGCTGGGAGAGCGCGGGGACAGCCGAGCAGCGGAGCGAAGAGCCTCCCGTTGCGCCCTTCCAGGAAAGCACAAATCTTGCTCTGATTTCCCTGCAGCAGAGCAAGGAGAGAGAGGAAAAGATCCAGCAGGGAAAGCAGTGGGGAGCGCGGCTTGGGGAGGATGCAAAGAGCCCGGGCCTGGGTGCAGAGCAGGGTCCCCGTGCGGGTGTGCAGGGTGAGCGGGGTGTCGTGGGGATGCAGGGGGCTCTGCGGGGGTGCAGGGGGCTGCAGGTTGTCTCGCACGGCATTTGTGCGTTCGGTCCCCTGGCACCAGAGTGTTTGTCCTCGGGAAGGTGCGAGGGGCATGTTTTGCACTGGCTGCATGTGCATCCACCAGCTCAGGACACTTTCACGTCCGTTTTGTAGCGTCTCGTAGCTCATTGAGGGCATTTTACCGAGCAGCGGGGTGAGACGCCAGTCCAAAGAGGGTCAAGTCCCATCCAGAGGCTCTAAAGTTCTCGTGCTGGTGGCTGCCTGTGCCACGGGCAGGGCAATGGTGTCTGCGTGGACAGGGGTGGTGTGGGGCTGTGTCTGCATCGAGGTGTCACTGAGCTTGTCCCCGAGGCCACCACATTGAGGGCCTCCTAACCGTGTGGTGTGCACTTGTACATGCCTGTTCAGAGCTCGTGTGCTCGTGGGGTGGCATCAATCACACCATGAGGTGGCTGACACCAGTGACGTAATGGGCACCATGTCCCCAGAGACCAGCCTGCCTGCAGAGCCCGAACTGGGGGGCTGGAGACCAGAGGCTGATCATTTCTGGAGGGCTTTACAGGGACAATCAACATCCTACAGCAGCAGAGCCTGCCAAGAGCAGCAGAGCTGTCGCGTGGCCCCTGCAGGCTCCGCTGGCCACCCATGCGGGAGCTCAGCGTCACTGGGCCCGCGTCCAGCCATTTGGGACCCATTTGCTGTCCCTGGCCCTGCTGCACGGCTGCGCTCTCCCTGGGACCCCTCAGCTCTGGTATGTGGCAGAGCACAGAGCTTTGCTGAGCAAAGGGGTTCCGAGATTTGACCCTGCTTAGCACAGCCCTTAAGTATAGCCTAGACCATTTTTATGCTCCCTTTTCTGCCCTCCATCTAGCCTTAACGCTTCTCGAAGGACAAGCTTCATTTTTTCCCTCTGCACAGCATTAACCTCCAGGCTCTGCGTACACCCCCGTGCTGCGCAGCACCCAGCTGGCTCTGGCGAGCCGGTGCCCTACAGTTCCTCACAAAGCCGTAATTTAATTCCCAGAGCTGGGAGCAGGGTTTCAGGGCTCGTGGCTGGCTGATTAATAGGCAGCGCGTCTGCGGGCTCGTGGCCTCGCTGACTCCGCTGTGTTGTTGCAGCTGCAGAGATTTTCATGCCGAGTTGCCGAGGGCGCTGCCTCCCTGGGCTCCGGCGTGCGCTGCAGGCGACGCTCGCTGAGAGCGAACCCCCGAAGCCCAGAGCGTCCCGCAGCTCCGGGGCGCGGGTGCTGGGGCTGGCGCCGCGGTCCGCGTGCAGCCGGGCAAGGGCAGCGTCTCCTGCCAGGCACCTCTTCTCCCGCGGCTGCAGGCTGGGGCACGCGTCGCCCTCGCCTCGGCTCAGCCCGCTCCACCTGGCAGCTGCTGAGACTCCCTTTCAGAGGAGACCTCCTCCCCGTGCCCAGCACCTGCCTCGCTCTTGCCCGAGGCTGCTTGGGCCGCCTTGGCTGCCTGCCCCGCTCCCTTGCACAGAAAAGATTCGAGTGCAAGAGAGCCCCTTGGCTCTGGGAAGGGGGAGGCTGCAGTGAGGCTGCACGGGCTGCCCCGTCCCAGTGTGAGCTGGGGGGGACACCTCGTGGGGGGGACGCCTCGTGCCCTCGTCACACTCAGCACTGTGGAGACGGCACCTGCTCCCCGCTCTGCTGCCTTCCTTGGGAGCGGAGCGGGACGCGTGCGGGGAAGCTCCTCTATCCAGGAGCAGGTCACGAGCTGAACGGTCTCAAGGCTCTGGTTGCAGGTGTGTGGAAAACACACACACAAGAAGTTGGGGCTTGAGTTGAATCACGACTTTAAAGTTTGTATCTTTAATGAGCAGGACAAAAGGAACCCAGACAGGTGGGAGACGGAGCGGAGCCAGGAGTGGGGAGAGAGACTGCGGGGAGCCTGGAGAGGGGGACACAAGGGAGTCAAGTGACCGCGAGGAGGGAGGCAGCGAGCTGGGTGCAGGCGGCCGGGCAGGCTGTGACTCCTGAGACCTTGGCCCATGGGGAGAAGGAGAGGGCACTGCAGCCCGGAGACCAGGATAAAGGGGGGCTGTGTCCCCGGCAACCTGAGAGGCCCCACAGGGACATGCCCAGTGGACTATCCCTTTGTTCGAATGAAGTTTTGGATCTCCTCTGTCTCCTTTTGGACATTCAGTTCTCAACAGCAGGATTTTTCCGCTCACAGGGTACAGCAGAGGCATGAGGGGGGCCTGGATGCTGCCTCCCTAGCTTGCAAGAGCTTCATGGTTATAACAACCTTGACTCGTCCGGAGGAGTGACCCAGATCCTCGACCTCCTCTGCAACCACTAGCCTGAAATCCCCATCGCGGACAGGGACATCGGAAATAGAAATGTTGGGACAATAACAGCCAAAAAAAATTTCTCAAAAACCTCCAAAACGTGGTGGTCCTGCAGAGCGGGGGGAGCTGAGAGCTGGGGAATTCTGGCCAGGAGGGAGGTGGATCCCGACCCCTTTGCACGGGGGTCCCTTTGCATGCGAGCGCGGGACGGGGCGGCGCTGCGGGGGGACCGGCTCTTGCTCCCTGGCTCCCTGCGCCGCGGGTGGGCTGCACCCCGAGCAGGGCTGGAGCACCTGCACCCTGAAAACTGCACCCACAGCTGCAGGAATCCAGCAGGATTGCACCAGGGCTGCTCGGCCACAGCAGCCCTCCAAGGATTGCTGGGGTTTATAAAGGCGCTGCCTGCGTGTCCCTCGCCCCGGCGGGGAGAGACGCGTGGGAGCAGCGGGCTCCGCAAGCAGCCGTGGTCAAGCAGAGATGTCCTGCACGCACGGAGCAAAGCTCGGCCTTGCAGCGAGCGCGGGCTCCCCCGCTCTGCGCTGGCCGTGCCCCGGCGTCCCCGCGTGCGGCGCGGCTGCCAGCCCTTTGTGCTGGGGCCCGGGTGGCGAGTGCCGCCCGCGCCGAGCCGGCCCACCCTGGCGCCCCGCACGCAGAGGCAGGGCTCGCTGCCAGCCCCACTCCTGCGCCCCCTCGGCTCCGAGCAGCCGGCTGAGAGGAAACACAAACCAGAAGCAGAAGGAAGCACTTTTAAGTTGCTGGCAGCTTTGCCTGTCTATGAGTTATGAGGTCTTGCTTTATTCATGGGGCAGAAAAAATGCTTATCTCCTAAGAGTCCATTATGTTTCATTTGGAGCCCTGGTGCAATCGGTGCTTTGGCAGAAATATCCCCCTGCCCCGCTCACCCTCCCCAAACTTTATCTCCCTATTTCATTACTGGGAGTTGCACTCGCCCGGGTTTATCGGTGGTGATGGAGTGGATTGCTGACTTCTCTGCTGTCCTAGCAAAAATGAGGATGGAGACATTCTACTCCAGGTTCCTGCTATTTTCAGAGACCTTGGCTGCATGATTTATTCATAAAAAAGCCATTATTTATGCCAAAGAAAGAAGACAGAATGGGTTAGCTTTTTAAGTGCTTATAATGCATTATATGGTACCTTAGCCTGCCAGACATCATTTATAATTGTAGAATCCCTTAACCTCCTTTTTCTCTTTTTCCTACCCTTCACATCAGTGCGGAGGGTGATAGCAAACTCGGTAATTAGCAGAAGTTGACAGATGTGGCAAGGAGAGGTAAGGTGAAATATCATCGAAGGAGACATTTCTCCAGCACCTAAGTGAAGAAAGACCCTCCCTCCTCGCAGCCTTGATCTCCCAGCACAAGCAGTGCAGGAAATTGAATGCCACGGCGGAGGCGTTAGCTTGCACTGGTATCTCTCCAACCATCAGCTTCATGCTCAGCCTCTCCTCCTCCTTTTCTGGTGGCCCGAAGGTCTCCTGGATTTTTCCCCTCTTGAAGACGGACCTGGAAAACCCATCCCTGTTGTTACTATGAGCCACCAGGTTGTGGTTCTGCAGCTCCCCTCTGCTGCCACAAGCATCCCAGGCTTTGGGACCTGGGAACAAGCATCCCAGGCCCAGGAACCTGCTCCAACGTGGATGTTATAGGGTCCTACCAACAACCGACCTCACTGCAGTGGCCTCAGGGTGGTCTCAGGCCCCAAACTTGCCTTCCTCAGTTCTTCTGTTAGCTCTCACACAAGGAAAAGAAATGTTGGGGCAGTATCGGTCAATAAATTCCCCCATGACAGGTCCATTCTCATCAAAAGGCTCCTTAATCACTCTTTTCCTACCTGTACCCTTGTCTACACAGAGAGAAGTGCCTGTCCAGGCAGTGGGCCAAACTTCAGCATGATCCCCTATCTTCGGATGACTTGTCTTGTGCAAAAGAGGGGCCAAATAAGATTTTAAATATCTTCATGTTTCCGGGGTCTTCTGCTTTCATGTAGCCTGTGCTGCACATCGCTACTAAGGGTCCCATAGGGGCTGAAAACAGGGAGAAAGGGAATTATTACATTCAACATTTTGGCAGAAACCGTCACATTCACTGAATCACCTATCCTGGGATGAGTACGGAGATATATCCTAGAAGTTACTTGGTTCTCAGGAACCACCTATACTGTGTGAAGTTGGAGAGAGCAGTGTTGGAGGAAAGGCTTGCCTTGGAAGTTGACCTGGATCCAGCCTTTGCAAGGGCAAAAGGAGGGAAGAGGCTTTTCCAGGCGGTGTGGGGGATGTGGAGGAGAGAAAGGCCCATGTTCCTAGGTTGCAGAGTTGGGGAGGACTTCCCAGCGCGTTCTGCGTGGAGGTGCAATGTGAGGGGCAATGCCCATGCCAGGCCGTCCCAAAGCAGGGAGGCTGTGCGGTGCTGTGCCCACCTGGCTCCAGAGCATGGGACAAAATGCTGGAAAAAACAATTAGCTGCTTGGAGGTGAGAGGCAGTCTTCCCCTCTGGCTCCTCGTCTAAGCTGGTTCTAAGTAGGAGACAATCCCCATTAAAAAGTACTGCCATTTCCAGCATCCATTAGTTCAAAAGCAGGGACAGAATTTCAGCTCTGATTTTGCTTTTTAAGCCCAAGATAAATAAAAATGTAAGAGAAGAGGAAATAATGTAATGTAATCATCAAGGAGAAGAGAAACCAAAGGCTCCGCTCTCACACACACATGCAAATATAAACACATACACAGAACACATTTTAAAACCAATTAAAATCCCTTTGCAGAGAAAGCTCTTTCACCCACTCTCCGGGATACAGGCTATCTGCTTCCTTGGCGCGCTGTATATGAATAATTAAAAGCTAAACATATGTTAAAAAATACAAACAGTACATGATCCTGGAAACTTCCCCTACTTATTATTATTTCCACGAGAAAGCTGCTAAATGGTTATAAAACTTGTGAAATACGCCAACCTTGGCATCTCCTGCAATTCCCCGGCTTGGCTAAGAAGGAGTTAAAACCATTTGGCAGAGACTAACCCATTAGGCCTAATAATTATGAAATTATAGAGGTACTCAGGTGACTGTTAATTTCACACATACTGTTCAGCTCTGTGGCTAATGAGAGCCTGAAGAACTCAAGTGCCTCATCTTTCTTGTTGAATGGTGACCTGCAATTAATGAGCTTCTGCAAGAAAAGGCAGCATTTTGCACTTGGGGCTAATAAGATGGCTTTTGTGCAGCAGCATTGTGATACCAGGAGCTTTCGAATGAAGATTAAGAACTTTTCCCCTTATTTATTTATGAGCGCTATGCGGTCCAAGAGACCACACATGCGGAGAGGCAGCCCTGGTGTGAGTCTTGGAACAAGCTGGAGAGCACAGTTGCTCCGAGGCAACGGCATGAATCTGCCGTCTCCTGCGCGGGGTAACAGCAGCACGGGGAGAGCAGAAGACAATTGCAGAGCGATCGCCCGTGATGACGAGGGGCACAGGAGCGTTAGCTGTAGGAACCAGGAACGGGCCAAGAACTGCCCCTGCTCCCACCTGTGCACGTGCAAACATGCCCAGGGAGGCTCGCATGCACGCACACACATCCGTCCTTCACAACAAAAAGCCCAGCTGTGGAATAAACCCCAAACTCCAAGCAACCTAGCATTGCTCCTGCATTTGCAGTGTTCCCCAGGGCATCGGTTTGGGACCTGCACCAATACCCTGAGCTCAATTCCGAGGATTTCCAGGGACACTGGCACAATTGCAGCCATTGGCGGCTTTCTTGCCCTGCTTCATCTTCTCTGTTTTCAACTGTCCCTATTCTTGGGCAAAGAATTGGTGAGTTTCTACCTAGTGCAAACATTCCACTCATGAGAGCAATGACAAAATCAGAACATTTGACTCCCATCACTGCCCACGAAACCATCCCCTTCCCCTATTCCTCCCTCATGCATGTTGCTTTTGACACCCATCAGTGCTGGAGACTCCTCAACTCATCCACATTGTCTCATCACAGGCCCTGCCATCCTATTGACGAAGAAACTTCTCCTGGGGTCTCATAAGACTCGCCCTTGCTGCAATGTTCTTCTCTGTAGCCACTTCTCCAAGTGTAAAGGCTGCAGTTGTCCCTCCTCACCTGCTTTCAACCTCAAATATCACTTTGCTCATGGGCCATGATTTCTTTAGGTCTGTGGGACACTTGGTCCTGCAAGGCTGCCTCAGCCCACTGCTGGGTTTGCTTTCATCTGACCTGTCCCTGTTTGGAAAGGGGCTCGCTGCCCCAAACCCAGGTTGCTAGTGCAAGGAAAACAGCACCAGGGTTAGAGGAAGCCCCTCAGGCAGCAGCAGAGCAATCCTGCCAGACAGGGAGCTAACACGTCTCCACGCAGAGCCTCCCAAGTGCTTTGTCCCCATCTGATGCCTGCCTTCCCTCTTGTCCACACTTCCGCAGCGTGCTCGTGGGAATATCTTGAGAGACACTGTCAGAAGTCTCACGCATGTCTAGATACGTGACACCTCCTGCTTCCCGGATCTGCCAGCCCTGCTACTCTGCTGCAGAAGGAAATTAGATTGTGCGACACATTTTGCTCCTGACAAATCCAGCCTGGCTGTTACTCATTTCCTTGTTACCTGCTGCGCCCTTGCAGTAGCTTGTTTGATTAATTGTTCCAGGGGTTTTGCAGGGAGTTGGAGTTAGGATGACTGGTAGGGAAGACCCAGCTCTCCTCCCAAAGTCTGCCCATTCCCAGGCTCCGCTGGCCCCGTGAGCTGCTCGTCATGGTCAACAGCATCCCCAAGACGACTCCAGCCGAGCTCCGAGTGCCGGTTTGACTACAGCACTTGCTCTGACACACGCTGGGATGAATGAAGAGCAGCAATGGCCTCACAAGCAGTTGGAGGGTAGGAGAAAGCCTTGCAATGAGACACGCAGAGCCCAGTTCAGCTTATCAGAGACCAGAGTGAGAAGTGTTTTGATTGCCCTGTGTAAGTGCCTTCGTGGGGATAAAATCCCAGGTACTAAATGGCTCTTTAATCTAGCTGAGAAAGACAGACCAAGAACCATCAGCTGGAAGCAGAATCCACAGGAGTTATATTTAGGGGAAAAAAAACGTGAAATCATTAATTCATTAATGGAGGCAGAGAGAAGGGAGCTTGCACGGCGGGTGATGGAGGGCAAGGCGGGACACCTCTCTGCTTGATGTGCTTGGCAGAGCATGGTGTGACAGACACCGCTGAGGGAAGGAGGGTGAGGATTTGCTCTCCCGGTGGGGAAGGTCAGATCAGTAGTGGTAAGACCCCGTATCAGAGGTGGCAAGATTGAGGCAGAGGAGGAAGCTGGATTTCCTAAGATGATTAGATAGGAGGTAAAGAGACCCAGCAGTCCCCAGCACCAGCCCCGTGAAGTTCCTGCTTGCTTTCGTGCCCCAGGTGCTCTCCTGCCTGCGCCGAGGCACATCTCTCTGTATGTGTGTTCCTGCATGTCGGTTTGGGAGCGCTGGGTGTATGCACGACTGTATCAGGTGTCTCTGCATTTAGGTGTATCCCCTAGCGTCATGCTGGTGACAGCCAGTGCCATTTGAGACACCCTGGGGTCGCCCACCTGGCCACCATCTGCTGTGCCAGAAGGGCCCAGGGTTCGGGTAGATGCTTTGTCACATCTGCCAGCTCCGTGGAGATGTCTCGGTTACCCCAGGTCTTCTTGAATTGCATGAGACGTGTGCTGAGCTGCACCCCTCCCCGGGCGCCCCGCTGCTCCAGTGCAGGTGGCCCGTGCAGACGCTCCCCGCGCCCACGAGAGCTGCACCGACTTTCAAGCCCCTTTCCCCAGGCACTGCATTAGAACAGCCTGGACTGAGGCAGGGAAGCAGCCACAGCTGAGCAAAGGGCTGCACCGTGGACAGTGTGTGCTCACAGATACCAGGTCACCTCTGACAACTGCTGCAAGAGGCCCCGGGAGCACCAGGGGTTCATTCCAATGGATTTTGCACAAGCCGATGTGTCATTTATCTGTGGCTGGAGTCTCCAAAATGCTCAGTGTCCAGCAGGCTTCCCATGGAAGCAGCTGTGTCAGGTATCATCTGGATCTGGAGTGGTGATAGGTGATGCCCTTGGTTCTGGCATGTTACCTTCCACCTGGTCTCCACCTGTCCAAAGGTGGCCACCTGATGTTGACAAGCCATGGAGCAAAGGGAGCAGGCCAGACTTCTTCTGGCTGTCCCTCTTCTCCTAGAGACTAATAGCAAATGGCGAAAAATCAGAAATACCTGGTCCCTGCGTGTGTGTGTGTGCGTGTATGTGTCCTCTGGGAACACAGTCACCTTGTCATTGAGACGTGGTCATGGGCAGCTGCATTCAGCATCCCAAGCAGGTGCCAGCCGCACAGGGAGGCCAAAGGGGTGCCCGGTTTCAGCTGCCAGCTCCAGAAACCTCCTCTACGAATCCTTGGCTCCTACCCCAGGACAAAGCCCTGTGCCCAGCCTGGAAGACAAGGCTTCCAGGCTTAATTTAACAGCTCCACTGGAGACCTCTAAATCTACAGAGTGAAGACTTCACCCTAGGGGCAGGTCTGGCAACCAGCAGTGAGTTATAGTTGGGAAAGGTAACTTTTCTAAAACAACCAACATTTATTAGGCACTAGGGAACTGACAGGAGTTTGCAATCAGAGCACAAGCTTAGCAAAGCCCTGACACAAGCCAGCATATCCAGCTCCCTCCAGGGACAGCTCTTCCCTTTCTCTTTCCTCTTTTAGGCAATTGCTTTGATCTTTTCTTTGGGGAGAGGGGCCTGAGTCACTACCAAGAGCTCCATCTGACTTGGTGGCATCTCCTACAGCCACCCAGAGTGAAACCAGCAGCATCTCGAGACATCACAGGACAGTGTGGGATGAGATCCTCATGCTGCCCCAAGCCAGGTCCCTTGCTCAGAGATGCAGTGAGCCTCAGCATTAGGAGGAGATGAAAAGTCACAGGCTTGGCAATTGCCTGGTAGTTGCGTGTGGGCAATAACCACGATGGCCCCAAATGCCACACTGGAGTGCGTGTGTGCAGCAAGCATGGACAACCACTGTGGACAGGCACATGCAGGGCATTTTTCTTGGGAAGGGGGACGGCGCCAAGGAGCAGGATTGCGGGAATCGGAGCGGGGTGGCTGCCAGGCTGCCTGGCTTGCAGCACATCCATAAGGACAACCACCATCCGCTGCGAGATCCTGCAGCCCTTCCCCACGGGCGCCCCGAGGACTCGGACCTGCTGTCCGGGCTGATGGGCTGATCTCACCATCCCGGGCAATGAAGATGCCCGTGGGGACGGGCGTGGAGCGCACGGAGGAGCGCGCTGCCCCTTGCAATGGCAGCACGCCGCTCCCCCACCGTCTCTCCAGGAAAAAGCACTTCATTGAATAACCCAGAAAGCGGCTGGTGAGACGGGGATGCGCGCAGGAACGCTGCCTGGCCTCCCTCCAGCCTCATCAGCATGACAATTGCTCTCTCCCCGCTCCGTTTTAGATCCTACCCTTAACATTTAACCACTCCCCGTTAATTTCCGAATTGCCACACACGTCGCGGAGTCATTTCTTGGCCGCAAGCGCCCGCGGTGCCGGCCGTGCTCCCTGGCCATTCCCAGGGAGGCCGCGCTGGGGGTGCTGCGGGGCAGACCTGGCCGTGGAGCCCGTTCCTGGGAGGGGGTATGGGAACGGGACAGGGAGGGAGCGGCCCCGGCGCTCCGCTTTGTCCTGCGGCAGACACATGGAGCACATTAGCGGCCTTTCAGTGCAAGTTTGATCGATGGGGAAGTCTTTCTAACTGACTATCAAAGCACGCATGGTATGTGAGAAGCAGACACCAATTAGTGATGTCTTTTTAAAGGCTGCCTCGTTAAGAGGGGAATAAGGGGAAAGAATGAAATTGGCCAGAAAACATGGAGCTATTTAACCTTAATTAGAAGAAAGGTGTGGGCTTTGTGAAAAGGGCATTTCTGAAAAGGTTTTTTTAATTTTTTTTTTCTCCCTGGGTATAAAGAGATCCTGCCTACTTGTTAGAGACTTGTTAGAGTTTATAAGGCTGGGCAGGAGGCTAACTTGTAGAAATGCCTTTTATGCCACTTGAATGTGTGGCTTGCTTATTATAGTCTGCCATCGTGCCAGGGTGGCTGGTGGAGAGGAGAGGAGAGAGCAGCACTGCCAACTGGCTATAAATTTCATGAACATCATAAATGTAAGTGCTTTCTGGAGAGCTGTGCAGATTGCACATAAAAGTCCCCCTTCTGTCCCTGTAAACTAAAAAGAGGGCTTTTTTGGCAAATTAAAAAATGTAGAGTGTCTTCCATGCTGAGCTAGGAAGCAGAGAGGCTACAAATTCACAGCCACAAAGTCACAGACACACAGGGATGTGTCCCCCACACCGGCACCTCTGCTCCCCACGGCAGCCCTGAGGAATGGAGCGCCGGGAGCAGAGCGAGCTGCAGCTCCGAGCCCAGCACAGTCACTGCTCAGGGGCTGCCTGGGCTCCAGCTGCGCCTTGTGGAGCAGGGCTGTGCAGGAATGCCCTGCACGGGCATGGAGCGGCGGGGCACACGACCAGCCGTCCCCAGCAGCACGAACCGGAGTAGGCTGGGGCCTTTTCAGGTTGCTGCTTCCCCTTGGGTGCCCAGCTGGAGCTCAGCTCAACACGGAGATGGTCTGTGTGATCACCAGACCCATTGCCATGAGCTCATGGCCAGTCTGCAGCTGGACGATGCTGCTGCTTGCTTGACACCAGGGTGAGATTGGTGGCACCTGGGGGGAAGCAGGGGGCTCTGCCCTGGGGCACCAGGCTGGTTGCATTGGGACTGCACCAAGCCACAGCACAGCTGAGCAGTGATGGCTCATGGCATGTGTGCCCAGATCTGCTGCCATCCTTGCAGCCCAGGGTGCATCCTGGGGATGCACACGTTGATGCACATTGGGGCTGCACATTGGGGCTGCAGCAGAGGACAGCGGACACCCGGTGGCACCGACATGCCCAGTCAAGCAAGGGAGAGTGTGAGGGTCGTCCAGGCAGTTTGGGAAGGGAGTTTCCCCCAGCAGGACGGTGGAGACCTGCCAAAGTCAGGTCAGGAATGCCAACAGCGCTAGCAGGAGAGCGGCAACAGCCCAGCGCTACGGCTGGGCAGCCGGCCACGGCCACAGCTTGGGATGGCACCTTGTGTCAGCCTGTTCCCAACACGGAACCAGGAATAGCCGCTCACTGCTCCCCAGCGCCGCCAGGCTCACGCGGAGGCTTCATTAAACCCTCTGTGCTGGTGGCAGTGACCCCCTGCAAACCCTCACTCCGCAGGGACAGGCTGGAGTTGAGCATGACCTGTCCTTAGATGACTGAAGCTAAACCAAAATAACCCCAGCCCAAGCCAAGTGGAACTGCCAGGACAGCCTTGAGCATCACTTCCCTAAATTAGAATAATGCTGGAGCAAAGCTGGCAGGCGGACGGGCCTGGCGTGCAGCGGGAGGCAGGAAGGACACCGAGCCATTCCCAGGCCCCTTTCGCAGCCCTAGGTCAGGCTTCTCCGGGGCTCCTTGACGGAGACAGGACAGGGACGAGGGCTGGAATGTGGCACCAACGGCACCATTGCTCTGTCCCTTCTCAGCATCGTGTTCCCGTCGCCGGCATGTCCCGCTATGCCGGTGCTGCCCGTCCTGCCCAGCAGCCTCTTCTGGCTGCCGCTGGCCTTGGGATCGGCAGGATTTGGAGCAAAGCGGGGCTCGCTGTGGGGCGAGGTGGGCAAAGCCCGTCTGTGCCGGAGCGCAGAGCCCGTCTGCTCGGCGCGGTGGCCCTTAACCCACTTGGCTGAACTGCAGCCTCTTGGCGAGGGCGGCTCGCTGGAAGGGCAGCTCGGGCCGAGCCTTTGTGGAGCTCTGAGCTCAGGGACCTTCCACGCAGGGGAAAGCGGCACCAGGTCTCTGGAGTCCAGGCCCAGGGACCAGCAGTTTGATCTCCCAGAGAAGAACAAAAGAGAAGAACAAAAACAGCAGCCGGTTTTCCCCCTGGAAAGGTTTTGGTGTTGGGAGAGAAGCCGATGAGCCACCACCGCCCAGCACTGCAGGCACTGCGCCGCTGGATGCTCCAAGCAGGGCAGATGGAGACCGCCGTGCACAGGGATGATGTGGACTCCTGTCACCGGGGCCAGGCCACACGGTGACAGGGAAACTGCTGGCTGTTTTAGGAGTGTTTTTGTTTTCTTTTGGAGTCACAGTAGAGAAAGTCGATCCTTGGCTAGCAGGGCACAGCATCTTCCCTGTGATCCCTGCGGAAAAGGGAGTTCAGTGGATGTAAAGGGCATCCTATGGGGGCTTTGGAGGCTGTGCCAAACTTGAGTCCAGTTCTTGGGTCCCTCAAGCCTATGTATGGGGCATCTTTAAAAAGGCAGTCAGAGGAGCTGCAGCTTTGCCCAAATTTGCCCACGGCCCCCAGCAGCACCAGCGACTGCTGGAGGGTGAGCACGGACCAGAATATCAAGGGGAGGATGAGCAGCCACATCCTGCGAGCGGCCCTGGGCAGCTTGAGGACAGAGATTGACTCCGGACTCTCCGAGCGCCATAAATCAGGAGCTCTGACAGCCGTCCTGACACGCTGACCCCTCTTGCCAAGGCTGACAGCTCCCCGGTCTCGCGCTCCCTCTGCTTTTGCATTGACAGCTTCGATGGATGCGGGCGTCCCTGTCATGTTTGCTGAGGTTTCTGTCCACCTGTTGGACAGATCTCCGTCCCACTCCGGGCCCATTCGACAGGGCCCATTCGACAGCGCGCCACGAAGCTGGCTCTGCTGACGGCTGCGTTTGGACGGCCCCGGTACCCCCGGCCTGCCCAGGGAAGGGCGAGCAGTGGATCAGACCCAGGTGGTTTTTTGCCCTGTCCCTGAGCTGTGACTAGAGTCTTGCCGCTTGCCCAGGTAACACATTTTCCACATTGGAGTGTGTGGTGAACGGGATAGGTGCTTAGCCCAGCGTGGCCCCTCTCCACGAGGAGCAAGGGCTCCACTAGATGAGCATTGAACCGCAGCGTGTGACAGTCCTGCTAACGTGTGTGCGGCTGGACCCAAGTCGTGCAGGGAGGACGGGCTCTAGGGCTGCAGGAGGAGGCTCCAGGCAGCCCTGGCACCCCAAGGTCTCTCCTTCAAGCAGCCGTGTCCCGACACACTGCACTGCCCTGGGGTCTGGCTGAGCAGACCACCGCAGTGCAGGTACTGCCAGCAGCGCGAGTGCCTCCGTGCGCTCGCTGAGCGCCAGCCCGGCTCTGCCTGCTCACCTGGGCTTACCTACTGGCTTGTGTTCGTCTGCCTGGCCCCGGGACAGCTGCCGTGGTGGGGATTTGTGTTTCCCATCTGGACCTGGCGAGAGCATGAGATGCGGTGCGTCGCAGAGCTCTCTCCAGCCTGGCTATTCCTCTGCGCTTTAAACAGCAATTAAAAATAAAAGTGGAGCTGCCTCTGCCTGCAAAAGGCTCTGTCTGACTCCTGTCTCCTTACTGCAGTGCTGCTCTGATTTCCATCTCATGCATATCTTATTTAACATTCTGGATACTGTTTTGAGTGCCCCAATATTTTAAAATAAATTGCTGCATGTAAAAGACTTAATGTCACATTCTGTTATTCTGACTGTTAAAAGAAAAGTGAAATCTTCAATGGGGCTAGTGGAGCAGAAGCAATCACGCAGAGGGAGGTCCTATTAATGTGTATTACGTTTCATTATTCCAGCACTGCATGTCAACTAGCTTCTCATCAGAACTCACGCAACAGATCACAGTATTAACTCCTTGCAACCGAACAGGGGGGCGGCTTTTTAAACTCTTTCTGTGTTGCTGGCTCTGCAGCGCTGCCGTTCCCATGTCCTCGGCGCACGGGCGCTGCTGGGCGCGCTGCAGGCCGGCCTGGCCTCCTGCGGCCTTCCTCCCTGCTGGAGCGAGGATGAGGAGGCACGCGAGGCGGGAGCAGCCATCAGGGAGCACGGAGGAGAGGAGAAGGAAGGGCTGGTGGAGAGGGCTGCACAGGGGGAAACAGGGAGGGGAGATGTGGGATGTGATGATGAGGGGGCTGGGATGTGGTAGAACAGGGTTCCTCGGTTCGTGGTGCCTCCCTACGGCTCCCCAGGCCCACGGCGGATCCTGGCAGGTGTCACCACAGGGATTTATTGCCCTGCCTCTGCCCAAGCCTCTCCTCGTTGGACTCCCCTGTCTGCTCTTCTTCCCACCCTGCTAACAGAGATGCTGTGGTCCAGGCTTTGGAGCCAGGGAGCCCAACTTGCTGCAGGAAGATGGATGTGCTGTGGGAGAGACACTGCCAAGGAGGGCAAGAGGGATGGAGACTCAGGGAAGATGAGGGAGCTGCAGTTTCGGGCTGGACACAGAGCAGGTGAATGGGATGGGAATGGAGAGGTTTTGTGGAGGGCGGTGGCCTTGGCTGCATTCGTTAATGCCCCTTTGCTTCCTGATGAAGAGGCCAGGGAAGGAGCTGGGGAGGCGACGAGGCAGCATTTCCCTATCCCGTCATGGGGTCCAGCCCCAGCATGAGTGCGTGGAGCCCTGGGATCCTGGCAGAGCCTCTGGGCAGCTCCCCGTCCTCCTGCAGCAGACAGAAGGAAACATGTCTGAAGTCTCCTTCTACCAGGGCACTGCCTTTGTTCCCCCTTCTCACCCTCCTCTGCCTTCCATCCAACTGGGGGGAACTCGTGGAGTTTAGGGGCACAAACCACACACCTGACACCTGCAAAGCCAGGAAGGTACAGCAGGTCTGTGCAGGGGTCCTGGGAAGGGCCTCCTGCAGCCGCGGGACAAATTCTGCAGCCCATGTTTGCTTTAAGCCTGGTCTGCACCAGGGCAGCCCCGTTGCGGCTCAGCCCGTGTGTCCCTGCACAGCCTGGGCAGAGCAGCCTTGCCAAGCACCTCTACTCTTAACAGATTGCCAAGCATGTGTATTTAATTCACACAGTGCAGAAACATCCTCCCGAGCAGGCTGGGGCGCGAGGAGCTGTCACGGGCTGTCAGGGCTCAGCGAAGTGCCGCGCTGCCAGCCTAGGTAGCGGGGACACAGCGCGCTTGGCGGTGGCACGAGGCCAGGCCTGGGGCAGGTGGCACCGCGTCCCTGTCCTGCACGTGGAGATGCTGGTGCCAGCAAGAGGGGCTGACACCCATCCAGGTCATGAAGACTCTGCTTCAGTTTCCCTGCTTCGCTCCCAGGGAAAACCTTTGGTCTCAGGGTGAATCACATCCCTCCTGCTGCCCTTCCCACCTAGGGACGATGCATCTGTCTGGGATTAACACTTCTGTTAAACCGAGGGCAAATTTAACCTTCCTTCCCGTCACCATTCCGGCGCCAAGACCCCGGGGCAGTGCCAGGACAGCCCGTGTCCCACGCTGGGGCTCCCTTTGGTGGCTTTAGCTGAGCGGTGACCCTGTGGCTTGGGCAAGAGGGTGCCAAGAGATCCCCTTGCCGCTGCGAAAGTGCTCGGGGAGCTTAGGCTGCCTGTGCTGAGGCAGAGGATTCCTGCTGCAGAAAACGAAATTCCCACCACGAAAATTCTGAAAAAGAAATAAATAAAAGCAATGCATTTTATAGAAATATTCCATCAAAGTTGCATGTTTTTCCTTCCTTTTTTTTTCCATGTGTGTATGTGCTTTGCTCTCTCCCTCGTCTTTTGGCAGCCCTCATTCCAGCTTTTATTTCTTTTTACTTTTGTTGCAGATTTGAAGAATTCGTTTTTTTACTGAGACATCCAATTCATGAGCTGTAGAGGGGGAAAAAAGGTTGTATTTTTTTTTTTCAGTTTAGCCCTTTTCCATGCAGCACCGTGGCAGGTAGTACGGTGGTGTCTCCTGGCCACGTTGGAACGAAGCTCCCGATGCCTCCCCCGGCCTCCTGCAGCCAGAATGAGGCATGAGGAGCTTCCTGCAACTACAAGAACCTCTCGGAAGCTCCTTCCTCGTTGAGGCGAGCTGTTTCCCAGGATCAGGTCTGCGAGGCTCTGTGTCCTATGTGAGAGAAGGGACGTGATGAGGGGTGGCACAGGGCACGATGTGCACCATGGCCCCAGGCCACCTTGGAGAGCCCGGCTCTCTGCTCGCACTGAGGCCGGGTTGGGTTGGACGCAGCATCCAGCCTCCCCCGGTCTTTCCAAGCTCCCTGCTTGGATCCCATGATGTGCATGACCCAGGACGGCCTCCTGCTCCACGGCCACCTCCAGCACCGGCCCCGGTGCCCCCTGGCTCCGGGCTCTGTCCCGCCGAGCCGGCCTTGCCACGAGGCCTCCCGATGCCGAACGGTGCAGGAGGCTGGGAGGTGACCCCTGACATTAACCTAATTGTTCCCTCTCTTTGATTAGATGTGCCACAAAGCTGGTAAATGGATCAAATTAAATTTGAGTGGTGGCAGCACAGCTTTGGAACGCTGATTAGATTTGAAAATACCACATTTAAATATCTTAGCATTTGTGGGGATTAGGAAGAGGGGGAGCATGAGCGGGGGGATGGAGGCGGGGACGCGGGGGAGAGGCCGTGCCAACCTGTGCCATGGCCCCTCCTGGCCACGGATGGAGCGTTAGGGGCTGCTTGGGGGATCCGGGATGGGCCACGTTGCTCCAGGGTCATCCGAGGTTGAGTGTCACTGGGTATGATGGGTTTGCTCCGCCACCTCCTGCCGTCCCCTCCCGTCGCCACCCGCCCGCTCTTAAATGTCACCCGGCATCACTTGGATTTATGCTGCACCGCAAGCGGAGAACGGCAGCGCGAGTCCATAAATGGGAAAGCAAACTGGAGGCTGGGTGTGGAGAGCGGGCCTGGGTCGGGCCGCCGGCCACGCGGGGCTGCTCCCCGGCGCGGTGCCCTCCCTCCCGCGGCGCCCGGGAGCAGCCCTGGCATTCCCGGGTGCCAGCGCGCGGGGAAACGCATCCCCAGCCCTTTCCAAGCAGCGCGGAACTCCAGCCAAGGGCTGGGCAGGGAGAGCGAGGAGGGGCTGGAAGGAAGCCAGGCACCGGGTCCTCCCAGCACCTCCCAACGGCACAGGCAGCTGCCTCGGAAAGCGTTTGGGGGGAAATACGGCAGCGATGTCCCTGTCGAGCGCCCAGAGGGAGAGGGGAGGCACGTGAGCCAGGCACTAACATGCCTGCGGCTCAGTGCTCGGTGCTGCCAGCCTTGCAGAGACTGTCACCATCGGGGGTTTTGGCCGGCCCCGGCTCCGAGGCACCGCGCTGCCTTTGGAAGCGTGTGCGGGAAGCCGTGTGAGCTGGGTGCCTGCCGGGCTGCAGGGCAGGGCGAGCAGGTTTTCCAGCACGGCTCGCGGGGGACGGCGCTCGCTGCCGCTCGTCAGGGTGCGCGCGGTGCCGACAAGGGGTCCCGGCCACCCCGGCCGGTGCCAGGCTTCCCCGTGCACGGGCAAAGCCGCAGCGAGCCGGCTGGCCCCTGCGCCCCGGGGTGCAGTGCTCGCAGCAGCGCTGGGCGCCCTCGAGGGGCGCGGGGGGACCAGGGGGTCATGGTGGCAAGTGGGGCCGAGGTGACCTCACCAAAACACACACGCACCCTTCAGGAACGTGCGGAAGGGAGGCCAGTGTTCAGCTAAGCAGAAACATCTGGGCCACATCTGGCTCTCATCAGAGGATCTCTGAAATATCTTTATATGAGCAGGAGAAAGAAGAGGGAGAGTAGAAGTCCTGCTGGGCATTCCTGCACATCCCAGCACCCCGCACCGCGTCCAGTTGCAGTCCTTGCCAGCTCCCCACTCGCCTCCCTCCCCGTCCTCCAGCCAGAAGAGTTCCAGGAAAGGGAGCAGCGAGATTGAAGAGGAAAAACAACACGTTGGGATAAGGGGGAGGAAGGGAGGAGTGAGGAGGCTTTGCCGGGAGTTCTCTGCTCCCAGCCTCTCCGCAAAGGTAGAGCCGGAGCCGCCGGGAGCCGCCCGGAGCGCTGGGGGCAGCGGATCGGCGAGGGGGCTGGCGGATGGGACCCGGAGCTCTGTGTTGTGGCCCCTGCCTTCCCAAAGGCACACAAAATGTGGGTCATTCAGTTGTCCACAATAACTCCCAGCCCAGAGAGGACAGTTAAACGGGGAATATCCCACTGCAAGCCTTGGCTTTTTAACAACATTTCCTTCTGAGAACTGAACAAAAAGTGCAGAGTCCCAACACCTCCGCCAGGTACGAATGCAGGGATTGGGCTGGGTACAGGTTGGACGGGGATCACAGTGATGCCACCCACCTTGTCCCTGTTTGCAGCCCTCCCCGTGCTGGGCTAGGACACCTTGGAGTTAAACGCATGGCGAGAGCTCGGTTCCCAGCCTGCCTGCTCCTCTGCTCCCGGTGCTGCTGGCAAAACCCCCTCCTGCCTTTCCTTTGCCCTAGGCATCCTGAGCATCCCCAGGCTGCTTCTGCCATTCATCCATGGAGCCCGTGCTCAGCTTGCGGCTCTGCCATGCCTTAGAGCAGCCCAGGATGCAGGAGAAGGGGCATCTGAAGGAAAAGCGGTGGGATGAGGGCCCATCTGTTGGTGTGCACGTGCGTGCTGGGGTTGGAAGGGCTGTCCAAGCTTGGGGGAGTCGCTGCGCGCTGCAATGCGCTGCATGCTGCATGCACTGCATGCCCGTCCACGCCGCATGCACCAAGGCAGCTCCATAGCCCCCGCGTGAGGCAGATCCCGCTCCATAACAGCCTGGCTCCAAAACGCCAGGGTCTGAGACATGCCCCGGCTCCCGCAGCCCCCCAACCCCGCGCTCCGCTGGGGCCGCTGCAACGTGTGAGGAAGGGGCAGAGGAGTTAGCCGGGCACCCATGAGAGGAGGGAGATCTGGAGGCTGGGAGGGAGCGGCGGGCAGACGGCAGAGTGGATTTCTGCTTGAGTGGTTATTATACCGTCGATTTGAAGAGACAGATGACGGCAGTGGCAGAGGAGGCAATAATTGAAAGCGCCATGAAACATTAATGAATGCCCAGGGACTGGATCAGGAGTTGTTAACGCTCACTTCGCTCTCTCTGTCTCGCTCTCTTTTTAAAGTCAAAATTGTTCCACTGCCCTCTAGGCGAAGGATTTATTTTATTTTTTATTTTTTTCTCCCTGATTTAAAGGTACAGCTGTCCACAAGGCAGCCCTGAGCCGGTGCCTGATCACCCCTGCTCTCCGGGGGCTCTTCCACGAGCGGCCAGCTCTCGTGGAGCAGGAGGCAGGTGACTGCAAGCTGCAGCCAACAGGTCTGGCCATTTGCTTGTTATGGCATGAGAGAGAGGTGCAGGGGAGGTTAGGAAAGCCAAGGAGACCAGTGCCATCCTTTGGCAAGCCAAGGAGATCAGTGCCATCCTTTGGCAAGCCAAGGAGACCAGTGCCATCCTTTGGCAAGCCAAGGAGATCAGTGCCATCCTTTGGCAAGCCAAGGAGACCAGTGCCATCCTTTGGCAAGCCAAGGAGATCAGTGCCATCCTTTGGCAAGCCAAGGAGACCAGTGCCATCCTTTGGCACTGACTACTAGCTGTGAGAACCCCCTGCATGCACCATTCCTGCCGGGACACGCTCCTGTCGGCTCCACTGGTGCTGTCTGCGCTGTTCACCACGTAGCAGGGCCTCGGGGGCCGAGGAACAGAGCGCTCCTAGCAGAGCTGTCAGCAGCACCAAAGAGGGCTCTGACCTGCCCGGCACGGGGCTGTCGCTCAAGCAGGGCTTAGCCACAGGCTGCGGGATCCCCCGCACTTGCACTGAGCGATCTGACAGCATTTAGTGTTTGCTGCTCTGCTCCTAAAAGGAAATTAAATGCCCTGGCCTGATGGAAGGGCAAAGCAGAGGTGAAGGAGTAAATATCTCTTCCCTGCTGCTTTTGCCACTGGAGCAGAAGGACAATGTGCAGGGGACACTATCAGCCTGCACAGCTGGAGCACAGGAAGGCAGTGGGTGCGAAGGAAGGGATGTGGCCAAGGGCATGGGGACGCAAGAGGCAGCCCCAAGGGACGGGAGGGAATTTGGCAGATGCATTCTGGTCCTCGGGGGTGCTTTGCTCAGCCCTGTCTGCCCTGGGCACAAGCAAGCCCCAGATGAGCTCCACAGAAAACGCAAACCCTCGGTGGGGCAGGGACGAGTGATGCCCACGTCCCAGCTGCAAGAGGACAGCACCCAAGGAGACATCTGTGGGGTAACCCGTGGGGGAACCCGCGCCGCCCTCCATGGGACTCGGCGTGCACCAGGCTCCAAGGACCAGGAGAGGCTGCCCTCGTCTCCACGCTGCTGTGCATCCCACACAGGCAGTCGAGGTGTTCATCAGGGGGCCGCACGTGCTGAGCACAAGTGCAGGGAAGCGGCGGATGCTGGCGCTGCTGGGGCCACCGGCCCCCTGAGCCCCTGCGCCAGCGCCCGGGCAGCTCGGCGCTGCTCCGCCTGGTCCTGCCGCACGAGCACCCGGCGCAGCAGGAAGCCCCGTGACGCTGGAGCCCTGAGGCGCAGGGCCTGTCTCCACATCTCCTTTCCGCAAGGACAGCACCGCTTGCTCCGGGGCTGCCGCTTGCCGGCGCGGTGCAGGAGGGAGCGAATGCAGCAATAATGATGATAACTGTTCCTAATGAGACAGGGGAGACCGGCAGCACAGCCACAGCCCAGGTGAGGTCCCCGAGGTGACGCGGTGACAGCGATTGGCGGTGACCGCACTCAAAAGCCCTACTGCAAATTGGTGCTGTCATCTCCGCTCACTGTCACCGGGAGCCGGCGCCGGAGCCGCCCCGCGTGGCTGCTCACGTCCTGCCCCGCTCCTCCATCCCTGAGCCCCACGGCTTTCCCAGGCTGCCCGTTCCCACGCAGCCCGGCCGCGCTGGCCGCCTTTGCTGGGAAGTGCCACGCTCTCAGCCCTCGCTCTCATGAGAGGCTTCTCCCAACTCGCTGCATGGGAATCCGCGCCGGAGGGACGGCCTCCAGTCCAGGGCTGGGCTGCCTGTGACCACAGGAAGCCGGGCAGTGCTGAGCTAGCCCAGAAGAACCGCGGAGCCCTTGGAGCACAGCCCGCATGGCCTTTGCTCAGCCTCTGCAAGCAGTAAGATCTTAAAGCGGGAGATCAAGCAGCACAACTCAGCCTCGCTCCTGAGTTCCGCAGGTTGCAGACCCTGTTTGGGCTGACATCTCTCCAGGTGGCACTGACGTGCCGAGCTGCCCAAGGATCTCAGAGTGGCTGTTCTTTTCCTGGGTTCTTCCCAGGCCATGGTGCTAGGCTGAGGCAGGAGGTGAAGTGGAAAGATCTGTGCTCAGAGAGGCCCAACAGAGACACAGAAAGATGTGAACAAAAGCGTTCCCTCCTCAGGCCAAAAAATAAGACCTTTAATTGCACCATTATTTGGGTTTTCCTCCCATCACAGTTCCGAGCTGTATTTGCTGCACTACGATGGAGAACACCTAACCCCACAACTTACGGGACATGCACCCTATGTGTGGGCAGGTGTGAACGTCACCTCTTCTTTGTGACATTTGTTCCCAGGAGGTGGTGGACACTCTGCGTTTCCTCCTTGCTGGCAGAGGTATCCGTGTGCAGTTCCTCAGAGGCCACATCGTGTCTGTTGTCTGGCTGAGCACGACCAGGAGCTCAAGAGGAAGTTCCCTCTTCCTAGACAACTCACGGCCTGGGTGGTGGTCCCTGGGGATGGTGATGGTGAGGTGATGAAGAAGGTCCTTGGGAGCAAAAGCAGCAGGACATCACATGGGAGCACGTGAGGGCCATTTCCACCTGCACATCTGATGTCTCCAGCTCTGCCCCCTCTCTCATCCCTGGCATCTTGTCAGCATCTTCTCTCCTCTGTCCTGCACGCCTGATGTCCCAGCTCTTGTGCAGGTCCCCTTTTGGGAGAGCAAAGAGTCCGTCTGTCCTCCCACGTCCCTGCTCAGTCCCCGAGCACCCCTGGTTCCTGCTGCTGACACAGAGGGGCAGGAGAGAAAGGACGACCGCCTGGTGCTGAGCGGTGCACCCGAGCAGGAGCAAAGCGGCCCTGCCGCCCTCGCCACCCGCCGCGCTGTCACCTCCTGGCAGGATTGCCGGGGAGCTGCCGAGGGTATTTTTAGCTTTGCTACTCATGCCTGATAAGTGTTTTGACCTTTTTAAGCAGAGCTAATTGTGCCGTCTGCTCCTCGCTCCTCTCAGCCCGGGCTCTCCCTGCCGGGAGATGCGGGAAGAGCTGCCGCCTCTGTCCAGATGGCAGTGGAGAGGGGACCTTGCTGGAAGCTCTCGCAGGCCTCGTGGTCCCACATGTGCATCAGGTGTCTGCACTCACCTTGGCAGCACAGGCTCTTTGACTTGTAGCCCCGATTTTATGTCATTTTTTTGTGCGAAAGCACAGGACCAGACTTGTATGCCATGAGGCATACAGGAGCAATGTAGGATGAAGGGTTTTGGATGGGTGGGTGCAATTAGGGAGCTGGTTTTGTCAAGGAGGCTCAGTTGTCACTGTCCCTGAACATGCCACCTGGCATCCTTGGCGCTGACACGTCAAGGACCTATGTCACCTCCTCCACATTGCTGGTTGTTGGCTTTGGGGAGAGAACTGAGCCATCCTGGTGTGGATGTGGCCGCACACCAGTGCTCCTGCACAAGCATCTCCCTCAGGCAGCGAGAGGAGCGGAGACGTGGCTGCAAGGAGACCAGGGACAACGTGCGCAGGCTGGAAAACCTATGTAACCGTGCCCAGAAATGGGAATTCTGATCAAACTCCTGGTCTGTGACAGGTGCCTCTTTTCTGAGGACGCAGGTGGAATACTGTCCCCTCGGGAATGTTTGGTGAAAGACAGAGAAGCTGTGATGCGAAAGGCGCTCTGCCTCTTATTCCTTCTTTGACTGATCCAAACGATGGGTAGGCACCGTGCAAGGCTTTTGTTTTCCTGGCCTCGCTCACCCCCTTCTCCCACAACCCAGGATTATTTTGCCATGTTAAGAGCTTGGCACTGCCTCCTGTGCTGGGAAAACTAATGGAAAGACACATTCTTGGTGCACAGAGGCTTTCTGAGCCTGCATCCGAGATGCCGTCGTGCCTGGACACCTCATGCAGACGCTCGCTCTGCAGCAGGACAGGGCGAGCAGCTCAGCGCCCGGCCCCGGGGCAGGAGGGCGGCTTGCGCGCCGGATCGCTCCGGAGGAGCCTCGAGCCCACACTTAATCTGGCTGCCTGGGAAATTAGGCAGAAAATGCTCCGATTGAGTGTGAAGGCCTCCGCTGTAATTTGGAGCGAGCAGATGACACGCACTTACCGTCACGGGGAGATGAAAGCTTTTAGAGCTGGTGAGCACTAGCAAAATCTGTGAAAATCTCTTTTTCTTTTTTTTTGTCAGGAGTGGTAGATATGCAGGCAGATGAAAGACAAGATAAAATTAGCCTGTATGCAAGAGAGAGAGAGAAAGAGAAGCAGAGTAAGAGTGAGGGAATATTTCTCAGAGGACTTTTGGCAGAAAGGATTCCTAGCACCAGTGACTCAAAGGCGAAAGGGAGTCATAGAAGCGTGTGTGAGTTTGAATACACATATGTGTGCATGCATTTGGCTGTAGACCGACGACACCCTCAGCACCTGGGGCTGATCCTTCCGAAAAGGGGCACGAAGGTGGCAGCACCGGCCTCTTTACTGTGGCTTCCTGCTCCCACCGGCATCTCCTACTAGCCCTGTCCCAGGGCCATGAGCCTGGAGATGGGAGATGTGTCTTTTACCATGGGCAATCCACGATGAACTGAACCAGGAGGAACATGTGAGGCATGTAGCTGTGATGGCAAGTCTTGGCCAGGGGTCGGAGGCAGCAGCACTCCTGCTTTTGATGGTGGAAAAGAAAGGGGTACTGGTAGCCCTGCTACTCCAGAAGGACATGGGAAGTTCCAAGGGCATCCACAGCCCATAGAGACCTCCACAGTGCAAGGACACCCTTCAGAACAACGTGTTGGAGAAGGTCTAAGGGCCGTCACAGTCCATAGGGACCTCCACAGCGCAAGGACTCCCTTCAGACATAGCCAGGGTCCATAGGTCCGTAGGAGGCCGGCGCTCCGTCACCCCCTTCCATGGGGACAGAGCTTTGGGGATCATTCCAGGGAAGGAGGGGGATCCAAGCCTCCTGCTGCTCCCTCGGTGCGAGGGGTGGCCAAGGTCTCTTGGGAGCCGCGTGTGGTTGTCGGGCCCATGATGGGTCTGGGGGATGCGAGAGAAGCGCTGAGCGCTGCTTGCTCAGCGTGCAGGTGGCTGAATGCAAGAAGTAAATAACCCATCCATGAAAAACAAGCACTGGCCAAAGCCTCCCAAGGAGCCGTCTGTGCTTCCCAGCTGCAGCCCCAGCTCCCTGGCTCAGATAATCCTCCGGGAACGACATCAGGGATTGCAGCTCCTGCATCCCAGCAAAGGCACAAAACTCTCCCTGCTCCAGCCCACCAGTGCTCACAAATGCCTTTCACCGGCAGAAACAGAAATCTAATTCCTATTTCTCCTGCTCGGCTAATTGCCTGTGGATGATTTGATTGCAAGAGTGTCCAGCGATGCAGAATAACCACCTTATTTCTGCTAGACATTGCCTTTGCAATTAGCGCTATTGATTGCATCGTTGTGTTCTCTCACCTGCCGGATCCCGGGGGGTCGAGGGGCGGCTCTCACCTGGCTGCCGCCAAGGGGCGGCTCTCGCCTCCGCACGGGGTAACGAGGCCGCGCTCCCGGGCGGCACCAGGGACGAACTCGGCTCTCCGGAGCAGAGACCTCGCCTCGCTGCACGGCTGGAACCCAGAGGGCTTCTTTGTAATAAAAAAAAATTATTAATAATAATAAAAAAGTCTTTTTTTTTTTTTTTTAGATCAGATTGGACAGCACCAAAAGGTTCTGGAAGAGTATGTCAATTCTGCTGAATGGTTTGTTTAGAGGGGGGAAAAAAAAGATCAAAACATTTCATTTCATCATTTTCAGAGTGAAATGTTTTGATTTTTTTCCCTCTTCCAAATGACTTTGTTTCGAAGTTTCCCTAATTTTATTTTTCTAAGCATGAAAAAAAAAAAAAAAAATCTGCGAAATGGCTGTGGTTGGAAGGGAATGCGGCGGTTGGGTCAGAACAAAACCTTTTGTTTACCCCCTCCCAAGAATATTTTCCCTCTTTTTTGATACGATTTATTAGAATTTCCAGGGATTTTCATTTTCAGTCCAGCTCTCAGCTACATGTTGCGGCGCTTTCCCTGTCACGAATGAGTCATGGGTCTGTGCTAGACGGGGACAAAGGCGCCTTGGAGGCAGCGCTCCAGCCTTCCCGCAGACTCCGGCTCTCACTCCCAGGGCCCTGGGTCCAGTCTGGACCTCCCTGTATCCCTGCGTCTGTCCCAGTGCTCTGCGGGAGACGCCTGTCTCCTGGTGCTGGAGCCAGCCGGGCTCTGCGTGCCCCGGGGCAGACTTGCACACAAGGGCTTGCTGGTACTCGCAGCAAAAGCAGCCCTGGGAAAGGATTTCCAGCCCAAAGCGCTGGGCGACGAGGGAGCTCCCTTTCCGCTGCCGGGGAATGGGAATGCGGAGGCAGCTTCCCGCTCCGCATCCGGGAGCGTGCAGATGAAGACACTCATCTTCTGTGATCCGTTGAATCACTACCTGAACCGCTACCAGTTCTGGTCGGAAAGAGGTTTGAGCTCCAAGGTCCAGATGGTTGCAGTAGCGAAGAGCTTTCCAGAGCAAGAGGAAGTCGGTGTAAATAGCAGACTGTGCAATTAATTGCACCCACACCAGATTTCCGTCCCTGCAGAAATGGAACAGTCGGAGCGCTCCCTCTGCTCCCGCTGCCAGCGCTGGATCCCAGCGTGTGGGTCCCAGACCTCCAGCCTGCCCTGCTCACAGGCAACCTCCCGTTGCATCCATGCCGAGTCTGACAAGAGTGCTCTGAGCACCAATGCATCAGAGATGCCCAGATTTCCTACAGCCAGGAGTTCTCAGGGAGCTGAGGAGCAGACAAACCCAGTCTGGGCTTGCTTTCTTCTGCCCCATGGCCCCAATGGCCATCACGAGGGCTGGGAGATGTCTGCAAGCAGAGCAGCAAGGAGCAGCTCCCAAGAAGAGAGAGGTGCTAGGAAGGAATTAGTGTCCGGATCTATAAAACACTTGGTCCCAATTATTATAATGCACTGATTAGGGGAACTCAATAGTTCTGCTGGTGGTTAATGGCAGTAATTACCCAGATATGACTACAGTGGCAATATTAATAACTCTGGGCCATTAGTATTTGTGAGCAATGAGCAGAGTACACAGCCATGAGCCTCTCGCACGGTCTCTCTCCCAGTCAGAGCCCTGGGCTGTGCTGGCAGAGGGGCTGCAGCACCCATGTGGGCGCTGCTCAGAGCAGGAGCAGCCTGTTCTGGCAGCGCTGCTGCAGCGCCGGGGCTCCGGCTGCTCAGCATGGGCAGGCTATGGGGCAGGCTATGGGGCACCGTCACCCCGCGGTGCTCACAGCCTCGGCCCCCACAGAGCTGCCGTGCCCCAGAAGAAGTCATCCATGGCCAGGACCATCTCCCATGCAGCCAGCTCCCTGGAGAACACTCTCTGCAGCACCTTTGAGACCTGGCCGGCATTTCCAGCCTGACTATTTTAGGAACATTCTGATTTCCACGTCCAGACACTCTCGGTGAACCTCGCTCCTTCCTTGGCCTATCCTGTTGACAGGCCAGAAGCAGTGGATGAAGATGTGCAGCAAAGATGCTGTCCTGCAGCATGAGTAACTGGCTCGACGTAGTCCAGCCCAGGAGGTGCCGAGGGCCAGGTCTGTGCAGGGATCTCTGCAGAGGCCTTGCTGCCCCGTGGAGGAGCACGGAGCGGGAAGGTGCAGTGGAAAGCTCTTTGTTGGAGCCCTTTTGCGCTCAGGGACTCAGACCGCGGGAAAGAGCTTCTCCACAATAAACCCAAGCCTCCGTCTAGACGGCTTTCTGCCCAGAGCAGCATCCCCCAGGGTCAGGTTACCAGCACGCTTGTGGCTGTCTCCTTGGCTTCTCTGCTACCTTCTCCGTCTGCGTCTGAGTCGCAGAGACACTTGACTCCTCCCGCGCCGCATCTGTATTCCCGCAGGGAAACCCCGCGACCACATGGCCCAGATCTGACTCCAGCCTTGGTCTGTGGTTTCTCAGCTATTTCTAAACAAAAGGCACGATTAATTGCTCCCTCATTTGCCCTGGGCAGGAGATAACTATCTGTTCCACCAGCCTCTGGGAGTTGGGTTGCAGGCCGCACGGAGGGACATGTTCAACCTGCATGCAGCCAGGGATGCAGCGCTTCCAAAAGGAGGTCTTGGGAACGGGCACAGAAGATGCTGGCCACCATGACCACAGCAATCAGGAGTCAGAGGGCTCGGATCCCCTGCGAACGCAGCCTCCAAACCTTACTGTGAATATTGTAGGGCACTCCTCCCGTCCGTCCCTCCGCGCCAGTCATAATGACGGGAGTATCTGGCACGCGGCGCGCTGTATCCGGCGCTGCCGCGGTCGGAGGCACCGTGTCACCCAGGTGACATGCCTCTTGCACGCTGCCGGGTCAGCGGCCGCGGCAGCGTGACGCCCCTCGAGTCGCGGTGAGCGCTCGCCGCCCCCAGCGCGGCTGCCGGCTCCACAAAGGGCAGCTCGCCGCTCAGGCAGCGCAGCCCAAACAGCCAAAGACCAGAAACGTTTTTACCCAGAGGGTTTCTTATTTTTCATCCCCAAAAAAACCCTCCAAAACAAAAAACAAAGAAATAAACAAGATTTTCCTCCAAATCAGTGTTCTGCAAAAGTCACTAGTTGAGCCCTTTGTTTCTGTCACAACTGCAGGGTGATTGCACTGCTCCGCAGCCAGGGCTGGATAACACGGAGCTGCAGACACGATCCTGCACTATGGGAACTGGCCGGACAGGGACCTGCCAGCACCAACAGCCGGGTGTGAGCTGCCCCTGGTGCACATCAACACGGGATCAGACGAGCATGGGCTGCCACATCTGCAATAAGCCTGTTTGAGGGAAAATTCCCATTTATCCCCTATTCAATATGAAGCACAACGTGTAGTCAAACACAGCTAACCACAAATCCTTGCATCTGCTTTGTACTGTGTTGCCTAGTTGTTGGTGTGGTGGATGAGGATACCCAGGCTTCTTTCCCTGCTTGGTTTGGTGGGATTACCTTCTCTGGAATCCAATTCCAAGCTCCATCAAGGGCCCTTGGGCCGGTTTCTCATTCCTCGTGTTCCTCAGCTCCCACGCATTGCCAAGCCAGGTCGTAGCCTGAGCCCGGCTTGCACTTTGGAGCCAGCCCTGTTAGCCAGGCACAGAGGACACGCTGAATCGCGGCCACGTCTCCCATCTCTCCTCCATCCGTGTTCCTGGGAAAGCAGGAGAAAGGAGGTACCACCTGCATCGGTGTTTCAGTACG
This sequence comes from Nothoprocta perdicaria, assembly GCF_003342845.1. NCBI lineage: Eukaryota > Metazoa > Chordata > Aves > Tinamiformes > Tinamidae > Nothoprocta > Nothoprocta perdicaria. Next base: position 525,857 of record NW_020455566.1, read on the forward strand.
CTGTCCCTGTGCCACGCCACTCAAATCCTAGGGCTAGGGCTTGAAAAGGGCTGAATAATTTTATGATCAATAATAACATCGGTAGTTATTCTTGTCAAGAGAAGGTTAATTACGTCTCCTGCCTGGGGGCACCAGCTGAGCACTGCAGGGGCCAGGAAGGCGTTTTCTGCCTGTGCTCAGCATTTCACGACCCTCCGGGCTGCACGGAACAGTTTAGCCGTGTGCCGAAGCATCGGGTGCTGTTCTGGGAGGCAGCAGGGGACCCATCAGTGGGACCCCAATGGTGCTTGGAGTGTTTGCTCCAGCGCTGCCCCTGTGTGCGCTGACAGCCCTGCTCACAGCAGCACGTGGGGCTGGGGGGAAGGAGGGCAGGGCTCCCCACCCTGCAGAGCCCCGTCACGCGCTCACCACCGCGGTGGGGTGTCCCGGTGTCTCCCAGGCATGGGGGCTGCCGACAGCTCTGCCTGTCACCTCGCTGGCTGAGCGGCTCCTCCACCAGCAGCCCTCTGTGCCACTCCATGCAGCAGTAAAATTTTACGATTCAAAGCTGTAATGAGCAGAAAGGCTCTTATGCAGCAGCCAGTGAGGACAGCTGCGGGTTGCATCCCTTCCAGCCTCTTCTCTGCATGCATCCCTATGGGAAAGAGCTCGGATACACGGCTGTGCTAGGCCATGGGCTGCAAGCAGAACGGAGACTTCTTCTCTCACCCTGCAAGGCCAGCAAAAGAGCAGAAAGTTGGGGAGTTTTGAGAACAAGAAATAGGGCAGAGAGAGTTCTGTGACTGCAGTGCTAGGGAGGAAGGGTCCCGCGTGGGCGCCTGGCCGCGTTCCCGCTCGGTCTGGCCCCGATGTTCTCCTTGCCCTTTCCTCCTGCCCTTGTTGTGTATGAGGGTTGGTGCCCGTGGCCGGGCTGCAGCCTCGTGCGTGACCTACTTCTGTGCACAGCCCCAGCTCCTGCCTTTTCTCGCGGCAACAAAGCTGCCTCCGAAGGCACCGTGCCACGGGCGCGCAGCACAAAGAGCACGGCTCTTCAGTCTCCTGGAGAGCTGCTGCACATGGGCGCACGGGTGCGGGAGCACAGGAGCACAGAGCGGGGAACAGCTGCTTTGCTGCACATCATACCCCGCTTTTGGAAGCACCGATAGTGCTACACTTAAACCACCCTTAATCCGGAGGCCCAAACAGGAGTGACCACAGCTGCTATGCACGGAGAGGGGCAAGCAGCTCCTCCTGCAGCCCGAGCAGCCTGTCCTGCCCTCTGCAATGGGCATCCCCTCAGCATCCTCATCCTCATGGGCACCGGCGAGCCACGCAGGCCCCTGGGGTGGTAAGTGGCTAATGAGCCCGTTGTTGGCTGCTGCTCTAATCTCTCCATTAATCCCCGCCAGGCGGGTCCTGAGCCTGGGGCCACGGGCGCCCGCGCGGCTCCCACGCTGCCGCCGCGCGGCCGACAGCGCCCGTAAATCCTCAGGGCCCGTAAAGCACTTAATGATTTTGAATTTATCTGCATCGATAAATACATGACAAGGTAACAGTCAAATAAATACCCATTAGTGCGTTCGCTCTCTCCTTTTTTAATTACGAGCTCGAGTGTAACCAATCATTTTCTGCTAAGCAAGCGCTCCAGGAAATCTTCATTAGCGCCGGGCCCGGCCACGGCGAATGCAGCAGCTCTAAGAAGAGGGAGAGAGAAGCCAGGTCTGGCCCCTGCATCCTGCTGGCACCCGTGCTCCTGGGTTTGGCAGCCCGGAGGCAAATGCCAAGCTGTGAAGTGCCGGGTTTATGTCGCCTGTTGCAATGTCCTTTCACCGGCTGGGGCATCGCTGCTCTTGTGTCGCTCCCGAAAACGCTACGGTAGTGATGATCACTCCCCTTGACGCTATGGTAGTGATGGGGGGCAGTCCAGCACCTCAGCACACACCCCGTGGTGACCAAAGGAACCAGATTCAAGAGGGTTCGGGAAAAAAAACACTGAGAGACAGATAGGACAAGGAGATGGGTTGGATTCCCAGAGCATCACTTGTCCCTCTATGGAAAACGAGGCTCTGGAACACGGATTGGTGCCAGCATCCCTTGCTGCTGGCGATGCGGAGCAGCGCAAGGCTGGCAGGAAGGATGCACTAAAACGCAGGGCTCTGCCTGGTGCGGTTCCAGCAGGGACAGGGTCAGGTTTGGGGGCAGCCGCTCTCCCCGGCCCCCCAACCTGGGTGCTCTTCAGTAACGGAGGGCAGCGGCTGCACCCCTTGGAGCATCCCTTGCATTAACTTCCCTTCAGTGTCAGATCGCTGGCACGGAGCGGGGGCAGAGGGAGGACCGGGCTCCTTCGCTCTCTCTCATTTCTAGCTGGTAGCATCTTTCCAGCACGGCAGCTTTTAAAATCTGAACATCTCCTGGGAACATGTCGATTCTGATGAATTTTTGTATGGAAAAGTGTCAAATCAAATGATTTCAACTTCCACATTTTGTTTCAATAACGTCAAAAGGATTTGTTCCAATAAGGGGTGAACATTTCAATTTGACATTATCATTTGATTTCATTCCATGTGGGCTTTCATATTATCATATTACTTCACATCTACATTTCCATTCTATCTTAAATTTTACTTCTTAATGATTCGGCATCATAAACATTTTGATATTTCTAAGCAGATTTTTTCATTTCTCAAAAACCTGTATTTATTAGAAAATCTGGAAGTGGAAGGACAGCAGGATCCCGGGGGGAAGCTGCTGTCTTGCAGCTGGCTCTGGCTGCAGAAAAGAGCACAGAGGCAGCAATCCCGGGGCGCTTCGTCCTACCCTGCAACCAGAGGAAGGACACCAGATGTGACCTGCTCCACGCTGGGCAGCCGCAAATCGAGAGTGGCAGCGCTGGCAGGGAGAAGGCTCAAGATGTTGTATTCAGAGGGAAAAGACACTCATTAACAGCAGTGGGAGAAGGCGATGCTCTTGTTACCTAGAGGAGCCAAAGGAGTAGATGCTTTTGCCCTTCGTCATGAGGAGGGTCAGAGAGCAGGACCATGCAAAGGGACCATGCATCTGCTGTCCTTTTGGGGACCTCCACCTTCCGTAAGGACCTTTCTCTGCTTCCCAAATGGAAGAAAACTGCTTTCTCCTTAGCAGGTCTGATGCTGCCGGCTCAGGGACCGTGGCTTTCTCTTCTTGTCTGGACAGAGCCTCTGTATTTCCCCAGGATGAAGGTTTCATGCTCAGGCTTTGTGGGGGGACGAGGCTACGTGGAACCGGCAGCATCCATCCCCCTGGGACCCCAGCAGCCCTTGTGCTGTGCAGTCGGGGTCCCTGAGCATCCCCCTCCTCACCCTTCCAGGGAGCCGCTGCTCTCGGACTACACGGGAGATCCTGGTTGAATGCCCTGTCTCCCTCGCACTGGCTCTGGATGCAGCTCCCCCAGGACAGCATACTTCACTTGACCCGCGCACCACCTCCAAGATGAACATCAGAGAAGGAAGAAGGAAAGGTCCGTGGAGGGCAGCACAAGGCAGGAGGCAGCCTGGTGTCCCCTTTCCTGCTCTGGGAAGGGTGGAAGGACAGCTCCCCGGGGACACGTGCAGTGCAGCCCTCTCTGCTTCCCCGGCTGCCCTGCCTGATGATGCTGTGAAAGGCACAAAGGCCCCTTTGAGCTGATGAGAAAAGCCAGGCATCGCCTTCCTTTTCCCACGGAGCAGATGCTGCTGCTGGACCTGCAGGGTCCTGCGGGGCCTCAGCGCCGTGGGGCTTTGCAGCCAGAGAAGCCCGTCCGTGGCGGCCCCACGATGAGTCTTTGCCTCCCGTCAGGTGGGAATCCTGGCCTGGGTCCTGCCCGCTGGCGAGGGAGGGGGGTTTGCACCGGCACCCGGCTCGCTCCGCGCCGCAAGCACTGGCGGCCCTCGGGAGCTGACAAGCTGGTGGGAATGAAAAGTTCAAAGCGGCCGCTCAGGACGTGTAGGTGTCTGCGCGACTACCTGCCCCGCGGGTCCGGGCGCGTGTGCCGGGAGCCGTCTCCTCCCGCACGGCGCGCGCCCGCAGAAAAGGTCACCCTTCAGCGGCCGCAGCCCCCGGCCGCCCGGGCGGGCCATCCGGCTCCTGCGCCTCCTAATGAGCTGACCTTAGCATCGGCGGACGCAGGCCAAACCAGGCAGGTGTTTTACTCTGCCCTGTCTCCGTGTGTCTGAGGTGTGAGCTCAAGACAGACAGAAGCCGAAGCAAAGGTGCTGCTTGCTTCCCTTCCTTCTCCCCCTCCTCCCTTTCTTTCCTTCTTCCCTCCTTAATTATTTTAGAGCCTGTAAATGACTGGAAAGCTGCTTATGTCTTTGGGCGAAGTCCAATCAGCTCAAGCCCAGCAAGTGCAGTGTCTGCTTGGCTGTCTGTGCATACACGTTTGTGCACGCTGGAGTTCGGGGAGCCCTGAAAAGGGCCGTAACACCCTCCCCAAGCTGGTGTGTTGAGCACTGAGTCTCTGATGGGGACTTTGTCATCTGGCAAAATGTTCTAGGCACTGCCCTAAGCAGGGCCAAAACAAGAGCAGATCCTTCTGGTCCCAGGCTCCTCTGCCAGCAGCATTGACCAGCTCATCTCACCCTCGTGCTCTGGTGAGATGCTTGGGGGCAACGTATATCTCAGAAGTCCTGCAGAGGACCTTGCTTGGACAACTGTGCTAGGGGACGGGCATGGGGCATCAGTGCAGAGGGCTCGCACTAGGTGGAAGGAGGACACTGATTCAAAAGAGATCCTCTCGGCCCTTCCTCACCCAAAATGCTCCGTGTTGGCTCTTCCCAACCCAACAGGAGTGCGTTTACCATCTTCATGTACACAATCTTCACTGAATTTTGCCAAATGTGATGGTGCTTTATTCACTCAGTCTTCAGAATGGGCAACTCTTCCCCAAGAATGGAAGTGGAAGATGGCAAGCAGCGGTAAAGGGAATTGTACCGGAAATAGTGGGGAGCCCACTGGGCACACTGGGAGCTTGTCCCGGACAGAACCCAGACACTGGTTTAGGGCAAAACAAAGTTAAAAAGAGATCAAAACAAGGCAGGAGGAACAACAGTAATTTGGGGCCATATGAAAGGAAGTTTTAGGACAATTTCCTGACTCTTACAGTGAGTAAGGACCTCTCCTAGGCTTTCTGCCAGGTCTGGAGAGGATCCTGGGCCAAGCTTGTGATTGATAGTGGAGACAGTGAGCTGTGTGACTGTAGTCAAGTGCTAATTGAGAGCCAAGATCTTCTGTGACAATGTGGGGACATTTAGGCATTCAGTGAGCTTAAAAACAGACTGCAAGCTGCTCTGGAATCACAAGAATGTAGAAAATGTCCAGAAAGCCTCAAGACACTGCTCTTCAGCTAGACAGCCTTAGGCCAAACCAGAGACATGGCTCTGGCACCAGGACTGAGCTGAGGGACAGCGAGAGGATCTAGCAGAAAAGAGTTACAGAGGGGAAAAGCTTGTCCTTGTGGCCCTACATTGCAATGGGATATTCCCAACAGGAGGAGCAATCCAAGACATTTCTTCAAATAGGAGCAGCAGGTGAACCTGGACCCCTGCCTGCGCCAAAGCCACGAGCCTCTCCATGGCCAGGCGGGCAGTTTTCTCTGCAAATACGGATCACATGTGGATCAGCTCCCAGGGAACTCGCTCAGGAGGGAAAGCAGATCCTAGAGGACGTTTGCAATGCGGCGGTCATGCCAAGTCATGGAAGAGTCCGAACCGCCAGAGATCCGTGGAGCACTCAGGTTGGCAGGAGCTAGCTGGCACGCAGCAGAACCCGATTGTTACCCGCTGGGCATTAATGCGCTGGCTGTGCCTCGCTGCAAGCTCTGAAAGTGGAAGCTGAGACATTTGCAGGGCTAGCTCAGCACAGACAGCTGATCTCTGCCTGATGGCGATGCCCATGAAGAGAGGGGAACATGTGCTGCCCTTGCTCTTATTCTGCTCCATACCATAAATGCACTGCCCAAACTCAGGCACTTGTCCATAATCCAGGGGGAATTCTGCCTTTGAGACTGTATTTTAAATTTTACCTTACAAAGCTGGCTGCTGGGCAGAGAAGACGCTCATGTCAAATGTGTGGAGTCACCAGGATGCCTTTGGCTGATGCTAAGTCTGAGATGAGCTAGGCCAGCTCCCGCCCCATCAAACCTCCCTTTTTCCCTTAGTGGAACGTGACACTTCCCATGGGTCATGGTGCTCTCTTGATGGGGGAAGCCACCCTTCCTGCCCACACTTTTTCATCCTCCTAATTTAGCCATCTGCAAGCCATGTGTGCTTCATCTCCAAGCCCTGGAGCATCTGCCCTGACCTCAGCTCTGAAATCCCCCACCTCTCCCACCCCAGACTGCATTTCCTGCCTCCTCCCAATGGCAAAACAGCTCCCTAGGAGGGATCCAATGCTTGTAGTCATTGCTTTAGCTCTACCAAAGGGAAACGGCCCTGGGAACCACCACCTTGTGAGAGGCAGAGGCAGGGAGATCCCTCTGGGATCTGGTAAGCACTAGCAAGAGCCGTTAGGTGTTCCTCAGAGACGACACGGATGGGGCATCGACCCCATCATACATCCACCTGGATTTATGGCAGTACTCCTTCCCCAGGGGATGGTAGCAGCATGGACAAGAAGGAGGAAAGAGACTGCAGCAGCAGCCCAAGGAAGTGGTTCTTTATTTTATCTCCAGGATAAAAAGGAATACAGAAACCAGGTTCCTAAGATGAGGTGCCTTCATCTCGCTGAATAGCGTTTGATCATTTTAGATGTTTTACAAGGAGGTGTATGGTTGAATTATCATTAGAGGAGGTGACGGAGCTGAAGATAACAGAAAACATCCCCCATTGTGACCTGGACTCTTGTTCCATGTTTGAAGGGAGAAGAAGTGTAAAGCAGAGGGGCGCTCGGATGGGGAAGCAGAGGCGGGAGCAGCCCCCAGCCCTCTGGCAGTCTGGCTGCATCCAGCTGCCTGCCGGCTCTGCCCTATTCCCCGTGCTGGGAGCGGCCCGGAGCTCCCAACGGCAGCTGCGCCACAGCCTTCCCACCCTTGTGGTGCTCTCATCTTGGAAAACGGAGCACACAGTGGAGAACAGAGCATTTTCCCAGGGCCTTCCAGCCCAAAAGAGGTTTCCAGTGAAACCCAGCGTGCCAGGGTGGTGGGTACCCACTAGAGCAAAATGTGGGTCAGGCTGTCAGGACCAATATGCTCCCAAGTAGGGAGAATCCCAGTGGAGGCCGTGGCCCAGAGCAGCGGCTTGCAGCAACAAGCCAAGACTCCCAAGGCGGAGAGTGCTGGCACCCGGCTCCAGGCAGGAATCCTGGCCTATTTTCCTGCATTCCTGCTCCCAGTCACTCGTCCAGCAGCCTTCCCTTCTGCCGGGGCTCTGCCAGCAGGTGTGGGCTGCAGCTGCTGCAGCCTGCTCCGTGTGCATGCTTGCTGCGCGAGACACCAATGCCGCTTCCAGAGCCTCTCTAGGATTTGCATTGTTGCATGGCTAAGAGAAGGAGCAGCTAAGTGAGCCAGTCAGATCCTGCTCATTTGCATGTTAATGAAGCCCGCAGAACACAGCTTAGCGAGACTGGCAAGTAGACCTCCAATTGATAGATCTATACATGCAGCCTGTATATGCTGTAGAGACACAGCAAAACTGTAGGCAGACACCCAGATGGCTAGAGAGACAGACAAACAGATGGTTATAGAGAGACATGCTGAATGTGGGGAGCAATCTTTGTGGAGATATAGGATGAATGGCTGGAGAGAGGAGGAAGAATAGACAATAGATAGATAGAAAGATAGGTAGAAAGTAGGAGGAGAGAGACAGATTAGTTAAGGACTGTGAACAAGCTTGGAAATGAGTTTTTCCATGTTTAAAAAATAAATAAATAGGAACTTTTGCATAATCACTTGCAGAATGCAAGTCCCTGTGGGACTGTATTTACATCTCTGTATTGGTTGATGCTGCCTTGTGGTGCTGCAGAGGACACGCATGAACAGAGATGGGGCGGCAGCAAATAGGTGGACATGGGGGTTGGTTGCTGAGTAGATAAATGCCCAGCTCAGGTTTTGGAAGGAGCCTGCCCAGGATGCCGAGGATATCCGGACATTGCAGTCCTTAATCCCGCCTTGGGGTATTAAGAAGGTTGCAAGCAAGAAAATGGCCAAAAGATGGTGCCTTTTGGAGATTTCTAGTGAGAGTAAATGGAGCGACAGGTGAAGCTCCGGCCTTCCTTGGGTTAAAGGCTCCAGCAACTGGGGAAACGCCACCACCACCAGTCTGAGCACGAGTGGCCAAGCTGGGACATCTTGCATCCTGCATCTCTGGGGGGGGTCAGAGCCACCAACACTGCTCTCCTGCTGGGCAAGTGGAAGGGGATCAAGTGCGGCAGGAGATCACAGCGGCTCCCCATGGACCCCAGCTCCTTGGGGCCAGCTTGGGTGGGTGTTGCGGCCTCACCCAGAGGCATCGGAGGGTTTTGAGTGTCTAACACAGCTCAGACTCAATGAGAGAGGAGAGCCAAGCCCTTAATTGCAATAGTGGCTCTGCATTTTAAAGTAGGTTCGTGATTCACTCCTGGTCTGAGACACAGACAGACGTCCCTTGGGCTGTCCTGCGGCCACCACGCTGCACACAGGTATTGCAGGCAGCTGCTGGGAGGCACCGCTCACCATTCAGCCGGCCTGGCCCCGTTCCCATCACGGATATCGGTCCTCCCTGCCCACAGAATGCAGGCGGAGGAGGAGGAGGAGGAGGCGAGCTGGGCTCACGACAGGGCCGCGGGGAAGGCTGGCACCGAGCTGTGTGCCGGAGCTGCCAGGTTTCGTGCAGCTCTGATGTCTGCTGCGTCAGTCAGCACAGCCAGGTCCCTGCCAGGCCCCTGCAGAGGGGCACGGCGAGGCTGAAACAGGGAGCACAGCTGCGAATTACAGATCCTCCCACCTGCCTTCGTGGCACAAAGCCCCCCGGGGCGCTGGAGCAGCCCAGGGCACCCCAGAGCGGCAGCACCTTCAAGCACTTGGTGCCTCCTTCCAAGCTGCGTCCACTCAGCTCCTCCTCGTTAATGTTTGCAAAGTGCTTGGAAATCTCCAGCTGGAAGAGCCCGTAGACACGCAGAACATTATTAATTCATGGCGATGATTGTTTTGGCGCCCTTGGCTTCGCGGCGCGGTTCTCACACCCCGCGCTCGCCGGGGCCCGTGGAGCTTCGCAGACAAAGTCCCCGGAGCTATCAGGGCCACGTCGCATAATCGAGGTGATGCCTTGACAATCCCTCCCTGCTTTGCATGCAGGATTTGTAGGCGCCGGGGAGAGCGGGGCCGGCCGCTCCTGTGGGAATCAAGGCAGTGGATTAGGGACCATTGAGGAGGGTAATCACCGCACGCCACAATGCAGGAATTTAGCCTGCAGGATTGCTTTGCACTGTCTGCTCAGAACGGCTCCTCCCTGTTTTTTTTCCCCTTCTGGAGTGTTTCCAAGGGTGCCCGCGGGCTCTGTGGGAGCTGCCCTGCGCTGTCCTTGGGCTATCCCCAGAGAAGGAGCCGAAGAAAAGCAGGCAATAAAACGCCCAGAGGAAACCAGCCCCATGTGGCCTGGGCTGCAAATACCTCCTCATGTGTGTGTGTAAAGGGTAGGGGGCACAGAGACCCTCTGTGGCTTCCTAGGGCTTCCCGCGGGGTTGCCCTGGTGTCACAGGCTGCGAAGCGCGAGAGGGAGGGCGGACACCGCAGCCTGGAGGCTGCAGAGCTGCCCCCCCTGCACCTCTGCCTCCTGCGCGGGGCAGCCCCCAGCTCCTTTATCCAGGGACGGCTCTGCTCGCTCCTTCTTCAAGTGTCTCAAACCCCAGGCTATTTGCAGCGGTTTCTTTCCCGCAGTGTCCCCGAGCGGCTCTCGGAAGGTTTCCGTCTCGGTTTCGGAGGGCAGGCGAAGCCGCTGGTGGGCGCTGGGACCGGCGCGTGCTGGGGTGAGGCTGCGTGGGGAGGGGGCTGCGCCCGCAGGTCCCCACCGCGGAGCACACGGCTGTGAGAGCACCCGCGCTTTGCACTCACTGACACCGCAGCGTCTGGCCTCCTTTGCCCCTTAGCCTCTTAAAGAGAAAACCTCAGACTCACGAGCCCAGACGGTGAATGCAGATGCCCCGTGCAACTGCCTGCGTCAGGCTCGGCTCAGGCCTCCTCTGTGTAGGCCAGAGATCTACAGGGCCATCATGTGGAAAATCTCTGTTTCAACCCCATTTGGGATTTAGGAGCTTTGTTCCATGCCTGTAGGAGGGAGGAAATAGCTTGAACTTTTGGCTTTTCTTCCCACCTGCTGTGTGGTCTTCAGCAAACTGCATGGCCATGCTCTGCTTCCCTTGGGCTAAGAAAGACGAGCTGTGAGGACCTGGGCTACATCTGCAACCCACAGCCCCTGCCCTGATCCTGACCATGGACACCCAGGCTTTTACACGGAGGATCTACACCTAAATAAATGCTAGGAGAAACAAGTGGACTGCAAAGAAATGCCTTGCCCAAGTGTAGGAGCCAAGTGTCCTTGCACCCTCACAGACCAAGACCACCAACACTCCTGAGCAACTGCCGTCTCTGTGGTGCAGTGCATGGGCAGCATTCTGATGCTTGTTGCTGGTGGGAGAGCTGGGATGCAGCATCCCATGGACAGAGGCAATCTTCCAGGTAAAAAACCAGTCATTCTGCTGGAATGACTCCAATCTAGCTTCAAGCCTTTGCCCTGCTCTGGCACAGACCATCGGAGCTCCATCCCTGTGCTCAGCCAGGACTGGCTTCAATGCAGAGGGGGCCTGCCCTGTGCCAGGATGCACGCGCTGTACCATATCCTTACCAGGCTCGCCCAGAAGGGATGGACCTAGGGGGAAATACAGGAGCTGGCATCCAGAGCTGCTGCTCTCCTGGCTCTGGGAGGAGAGGGCCAGAGCTCTGTGGAGAGCGTGGGACCCCCGGGGGAAGGAGCTGCTCCCGCCGTGCCCGCGTCCATGGGAGCCATGACCAGATGTGCGGAGATGTGCACAGATGTGAAGCGCTGCAGCCTGCCCTGCCCGAGCCGCTGCCCCACACGCCGCTGCCGGAGGCTCCCGCAGCTCCGCACGGCCGCCCCGGCTGGGCTGGGGGCTCCGGTCGGCGCCGGGGTCCTCGGGCACGGCCAGCGCCGCCGGAGCAGGCAGGGAGCCGCTGCCCCGGCCGCGCCAGGCTGCTGGCACCGGAGGACAGCGGGAAGGGTTAAGTGCGATGGGGAGGCTCTGACATTTTGCTAATGTGCTGTGTTAATTGATTCGCTCATTTCCATTTGTTCCTGTTAAAGAGAGACAGATGAGAGTGGTCCTGCAGTGCAGCGACTTGGCAGGGAGCGTCTCCGCTGCGTGCAGATGTGCTCCTGACTCATTTATTACCATCAGGCCTCCAAGCTACTGACGAGCTGGAGCGTTGCGTGAGGCTGCGGACCTGGGGAAGAGCAAAGCAGCAGAGCCCAGCTGCCCATCCCTAAATGCCCCGTGTCAGAGCGCCGGACAGGCTGCACAGAGCCCTGCTGGGGAGAGGGAAGAAACTGCTGGATTTGGGAGGAGAGAGGAGGCAAAATGGGAAGGCAGCAGCCTCTTTGGGAAACAGTCCCAGGGAAGAGCTGGGCTGCATTCAGCTTGGAGAAACAGCAGTCACCTCCATGCCAGAGGCTTCTCACGTAGAGCAGCTCCAGGTCCAGCCCAGGTGTCCCGGTAGCCGTGCCAGTCCGGCACATTCCACTGACTAAAGGATGGGCATGAACAGCCCTGGTGCCGAGGGGCTGGAGGGCAGAGGAGCCCCTTGCCAGAGGTTTTGCTGAGTGCAGCAGCAAGGTGCTGAGCTGCAAGGGACACGGCCCTGCACACCTCCTGCAGCTCCAAGCACCGCGTGTGCCAGGGCCTGCGGCAGGGACACAAACACCGGCAGCACCTGGGGCAGTGCCAGCGCTCCCAGCCGCCCTTGTTCCTCCCTGCAACGCGGGAAATCGGCATCCAGTTTGCAGCAGGCGCGCACCCTGCTCTCAGACCTTTGTGTAGGGACGGCAACGTGGTGCCAGAGCCAAGGTTTGCCCCGGCAGGGACCCAGCTTCTGAGCTGCGGTGCCCACTGGTGCAATGGGACTAAGTCACTCGAGCAAACTTTTTTTTTCTTTTTCTGTTTCTTGTTGAAAAATGGAGTTATGACAAAAAAAAAATCAAGTTGCTTCGGGGGAGCAGCTCAATTTCAGTAGAAACACTTATTAAAAACATATTTGCTCTGAACCTTTTTGCTGCCCAGAGAAAAATATCTCAATCGAAGTGTCATTATTTGTTTGAACTTTCTTTTCTGTAGAGGCAACATCCCTTGCAGGCAGCCTCAGAAGCGACAGGTCTTTGCCCAGCCCTGGCCACAACAGCATGAGTTCTCATTGCAGGTGGGAGACTAAGCAAGAGAGAGGGATCCAGCAGGATCAGGATCTTCCTCTGACACCATCTGGGTGTCTGCCAAGGCAAAGGAAAGCAGAGGCAAAGATACCTTGGGGTATGTGGTTCCTGAGGAAGCAAAGGGCAAAGCACAAAGAGAAGGCATGCAGGGCAGGGCAGCAAGGCACCAGCGCATTTCAGTTTTAGGGGAAAAGCCCCCAGGTTGGGCACTGCCTGTTTCTCCACCTGTGCTGATGGGCAGAAATGTGTGGTGTGGATACACACACGAATACATCTGCCCCAGGTCCCAGGAGACACAGGACATCACCCCATGTCTCTGCTTGTTCTTTGCTTTGTAGTGCTTCCATGTTCAAGCCTTCCCCTCGGAGACCCCCATTCTCCTCCTGGGTCAGCTTTTGCAAGGATTTTCTCCTGCTTAGCACATCTATTGCTAAAGTCATTTTAGTCCAAAAGAAAGAATAATTGCCTTTTCCATTTAGCTAAAATGCAAGTTCACACACTTGCCCATCAGCTGCAGCAAGGTCAGGAACTGCCTGTAAATGGCAAAAGGCATTTATTGCTTCCAGAAGAGCAGATTTCACTCCCACTTCTGTTTCTGCATCCCCACCCTGATGCCTCCAGTGAGATCTTACTAGAACTGGGTGGATACAGTGGGATAAATTGTCTAGAAGAAAAAATGCTTTTTTTCTTTTCCAGGCTAAATGTTCATAGGCAAGATTTGTACTATACAGAACCGTGCATTGCAAAGACCCTTTTGGCTGTTCTTTCTGCACGCTGTCCAGTGGGTCGGAGTCGTCCCCCGGCAGCATGTCCAGTCCTGACTGGAGAAACAAATCCGTGTGTTTGTGAAGCAGGACTGCAGAGGCTTCAGAGACTGCAAAGCGCTCTCTGCGACATGGGGAGGTTTCCACTATAAGGGAATTTTTCTAGAACATGATTTTATATTGAGATTTACTGGTGAATATAAGAACCAATGCTCCAAGAGAAGTCAGCTGGGGGATGTGCTACTTTTCCCCGGCGTGAGGCTCATTGATAAGAAATTATTCATCTTGGAAAAAAAAATACAGATGCACATTTTTTTTTCTGTCAGATTTTTTTTCATGAAATTAAGCACAACTTTTGGAGTTTTGGAGATTTTCTCTTTCACCTCAAGCCCTTTTCATCCTTTTCACACATTAGGAAAAGAGGAAGCAGGAAGAAATGATAAAGTCATGGGCTAAACTTTGTCCCTATTCTTTTTGTTTTTTCTTGAGAAAACCTGCAGATTATCCATCTGAGAGAAGGAGAGGGGGTAAGATTACACCGCTGTGTTAAAAAAAAATAAAAAGAAAAAAAGAGATTTTATTTCTCTAACAAGTTGTGATAGAAAAAATGTGGTCTCCTTTACTCTGACGCCTAGTAGGTGTCACTGAAATAACATGGCAGAGAGAAAGCGGCTCCTCCTCCCTCGAATCCACCCACGGGGAGCTGCTCCTTTGCCAGGCATCCCAGGAAAAATGAACTGCACTTGGGCATCCAGCCCTGGGCTGTCACCGGGAACACGGGGCCATCCAGGGTTTACAACAGGGACCCTGGCCTCTACACCCCGCGCTGGCACCCCCGTGCAGCAACGTCCCTGTTGCAGCGGGTGTGCGCCCGTGTGTGAGCACCCTTGCACCCGCACAGCCGAAACAGACGCATCTAAACCGCTGTGAAGGGTCTGGCGGGAAACCTCCAGCCTTATTCACCGAGACCAAAGGGTTTGCACGTGCAGAGCGGCTGTGCGAGGCTCTTTCCCCCGCCCCAGGCCTAGAGGAAGGATGCTCTGGAGCAGCATCCCTGCCGGATCCTGCTTTGGTTGCAGCCTTCCCGGGACGGGATTCGTGCCGCGAGCGGGTCGGGTTTTGCTGGCCGCGCTGCCGTCCCTCCTTGCCGGCCCCGCTCTGGCCCCGCCGCGAGGGCTCCGCGCCCGTCGCCGGTTCCCGTCGTGGTGAGGTCGGGCGCTGCGCGATCCGTGTGCCACGGCACCCGTGCCGGCACCGGGAGCTGTCCGTTGCCGCGGCAACGCGGCACCGCGCATCCCGGCACTGCGTGGGGGAGGTCTCCGACGAGGCTGGGGACGTCCTCGTCTCCCCGTCATCGGGGCAGGGACCCGGCAGGAGATGCATGGGGGGAAGCCTCCCACCACCAGCGTCCACCCGCCCTGCCCTCCCGGCCAGGACTTCTCCTGCCGGCCACATCCCGCTCCCACCCGCAGCGCGTCCAGCCCTGGCACATGCGGGTCCCTCCCCTCCAGCAAGGGCAGCGTTTGGCCCTACGGATAACAAGTGCTCAGCGGTGTTTTGTCCTGTCCTCTTGGGAGAAAAAAACAGGTGAACTTGCCCAAAATGGGCCCGAGGAGCAAAGAGATGAACTGCTTGTGGTGGAAGGGCATCGCCGAGCAAACGTGTCCCCAGGTGACTCCAAAGCTTGGGGCTGATGTGCCTGGAGAGTCTGTCATTCCTTGAGACCTGAAATTGCCTCCTATGTGGCAGGGAGTCCCAGGCACTGGCTGATTTTGGATTCTACCTCAGTGCTGTCGTTTTGCCTGGAAAAAGACCTGGCTTTCATCCCAGTGCTGTCTGGGACAGATTTTGATATCTAAGAGCCTTTAATGCAGAGGAAAGGCCACCTCCCCACCCCAGATATCTATCTAGCTAGGTTCAGGTATAGTAAAGAGACCCTTCCAAGATCTCCTTGGAAGGGATGCATGATGCATCCTGGTGTGCGCGATGCATCCTGGTGCACGTTGCATCCTGCTGTGTGCAATGCATCCCGGTGTGCAATGCATCCTGGTGCGTGATGCATCCTGGTGCGCGCGATGCATTCCGGTGTGCAATGCATCCCAGTGCACGTGATGCATCCCCGGGTGCTCAATGCATCCCAGTGCACGCGGCGCATCCCAGTGCATGCGGCACATCCCGGTGCACGCGGCGCAGGCTTGTCCCGGCATCCCTGGTCCCGGGCGAGCGGGGATGATGCCGCAGGGAATCCTGCTGCCTGCCCTGCTCGTGCTGGCGCCCGTCAGCAGCCGCGGCCGCCTCGTGAGGAGCGGCAGCCGAGACGCGGCGCGGAGCCCTCGGCTGCTGCCACTTCGCGGCACCGCTCCCTGTGATGCGCCGTTGCCTTGACAACTGCAAAGGGTCTTTTACTGCCTGTCGGCTGCTGAGACGGAAACGGGGGAGAATTTAAAAAAAAACAGAGTGCAAGAGGGGGGAGAAAAAGAGCATTAACTCCCAGCTCCTCAAAGTCATTTGCGGGGTGGGAGAGGAGTCCAGCGGAGTCCAGGCCTGGCTGGGGCAGCCCTCCAGCCCAGCAAGGTTTGGGCACGGCCCGACCTGGCAGGATGCCCGGTACGTGGCTTGGCCCAACGCTGGGGACATCCTGGTGAATAATCCTGAGCCCACTGGTCCCCCTCCCCGCGTCTTCCCGCGACCTTGGCGGCGCTCAGGAGCCGTGTCCAGGCCGTGGCATGGTGGACACGGCTGCAGACCAGCGGCTCACATCATCCCGCTTGTCAGCTTGGTCAACCTCAGCCAGCCTTGAGCTTGGGGTTCACCTCCTGCTGCCCGCACGCCTGCCTGCTAACTGCTTCCTCCGGAGCGGGGATGACTCTGCCTCATCTGGGTCAGGTCCTCTTTCCTGCAAGGCATCTATGGAAAACTGTTTCCTCCCCAATTTTGACCAGGTTTGTCCTTGAAGCTTTTAGGCATCTTGTTGGGGAAATGCATATGGTGATGGGGTTTTCTGCTGACTAGGAATGGGCACACCTGGAGGTTGTTCCCCATGCCTATTTTATGTGCAGTTTGACTCACGTCTGACTCATATGGTCCTTGGTTGTGCAGCCCTGACCAAACTACCGTTCTTGGTCTGAAATGCCAGGCCAGAGTCACAGCTCCTGCCTGAATGAGACCAAAATGTCTCTTTGCTCACTCGTTTTGCCCCCAAGCTCTCAGCTGTGTGGGAAGGAGCAAATGCAGTTATTGCATAAAACGCATAAAAGCAGCATCATGCATGGTGGAGAAGAAACCATTCCTAAAGATGTGGTGTGCCTTCCCCTCGCCTGGTTTGGGGGAACTGCTCTGCAAAGAGACGGCTTTGCTGGAGAGCCAGAGGGAAGACAGAGACCCCAGCGGAGCCGATGCATGTGACCTACTTTGGGCGGCCGAGGGGCAGCGCCCCGGCCGCCTCGGCGCCGACGGGCGGGCGTCTGGACGCGACGGGGCCGCAGACAGCCCGACCCCGACCCCGCTGACCGCCCCGGGCTGTGCAGACCGGCACAGGGGCGGATCGAGGCGCAGGGGGAGCCTCCTAGACAGGCGGCCCTTGCTGTGCCCTTGCCCGCGGCGCCGGCGCGGGGCGCGCGCGCAGACGGGCCCGGGCGCGCGGGCTGGACGGGGGGCTGGCCGCGCTGACCGCGCACACCCCCGGCTCGAGTCGCTGCCCGGGCTCTGCTGAGCGGGAGCCGGGGCAGCAGCCTCCTGCGTGGGCAGCACGGATGCTCTCTTTGCAGCCGAGCTCCGAGCGGAGCCAGCTGGGCCGGCTGCTCCGGGCACGGATGCTTCCAGCTGCCTGCATCGCCCCCGGCCCGCGGCAGCCCTGGGCTGCAGCTCTCCCTGAGCATCCTGCTCCAAGTGCATCTGCATCCGCACTGCTGCCTCAGCCCATCCCGTCCCCCGTGTTCCTGCCCTTCCTGGATGCACGGCAGCTCGTGCAGTGAGCAAATACACCCGGCACAAACCTGGAGCGTTCACAAGGTGGGGCATGATGAGATGTTATGAATCACACGGCCAGGGATGTGCTAACGTGAAGAGGCCTCCTTTGAAAGCCCAGCCCCGCTCTGCAACATGGGGAGGACGAGCCCTGAAGCTCTGCAGTGCTCCACGTTGCTGGCACTGGGCACAGGGGCTTTAGGGAAGGCTCTTTCAGCCTAGCACAGCGGGGCAGTGCCAAACACGTCCCAGGTCTTTCCAGGGAGTGAGCTTTTGTGAGCAAATTGATTTTGCAGAAAGGCTCTCATTCCCAAATAGCCTGGGAGCAACTACAAGTCTTTCTGAAAATGCTTTCCTGCTTAGAAAAGAGGCCCTGGTTTGTGGTGTGGTTGGGGAGAAAATGTATTAAACCAGGCCTGTAGCACAGCATGGATCTGAAGGGTTCATAAGCCTGCAGTTGATCCATAGGCCTGATGACTGGAGGCCGCCCCATGGTCCCTAGCCAGCAGAAACCAGTGATTTCCCAGCCTCGCTACACCCGCAAGTCCTGGCAAAATTCGGAACATGCAAAAATGCAGCTGGGAGCATCAGGACATGCTGGGTAACGAGTGCAAAGAAACCTCATCCTGCTTTTCCTCACCAAGCCCCCAGCATCTCCCAGGGCTTCTGCAGGGCTGCTGGGCCCCGTGAGGTCGCTTCCCTCTCCGAATATCGCCACTCCAGTGTGGAAGGGTTGAAACCGTGCTGCAGTGTGACAAAGCTCCACCGTTTCTGGTGGCTCCCATGGGTGCTGGCAGCTCTCCAGCTGTTTGGCCACCTGTGGCAGCTGCTGCTTTCTTCAGATGCCGCTGCTATTGCTTTTAAATTGATGATGCAATTGGGCCTTATTTAAAGCAACAGCTCTTTCCCTTCCAATACTGCTCCATGATGGATATTGGCTCTATTTCTCTCCCTCTCTTTCTCTGCCTCTTCATCCCAACTCTGAAATGCCCAGGGATGCGTGCGGAATGACTTTCTAGCCATTGTCAAGCACTTACAGTATCCCATAAATAATCTAATACTTGTTTGGTCTAAATGTAATTAAGATCCTTGCTCCATGCTTGGCGACACTGACCGGCCATAGTGCCAGTGATTTATTGTGTTGCATTGTTTAGGGCTTTAATTGCACGCTGTAGTTTGGCATACCACTGACAGCTTCTCCCAGGAATGATATGTTTACGCTGCAGAGGAGTTTGGGGTGATAACTGTATAAAGCAGCTTAATAATGAAGCACACACTTGGAATATGGAAACTTGTTGAAGGTGTTGCTTTAGGAAGCTTATTCCAAGAGCAGGTTAGGAAGTTCCCCAGAGAAAATCAGCTCCTTTTCATGCACAGAGTATTTGCAAGCTGCTTGTGATTGTAGTGATTGTTACGGAAAATTATGTGAGAGTTATATATTCCTTCAAATAATTTAACTCTGTGAATCCTGTGGGTATTTAATGCGGGCTCTTTGAGCCGTGCTGGCCACATGGTGATCAGTCATGTTAAACCACGTGGCTCTGCTGGCAGGGCTGGATTGGAGAATGCACGGGTACTTACCGTGAATATTCATGAGCATGAATCAGAAAATCACTCCTTCTGGGCATGTGTAGCGGCTTCGGCACTGCTTTCAGGGCTGTAAAGCAGCGTGGCACGAGCGCTGGGCTGGTGTGTGCAGGAGCCCGCGCAAAGCGCGGCCCG
>NW_020455566.1:546093-555079 GCF_003342845.1 Nothoprocta perdicaria
TGCTGCAGGCTGCCCGGTGCTGCTGCAGCTGCCCAGCTGCATCCCGTGGGGTTCGTGCTCCCTGCGCAGCACGTCGGGCACGCTCTGCTCCCGCCTTGTCCTCGCGCGCGGGCCGTTCAGCGCCCCGTTTGCAGGGGTATCACACAGGGTATCAGCACACGACTCAGCGAGCGGCGCCTGGGTGTCCGCGGTGCCACATCCTCCCCCTTGCACAGCTTGTCCCTTGCGGGCAGGCGCTGCCTCCACGCGAGGACACGCGCTGTCCCCTTCGGCTGCGCTCTTCCCATCTCCGCATGGAGCCACTCCACAGGGCTGCTGCAGAACCAGCCAGGTTTTCCCACTCCTCCCAGATAAGCAGGATTAAAAGCCTTGCTTATTCCTCCACCACCTGAGCAAGGGCGGAAGGGACAGAAGGGGGGTCCTTATCTCCCCCTTATCTGCGGCGCAGCTGCTTGTCTCTGGTTGTAGCGGAGCGATGCCCTCGGACCCGGCTCGCGCAGACACGTGTCTCTTCCAGCGCCTGACAATGACCCTCCTTGTACTAACAGGGCCTCGCTAGTAACACCAGCTCTTTTTATCTGCTGCCAAGGCCTCTGGGGAAGATCCTCAGCTACCTGATTGCCACAGATACCAAGAGAAAACCACAGCAACCCTGATTCCTCTCCCTCACGTATATGCAAAAACACATGTGCTTAGAACAGTCTGCAAACCACAATGCACACATCGCTATTGTAGGTCTGTCCCCATCTCCACTTACACATCACAGCCATTTCTGTCCTTTTTATACAGAAATATCCCTAGTTTCTTGTGAATTCAGGAGGAATTGGCTGGTCCAGAGGCTTCTCCAGAGCTTGGTCCGTCTTTCCGGCTGAATTCCAAGCAGGGCTGAGAGAAAGTCTTTCCTTCCCCTGCCATCTCCCAGCGTTGGTCTGGCTCTTTATCCCAAGTGTTTTGAGCTAAACCAGGATGGTTTGTAACCTGCAAGGCTGTTGGCAATTATGGAGCTGCTAGATCTATCACCACACCTGTACCTGTGCAGAAAATATCAGGGACTTTTCTGTCTTTGCAGTCTTGTTGGGGACTTTAACAAGACGGCTTTAACAAGCCAGACCTCCTCTTTTTGCCCCAACACACGTGCCCCGTGGCGCACGCGGACGCCGCGGGGCGGCCCGTGTCCTGCTCGCCCTCGCGCCCGGGCGCCGTCCCTCCGCGCTCCCTCTCCATCGCGCTCCTTACGGCGCTGCACTGTCATCTTTTCAATCCTGCTGTCAATAGGTTTCTTTTTGCCAGCCGATTTCTTTATTTTTTTTTTTCCCAGCTCCGGCTCTTTCACTTCATTAATGCGCCCAGAAGGGAAGAGCAGCTGCCTGCATTGTCTGTCTATGAAAATTTCTTGCGCTGCTGGATTTGTAAAACAACTGATTAAAGACAATGCAATTAATTATTCCTTGATGAAATAGTGGAAATTATCCTGAAAAATGAAGAAATTTAGCAGTAGAACATTAAATCCCCATAATTATGTCATTTCTACAAAGGGGGCAGGGAGGTGAAGTATAAAAATAAACCCAGTCGCAGTCTTTGTGCCGGCATCCTGTCCCGCTGCTCCCCGCCGGGTGCCGTGGGATGCGGTGCCCCCCGGCCCG
Organism: Nothoprocta perdicaria; assembly: GCF_003342845.1. Lineage (NCBI taxonomy): Eukaryota > Metazoa > Chordata > Aves > Tinamiformes > Tinamidae > Nothoprocta > Nothoprocta perdicaria. Next base: position 547,737 of record NW_020455566.1, read on the forward strand.
CTCCCCACTAGCCCGCTGTGTCCTGCTGGGAGCCTCCCTGCGCCCCGTGGAGCATCCCAGTGCTCTGGGCAGGGGAGGCATGCATGGGAAAAGCCCCTCCTAAGTTGGGTGAAGGCATCTGCCTGATAGAGACTGTGCTGCGGGCTGAGTGTGAGCATCCAGCTGTGCTTGCAGCATCTCCTGTTGTATGGGAGCATCCAGCTGCGCTTGCAGCATCTCCCATCAATGTGGGAGCATCCAGCTGTGCTTGCAGCGCCTCCAATTGCCGTGGGAGCATCCAGCTGTGCTTGCAGCATCCCCATGGTGTGGGAGCATCCAGCTGTGCTTGCACAGCTGTGCTGTGCCTGCCGCTGTGTGCAGCGCTGGATGCAGTGTGCACCCCAGCTCCAGGCGGTGCTCCCGCGGCAGGTCCCCAGCCACACGGCTCCATCCACGATGCGCCCAGGACCACGGGGCTCCTGGGGCGTCCCCCAAGCCGGGCTCCTGGACATGACCCCTCGTGCCTTTCTAGAGTGCTGACTGTACCTCCATGTCCCCCACCCTGCCCAGCATTGCGTTTTTCATGTCTTTTCCCTCTAATCATCCCTCTTTCTGCCCCTCGGTCTGCACGGGCTCCAGTCTGCACCCCTGCCAGCCTCGTGTCCCTCAGGGACAGGCTGGACGCGTCGCAGCTTGCCGTGTCCCTGCTTCCTTCCATCCCGTTCCGTGCGTGCCGCCGCCGAGCAGGAGGATCCCCGCTCCGGGCGCAGGGATGTGGTGCGATCCATGGCCTGGCGCGGGAGCCGGCGGAGCGGGAGGCCTCCCCCGCGCTCGCAGCTGGCCACTGTGGATTTTGTTTATTTATTCTATTCCGAGATTTATCAAACGTGGGACCAGAGCCTTCCCGAGCCTGGTGTGCATGGAACGAATCCAGGCCCCACATACCACCTGCTGAAATGTAATTACCAGATGCGTTAAATGAATAAATCTTCCGGGCACCGTTTTCTGTTAGTGCTGTTAAACCCACAGGGAAAGCCACTGCTTTTGCTCCAAGTTGTCTGTGCCTCCTCTGGCCCTCTGAGCCTCTCCTGCACCTTAAGCCCAGGTGGGTCTGCACTTAATCTCTGGGTCATGGTCATCGAGGACTTGTCTTTTGGGCATGAGAGGCTGACCTGCATGGAGCCCCACCGTGGTGCATAGGCTGCGAGGGCTGCAGGTAAGAGATTTCATGATTTATGACACTGGGCACAGAACTGAGAAATGTCCGTGTCCCTCCAGGCAGAAAGCAGGTGAAAGCAGAGATGCTAGAGGGGTTCTCATGGGTTGCTTTGGTCAGCAAGGGGCAGAGCTCGAGCCTAGGGGTGGGAGAAGGTCTCATCTCAGTCCTACAGACTAGAGCTCCTTAGCACAGAGCCGGCATGAGGATCAGGCCATGGGCTGGAGCTCCCCAAGGGTGGCTTACACGCCAGCGTGTTCTTTCCGTGTGTGCTTGGAGTATTTTGCTAGGGAAAGCAGCTAAGCAGGACACTCGGACTTCTTGAGGAGACAGGATCTGCCTCAGGGCTACTGCACTGCAAACAACCCTGAAATTAAGCTAGTAAAATGGCAAGCTGAAAAGCAACAAGAACATCAAGAAAGGAGACAAGCAAAAACCCAAGCTGCTCGAGCTCCCGTGGGTCCGTGGGAGCTTCGGAGGACTCTCCACTGAGTCTCCCTTGGCTGAGCGGGTTGGTTTCTGCACGTGTGGCACTCCTAGACACGCAGTTAGGCTCCCAATGGTGTTCGAGGTAGCTGCGAGCGGGTCGGTGTTCTTCCTTTGAGGGAGGGTCTCCTGCAGGCTTTGCTCCCTGTGCATCGCAGCGAGGGCTGCCCTTTCTGCGAGCACCACCTGCCCTGGTGAAGAAAGCAGAGGAGCAGGCAAAGGGCTAAGCTCTCTTCTAGAGCGTCTCTTGCCCTGGGTGGAAACAAGAAAAGAAGAAAAAAAAAAAAAGAAAAAAAGAAAGAAAGAAGGAAAATAGAGCAGTGGAAATTCAGGCTTAAGGAGCCTGAGTGTTCAGAACAGCTCATGAAAATTGTTTTGCACCCATTTTCTGACCATTTCTACTAATCACATACCATGAAATGAACAGTTTGCAAACACCCCATGGGCTGAAATTTGTTTGCATAAACTATTCAGTGAACACTTGCAGATAACAAATTCATTTGCAGAAATAAGGATCAGCTTCTCAGCAACTCGCAAATGCAAAAAAAGCGGGGGGGAAAAAAAGCAAACCTTCAATGACTCATGCGCCAGGAGGTTCTTCCTCCAGGACCACGGTCATCTTCCCAGCAATGCAGATGTTTTCCAGTGGTGCTGCAGATGGGCTGCACTGCTTTCTGATGTGGTCAGAAAAAGCCAGAATCATTTGTGATGAATCACTCATGGTTATTTTTTATTTAAAGAAGTGCCACTAGGTGTTTTAGAAGGTTGCTATGAGATGTGTAGAAATTTTAAAGTCTCAGACCCATGCTGGGATTTGAGGAGAGGCACCGAACTCCTAAGGAGTCTGTGAGCAGCATCAAGTGGGATGACGCTGCAGCTGAGGTGTCTGCAAGAAGAGATGACTCTTCAGGCAACAGAATTCTGAAATTTGGGTTCTCTTGGAAGCTGAGTGCTGGTAAACCTGGCCCTGGGTCCCCCTGGATGTGACCTGCTCTCTCAAGGGTGGAAAAACCAGCGGGAATCTCTGGTGGTGACCAGATGAGCTGGGCCTAGAATTTCCCTCCTCTCCAAAAGACTGCTGTGCTTTGGTGCCCCTGTTCCTGCTTCTGCAGGATATCCTTGTTTCTGCAGGTATCCTTGCTTCTGCAGCTGTGTTGTTTAAGCATGAAAAATGTAGTTGGACTAGGAGAGTCTGCAGCTATCCCAAAAGCAAGGAAGTCAGTTCAAGAAAAAGTCCAGTCTCCCATCGTATTTTTTCCTTTAAAATGATATTTTCCCTTTAAAGCTGCAGACTCCCTTTCAGACACTTTCTCACATTGTAAATTCTGTTTGATGCTTGTTGCAAGCCCTCTAGTACTGAGAGGGAGGTGCTGATTCCCAGACTATCGCAGCTATAAACGGGCACAGAACCCAGAGCACCCACACCCTTGGACGTATTAGCACCCGTGGCACCTCTGCAACCTGGGCAGATGTTGCCCATCTGCCTCCTGCCTCTCGTGCCTCTGCCCCACTGATGCTCTCGTGTCAAGCCTGTGTTGGAAAATGGGCTTGAGGAGGAGCCCAGGCAATGGAGACTTGCTCTCCTGCATGGATGAGGGCTACAGGGAGGTTTCTGGCTCCAAATGTGCAGATGAGAGAGGTGGCAAAGCCACCCTTCTGTGACAAGGAATGTGGTGGCATCACGTAGGGTGGCTTCCTCCTCCACGACAGGGGCTCTTGTGCAGTACATGGGGCAGAGCTGCCTGCTTGGCTCAGCCCAAGGGTGGGTGAGTGCTGGGGCCGGGCTGGCCAAAGCGCTGGTGGCCAAAAGCCTCCTGGCCACCTCTAGCAGAGCCCCAGACCCCCTGGTCCTAGTGATGGGCAATGGGGAGACAGGAGCCACCAACAGGTGACGTGGCTGGGACCAACCAGGATGTCATGAGTGCCGGGACCTCGTCCCCCTCCTTATCAGGGCTCCTGTTTGATCTGCTCCCAGCACAGTCCAGCCCCCATGGACCCCTGGAGAGCCCAGCCCCACTCCGCTGCAGCAGTGCAGGCTTTCCAGGAAAGCCAGGAGCTCCAGGAATTAAAAGCCTTGCAGCGTGATGTGACAAAAAAAAAAAAAAAAAAAAAAAAAAAAAAAAAAGCCTTCAAATGCACCCCCTTCATCTCTCCCAGCACTTCACCTTTCTGCCAGCTTCAGTTATTTCACAGCCTCTGGAAAAAGAAAAAAAAAATCAGTTAGAAACTCGCTGAATAAATCATATCCGCTCCCTCCCCCCGCTTCCTCTCGCCTTTTGTGCGGATCAGAGGCCGGGAGCTGCCGGAGCTGCCCGCGGTGCCCCAGCCCCGGCCCATCCCGGCCCCGGGAGGCTGGGACCGCTCCGGAGGGATGCGCTCGGAGCGCCCGGCGCGGCGGGACGGGAGCTGCCGTGGGGCGGGCGCGGGGAGGCCACGTACCCAACATGTGGGCAAGGCTGATAATCTCCGGAGTGCCTGTGATTAAGTGAAACCAGCAAATGGAGATACTTAGACAATTAGTAACCGTGCTGTGAAAATACCGGAGGAATCAAAGGAGAGCGGAGGGTTTCGGGGGTATTTTTATTTGGCTTTATTTATTTATTTATTTATTTAGTCTTGTTTCATCCTCCCCCCGCCTCTCCTCCCTTTCCCTCAGCCCTCATCCTGCTAATTTTCCAAGCCTGCTCCAAACTGAGCAGCGCTCAAAATGCTGCTGCAAGAGCGGGGCCACCCGCTGCTCCTGGGGGGCTCCCGAGGATGCGGAGTCACACACGTCCTTGCACCCGTCTCCCTGCGCTCCCGAATGTCCCCTCCTGCTTGGAGGCGCTGAGCTGCCCCCGGGTGGCATTTGAGGGCGTTGTTGCCCGCGGGCTGGGTGCGGAGCCGGGCTGCGGGGTGCAGCAGGGTGGCTGCTGCGGGGTGCCCGGCTGCCGCCCGCGCTCCCGGCACTTCCAGAGCTTGAATCCCTGCCGCGGGGCGAGGGAAAGGGCAGCGTGCCCGTGCAGCCCCAGCGCCGCGCTCCCGTCCCGGCTCCGGCTGCAAGATCCTGTCTGAGCTGAACTGATGAGTTAAAAATAAGGGCTAGCTCAAGTAGGCGCACCTTGACTTTTACGTTGGGGACCCCTGGGTTAGCACCAAGCCCAGCACCAAGCAGAGGCAACGTGGGCATTCCAGGAGGTGCCTGACTGACAGCTGGCCAGGAAAGCTCTCTGGCTGCAGACAGAGCGCTGGGGAGCTGGACCTGCTCTTCAGCCTTCATCGAGCCACTCCTCCTCTTACCTAGCACTGGTTTTGCCCCTTTGCAAAGGCACCCTGAGGCTAGCTCTCCACTTCTGACAGGCAGCTTTTTTGGCTCAAGGAGCCCTTTGCATGACACTTTTTTGACCAAGTTTCATTTCTGTTTTTCCCTTCATCTCCTGTCTCTTTATTTGTTTAGAGTTTTATCTCTGGGATTCCAATTCCTCCTCGGGAGGTTGTTGCATAAGTAGCCTCCATACTGATTGCAAGGATTTTAATTTGGTAGCTTTCATCTTAAGCTGTTTCTAAGGCACTTCCTCGTTTGTTTAAAATCACCCTGCCTAAAGCTTTCGAACTGTTTTTCTGGCTTGATACTTCCCAAGGGGCTGTGGGACTTAATTAGAGTCCCTGCTCCTTTGTGGTTCAGTGACAGTTCTCTGGATTAAGTCAAGAGTTACCACTCTACTTCTGTGCTTCAGATCTCGCTTTTCTTGTTTGACATTGAGACATCTCTGATTTGACTCGGATCTCTTAACACCCAGGTGGCTGCTGGTGTTTTTAACTGCTCTCCTAGCAGCTTGCAGCGTCCCCGAGCCGCTGGGCTACCTGGCACGAGAGCCACAACGTGGAGCTCGCCCTCGCCCTGCTCCCTCCCTGGTGGTGGCTCCATGATCCGGTTTCTCCGAGCTGGAGAGGATTTGGGCTGTGAAGGTCCCACTCACAGGCCAGCTCTGACGTCTTCACGGCGGGGGTGTTTGCTCGGGCCCCACCTCTGGTTTACTGGATGTGTTTTGTACTCATTTAATTGGTGTTGGTTTAATTGGCTCATCCAGCTCCCATATGTGTTGGGAGGGGGCCAGAGAGAACATTAAAGGATCACTGCACATAAAGGGCGTCTTTCTTGATCTTCTCTCTCCCACTCTGTCCCTTCCCTTTCGTTTTAGGGAGTCTGGATTTGCTGGCATTAAACAGGAAGCTACTGTCCACTGAAAAAAGACAAAACGATAGTTTGTGTCTGCTATGCAGGCCACAAAAGTCACCATCTACTGTACCCATTCGTACTGGTCCTGTTGAGGTATCAGGGAAGCCACGATCCGGGCCCTGCCTTGTCCCTACAGCCGGGAACAGGCCTGTCCCCCAAACCCCTGTCCCCCAAATCCCTGCCCCTGCCTGTGTCCCAGGCCAGAGCTCTACGCTGATCTAGCTCCCATGTCCATAAGGAGCAGGTGGAAGGTCACCCCAGCCCTTGGTGTCCTGGAATACACAACACAGCACCTGCAGCAGCACGGGTGGCTTCCCAGTTAAGCAACAGAAACAAGTGCAGTTGCTAAGACCTGTGCTCCGTGGATGCTGCAGGGAAGACAGTGACAACTGTGTGCATTATACTGGGGCCCTGAGGGAAAAGGCCCTGGCCACCAGAAGGACACACAGTGCGGGGTGATGCTGTCAAAACGGCAGAGCCAGGACCTGCTCTGTCCGGGACAACGGGGAGCGTTTCCCGCTGCTCTGACCGGAGCTGCTGCTGCCCTAAAGGCTTTGGGAAACGCGCTGTCCCCTGTGCGGAGGGAGAGCCCCAGAGGCACGGGGCGGCCGGAGCGGGCCGCGGCGCCGGCTCTGCGCTAGCTTGGCACGGCGCGGGCAGCAGCCCCGTCCCCAGCCACCCAAGCTGTTGGGAGCGGCGATAAAACAGAGCCTGCTGGCCGGTCCCCAAGGGAAGAGCTGCCTTGGACAGGAAACATCATCGCTGACATTTAGGAGCGGCGGAAAGGTGCCAGTTGGCAGGCAGGGAAGCAGCACCCCGCACTGCTCCCGTTCCCAGGGCTGCCGTGCCTTCCGGCAGCCTCCCCGGCTCCATCCCACCCTGCCGTTTCCCTCGAGTGTGTGCGGCGCAGCCCCCGCTGCCACCATGACGGCTCAGCGGGACCAGGGCCCTGCTCGGCCCTGGCGTCCCCCTTTCCTTTGGAGCGAAGCCATCCCTGCTCATCGTGGAGGCCCAGGGGAAGGATCAGAGACGTTTCACAGCCCCCCAGCCTGCGCCGTCCAGGATAAGGATGGGTTGACATTGGAGCGGCCCTTTTCCCTCATGTGGGGTCCTGGGCAGGATCCAGGACAAGGAAAGGGACACTTGGGAGAAGGAAGCTGCAGAGGAGCTTGGCCAAGCATGGATCTTGGTGGGTGACTGAACATGGCTTAGTCAGAGATGGAGCCCCGATCCCTGGGCAGTGCTAGCTCCCCAGAGAGGTGACTCAGCCTCTTGCTTCTGGAAAAAGCCCTGGTGGGAACAGCTGCAACTGTGGGAGCAACTGCACTGGTGGGAGCTACTGCACTGGTGGGAACAGCTGCACTGGTGGGAACCGCTGCACTGGTGGGAGCTGCTGCACTGGTGGGAACAACTGCACTGGTGGGAGCTGCTGCACTGGTGGGA
>NW_020455566.1:555269-804476 GCF_003342845.1 Nothoprocta perdicaria
TGGTGGGAACAACTGCACTGGTGGGAACAACTGCACTGGTGGGAGCTGCTGCACTGGTGGGAGCTGCTGCGGGCCTCAGAGGGCACTGTGGTCGGCGCAGGAAGGTCTGCAGGGATGCGGCCACAGAAGTTTTCCACAGTATCGGTGGTTTTCTCCACCCCATGATATCCCAGGCAGGGACCTGAAGAAAAGCCCGGGAGTGTTTTCAGCAGCAGAGCACCAAGGGATGCTTGCCTGGAGCCAACTGGGACCTCTCTTGGACCTCTGCACGTTCAGTCTTGGGCTGGCAGCTGCTGGGCATCGTTCCTGCAGACAAGCGATGACCACGAGCGCTCCCTGGACCCAGAAACTCCATAAACTTCTTCTGGACCAGTGGGCGGCCAGTGAAGCCTGGTACAAGCATCTCGTGCAGCGCCCATGGTGTCGAGGTGGAGCGTGTACCTGGGAGCACAGATGGTAAACTCCAGCAGCAACAGGAATGCAGAGATCGTAATTATCTGAACATAATGAAGGGTTTCATTAAATACACTTGGAAAACAACCCAGCAGCCGCACAAAGTTAAACTGCTGGTCTCAACTCTCCAAACTATTTAAAATTTATTAGCTTCCCCTGCGGGTCTCAAGCTTTTAAGTACCAGAGAATTCTTGAAAATAAGATATATATTTTTTTTCTTTCTCCCATCTAATTCCAATGCTTTTGGCCTTGCATAAGTATCTGAGAGGGGCAATCACCAGCCCCCGCTTTACTTTTTTATTCTGTCTGCCCCTGCTTTCCCCCCCGGCTGCCCATTGTCACCGTTCCCTTCCCTAGGCTGCTTTTCACTTGGGTTGCAAAGCGCATCCCTTTCCAAAGGGATGATCGAATCAGAGACACCTGCGTGCTGATCCCTGCTAAATCCCAGACTCCAGACTGCGGGTGGTTCTTGTTGCAAAGGGATTAGTGGGATGCTGAATAAACCTAGGTTTGATCTAGTGCTAACTGGCATGGGGTAATGCCCTTGGTTAAGATGAGATTTATTGAGCTGTATCCTCTCAAAATGTGTGAGGGAGGAAGTGCTGGGCTAGGGAGCACTGAAAAGCTGCTCCCCACCAAACACACACTTTTTTCTCCTTCCCCCCCGCCTTCTTTTTCTTTTTCCCTTTTCTTGCTCAGAAAGAAATCTCTATTTTTGAGTAGCAGTGATAGCTCTGCATTTGCATACATGCAGGAGTCTGATACTGGGTCTATGTACAGGAAAAACTGAGGGGAGGTGAGCTGTATGAAAGGGGAGCTTTCCTGTGTGAGGAAGGCGAGGAGGCTCAAACACAGCTGTGACGCTGGGGGACTAAGTGAAGCTCTCAGTTCTGCTAAACCTGGTACTTCTTGAGTTTAGCTTATGACTTCTTGGCTCCATGGAGCTCATTGTGTCTGCCCGGGGGCTCAGCTGGAAAGGAGGATCTGGAGGTGATCCAGCCGTGGATCGCTCCAAGGGGAACCTTGGATGAACCTCAGGCTGCCTCAGAAACATGCTGACTAACCCCTATTACCACCAGTGAGGGGGCAGCGCTCGCAGGGCCAGGGCTATGCACGTGCCTGTGTGCGTAAGGGGGATGTGGTTGCACAGCTCACTCAGTTTTGCCCCTTTAGCAAGCTCTAACCAAAGGGCCATCTCCTTTCATGCTGCTCTTGATCTCAGGGCCAGCAGCAAATCCCTGCCGGCGGGTCCCCGGGCGCCGTTCCCCGCAGGCTCGCGGCGCGGCGGGGCCGGGAACGCTGCAGGCGGTGCAAAGAGGCAGCCCGGGGCCGCGGCGCGGGAGCCGCGCGCGGGTTGCGCCCAGGAGCACCGGTCCTCTGTTTGCAGCCGAATAACCCCCACGGCTAAGAGGGATCTTAATCTAGCGGAACAGCAGAGTGTGTCCGGGGCTGGCAATGCAAGCCAAGCTGCAGGGAACACCGGCTCTGTCCTCACTGCAGCCCTCAGTGACCATCTCTTGCTGTCTCCGTGGCTCTGATCTCTCTCCTCTTCATCATTCCTGCTTGAGGAAGGCTGGAGCCGTGTCCGGGAGCACTGTGTTCCCCAGCCAGCTCCCACCTCCTTATCTCTTGGGAAGTTCCAGTTGGTGCCGTGAGGAGCTGCTCCCTCCTGGTGCTGCAGGAAAAAAAAAAAAAGACTTTTATTTATTTTTTGTTGTTTTTTTTCTTCCTCTATTAAGTCTGTGACTGGAACATTGTGGCTTTTAAGTTTATTCCAACTGTTTGATATTTTACATAATCGTATTATTTATGTGACAAGATTAGAAGTACTCTGCATGCTGACAGGCAACTAGCACACACGCAATTTCTTGCCAATCCTTCATAAATTTGCATTGTATTCCTTACTTCTTAGAATCTGTGCAGATTGTAGCATTAGGCGGAGTGAGAGGTATGCAGAGAAAGAGAGGGGGGAAGGTGGAAAAGAAAGAAGACAAGCTGCTTATCTGGGAGCTCTTGGGTCTCTGCTGTCCTCTGAGATCCTTCGCCCTCTGCAGAACGGGTATCCAGCGTGCTGGGCCTGTCACACTGGAGCTAATGGAAGTACCTGGCCAGGCTTCAAACCCTTGGCCTCTAGCAGCAAGCACTAAGCACACAAGGTGTTTGGTTTAATATCCCGCTGCTCGCCCGTGGGATACTTGATTTATTCTATGCCGGTAAACATTCATTTCACACCTAAACAGGGGCAGGTTCATCACTTCTGCAATCATCATTTATTCATGTCGTGAGGGTTGCAGGAAGCAGAGATAAATGGATTTCCGTGAAATTGGTGCTGCGGGCGGCGCGGGAGCCTTCATCCTTCTCGCTGGGCTCCCGAGGAGGGCAGGAAATCTTCCCTCTTCAGCTCTCGCTCCGCGGTGCCTTGGCGCACGTCCCCGGGACGGCTTGGCGGCACCGTGCGCCACACAGGGCGCGGGCGGGGGTGCCGGCTCCCACCTGAGCCAGAAGATGCCGGCTCCCTCATTCCCGCTGGCGCGAGGAATGCCGTGCCCTGAGTGCGGACATGGCTTGCTGTGGCTCCGTGTCCTGCTGGCTCTCCCCTGCTTGGAGGGGAGCTATCTGCTCTCCACCACGAGGGAAGGGCAAATACGCTGAACATCCTGGGGTGGCAGAGAGGATGCTCTACTTGGTTGTTTGGTTGGTTTTGTTTTCTCTGATGAGAGGAAAAAAGAACAACAAAAAAAAAACCCCTGCAATTGCAAAAAGGCATGTGATTGCAGAGGACAGAAGGCTGAGAGGGGCTGGAGATGCACAGAGCCTCCCAGCAGTTCTGGATGCTGCTCCCTTGATGTGCTGGGGACCAAGCTGTAGCTTCATGTGTCCAGGAGGGGTGAATAAAACATCCTCAGGACCCGGAGAACACCATCCCCTCATTGGGAACCCCCGTGCAGCTGGCCCTCAGCCCACTGCTCATCACCCCTGCACCCCTGGGGGGCAGAGGGAATCCCCGACTACCAGCAATGGGTGGGTCCTGCACAAATAATTCGTAGCTTGATCCAAGTACTTACTTGGCTTGCTTTCTTATCTTGTTTTGAATGAAAAAGAAATGAACCAAGATTAAAGAGCTCTGGCTTTGTTGCCAATTTATGGGTGCTTAAAATGTGATACTTGAAAGTCTTTTGTTCCCCTGATTGTTGTCAGGTGGCTTGGGCACCCTCATCCCAGCTGGCCCAGGGCATTGCCCTGCTCGGAGGTGGCAGACGAGTGTCAGCACCTTGACCAGCCCCAGGGTCCTGCAGATCCGTGGGATGTGCGGCTGTGCAGCCACAGGACTTCAAACAGTCCCATGGGACTCAGGTCCTGCTCCTTGTTGTGCTTCTTACCCCAGCGCAGCCACCTCCAGCCCTCTGCCAACCTGGACCCCTCTGTGAGCCCTCCTGGACCGCACTGACCACCTGCACCCATCCCGGCCGTGCTGCCGGTATCTCCTCAATCTGGCAGAGCTGCCTTAGTCCTGACTTAGCTCAGACTCGCCTCAGGAGCTGCTCCTTCTCTCTGCTCAGAGGAGGGGAGGCAATGAGCTTAAATTTAAATCTGGAATTTCTAAAAGTCTGAAATTAGGTGAGATGAATTCACAGCTTCCCTGGCATCCCGTCCCAGTGATTAATCATTGTCTGAGAAAAAGGCTGGGTTCTCCCTGCCTCCTACTGCAGCACCTCTTTTTATAGAAATAAGAACTTCTGCTGTGCCCAGCTCTGATGATGCCTGGAACATAAACTGGAGCCCAACTGGTTCTGCTTTGCTGCACCTGTACCAAGATCATGTTTTTCAAAGCACAGCCCACCGGGTAATCAGAACAGTCCAGGTGAGCACTCGAGGGCCTTTTCTACAGTGCAGTTTTTAAGACAGCAGAAGAGTTAACCCACTGGCATTGTCCTGTACTGCAAAGGCAGGACAACCCCAGGCATGACGAGGGGTGCTCCTTCAAAGAGGGGTGACTCCGTGGCGCACTATTTCTTGGCACACAACCTACTTGCCCGTGTGCAAATACCTTGCTTTACTGGGAGACTGAGCCGAGGGCAAGCTGGAGCGCTCCTGCTGCGAGGACACCCCACCCCATGCTGACACAAGTGCGGGGAGATGAGAGGAGCCCGTGGATCCTGCCCTGTCCCATGCCACCCATTGGAATGGGATGGAGGGACCCCGCTTCTCACCTTTGCTCTCCTCGGCTGCTTTGTTATAACCCTCTCTGCTCTTGCGTGCCTACCATAGCTCTGCTGAGCTTTCCTTCATCTACCAAAGTCACGAACTTCTCCTGGGGTTGCCCTGTTGCATTTACTCTCTGCTCAGCCGATGACCTCCAGCAGATGATGTATGGTGCAAACACGGAGCTGCTCCCCCAGAGTGGGGCTGTGCACACACGCTGAAAACCTCACCTCGCTCCTGGAGTGACCCCAGTGGTCCCAGCTGTGTCCCCCGCGGGACCTGGGGTAGGGCAGGCGCCCGTCCTGGTGCCCCTGTGGCCTCCCGGCTGCACGTGGTGCAAAGCTTCCTTGCACTGCAGTGGGCGTTTGCTCCCGTGAGCAGCCTGCAGACGTGCACCAAGCTGCTGCGTGCGCAAAGGCGCAGATCTGAGCGAGGCCTGAGCAGCACGGCCCCTGGAAATGCAAGGAGCGGGCAGAGCGAGACCTTTACTCCTTCCAAGGCACTTTGCAGAGATGTAAGAGCTCAAATTTCCTGCCTCTCTCTCTCCCTCTTCTTAAAAAAGCCCACAGCAAACACTGCAACACAGAGGAGTTCGGCACAATAATCTCGCTTCAGCTCCCCAAAACTAGCCAAGCAGAGGAGAAAAATGATTTAGATGATTTACAGCACTTCGGAAGAGTTGAAAAAAGTGAAGTAAATAATAAATCAAAACCAGCAAAAAGAACAAGAATACATCCATCTTTTATGAGCTCTATTCACTGCTGTATGTACAGTTCAGACATAAAACAAACGTGGCGTGCAAAGTTGCTGCTGCTTCAGAAGTGTCTGTGCCCAGCAGTTTCTGAGCACTTCCAAACTACATAAAAGCGGAGGCAGAGGGAGGCGCAGGCAACGTCTGGTGAGTGCAGGAACCAGCTCCTATTCTCTTCCTCCTTATCAGCCTCCTGCATAGCCCAGCACAGGGTGGGTTTCAGCTGGGAGATGGGGCCCATAATGAATCCGTGAGGAAAATGCCTTTTTCCAAAACCATATTTTTTCCTCAGGTTCCCTGCTCCATTGAAAACACACCTGATGCATTTGTCAGCTGTGAACTATCCTCTCCTTCTTATCAAAATGTCCTTTGCAGAATGCTGTTGTGTGGAGGCTGCCCAGAACACCGACCGTGGCCAGTTCTGCCCCCTGAACTGCCCCCCTGCAGTTCTAGCTCTGTGATGCTCCATGTGATGGATACACCTAATGCCCAGGAGGTTCTTAAAGGATGTGTCCAAACCCTGACCCTACTGCGGGTCACTCCACAGCAAAGTGATGGAAGCAGAAGTGTGGTAGGAGGGTTAGTTCAGACGAACAGCCTACTTTGAGAGAAATAAACCTCCCGAAAGATGGATTTGTTTTGTGAGAAATGCAGGTGGGAGAAATGCAGGTGGATGGGAGAAAAGCCTGTGGCCTTGCATTCACGGAGCTGCAGGAATCCGCTGCACCGGGGTCAAACTGTCTCTGATATCTGTCCTTGCAGACCGAGTCCACCTGTGGAAAACGTTCAAACCAGGGGCCCTTTCTGGGCATAAACAAAATGTTCCAGAGACTTGTCCAGGAGACACCTCTTCGGAATAGAGGTGTTAGGATTTTGGTGCACCTCTTACAGATGACAGAAAATCGCATTTGAACCCTAAAAACCCGCCTGTCTTCACTTCCTTCACCTTCAAGGGGGGCAGCCCCATGTGCCGGCACACATCCTGATCCTGTGATCGCAATCCCAGTTGTCTCACTGCAGACACAAGGAGCAGTATGAAGGAGGGTTCTGTCCCCTCCAGAACAGCCCCAGGCATCTTTTGGAAGGCCTCCTAGTCTGAGACTGAGTCCTCCACAGCCCTTTGTTCCTGAGGGCTGTAGCGCCTGCCTGTCTTTGGATCAAGGAATAGTTCCAGACTCTTTTTGTTCCCCATTATGTCACTAGCTCGTTTGATTAATTAAAAGGGAGATGTGAGGTGCACCAGCTTCGAGAGACTCTCCCCTTGTCTGCCTAGCCCAGTGATGCAGAGGCTGCTGCCTGCTGACATCCGGACTGGTTTGGAGCAACGGGACACTCTGCATTCACGTGTGAATGAGCTGGGACCACATGGATGAACTCTGCGACACCCTCGTCAGCTTTGATAAATCACAGCAGATGTGTCAGGATGAGGCTGGTCACATCTGGGCTTAGTAACTGCTCAGCCACATCAGGAACTGGATGACATGACCTATTTTATCTTGCTTTGGGCAGGAAATTCTGAAGACTAAGGAGGAAGGAGCCTGAGGTTCCGCCTCCATCCAGGATGCCCAGGGCCCCCACAGTGGCTTTGCGGTGAGCTTGGGTGCACACTGGCTGAGTCATGAGGATGCTTCCTTGCTTACGTTAATGAAGAGTTCCTATCTGCCCTATTTCATGTGAATCCGCACCATTTCTTGAGCTGGCAGGCTCCTGGCAAGGTCACATCCCACCGGCTGCTTGGTATAAAGCCATCTCCTGGCTGGCAGTGGCTCTTCTTGCAGGGTCCTGCAGCAGTGTGTCCCCCCAGCCCAAAGGGCAGACGACTGCTTTGTTTATGGCTCCAACCTCCTGTCCTCCTCACTGTCCCTTAGCACACACAGTTCTTCGCTGTCACACAAGAGTCACAGCTGTCTGTCTTTAAGCCAAGCTGGGGTCCAGGATGCCAGATTCCAGCTTCATGTTTCTGATTTTCTATGCTCGTGGTGGAGAAGTTCAGGAGAATCCACCTCCTATGGAATCCACTAGCCTTTGGAACTCTAAATATAGCTTCACTTCTGCAGTCTCCAGCAGAAAAGGGCTTTCTTTTTGAAAAGCACCAGCTGATGGCAAGGGTAATTAACCTAATCATCCAACCCCATGAGAGCAGTGTAACCCCACTGAGCTCTGAGGATCCTGTGCTGAAGAGAGAGGTTCAGGGGACTCAGAAGCAGTAGGGCTGGCTGAAATGCTCAGCACGGGGAGCTGGCTGAGGCTGTTCTTAAGCTGTCCACCAGATAGCAGGGCTGAGCTGCTGGGGGTCTGAGTTGGACCAGTTCCTTCTTTTCACCACATTGGAAATATCATTGGCCATACTGGATCCCAGCATTGGTTACAAGAGCATAACTAATGGTATTATTGACCGCTGGGAGGAACAGAGCTACTGGTGGAACTGCACTGAGCACCGAGCGGGAGGAATCTGCTCAGTGCCAGAACAAATGAAAGGAGGAAATTGGAGCGCTTTCTCCAAAGCAAGTGATGTGGAGTGTCCTTGGGGTGCCCCATATCTCCCATGCAAACTCGGTGGCAGAAGCTCTCTGTGCCCTTGCAGCGCTGGGGAGCTGGAAGTGGCCTGTCTGAAGCAATCTGCAATGCGTGCTGCGTTTAATTAGAAAGGGCTGCACGCCCACCTGCAAGCCGCTGTAAATCTGGTCTGCACGCTAAAGAATGTCCTGGATTTAAGTTGTAATTAGAACTTCTATTGACGGCGCAAAGACTCATTTTTCATGTGAAGCTGCTCATTGCTCCCAGTCAAGAAATCAATCTGGGCCCGTTGAAGAGATGGGGCCGTCAGATTTGCAGGATGGATTGACGGTGGAGAATACAGACGTTCGGTGGCCTTAACCCCTCTGCTGCCCTGGCTGTCGTTCTGGGGTGGCAGGGGGCAGGTCGGGCCCCTCACGGACGCCCCACAGATCCTCCTGCGGGTCCTGCCATTGCAGCAAGGCAGCAGAGTTCTCTGGCTCCCGCTCAGAGGGTCAAGTCTCAACGCACCTTTCCTGTATCCTGCCTCCTTCAGCAGGGTCCGCACGTGCTCCCAGTGCTGCTGGTCCTGGGAGGACGGTTGGGATCTGTGACTGCTGACGAGGGCCACCACCCTTGGACAGGGGCCGGTGCCAGCTCCATGTGCCTGGGCTGGATTTAAATCGGCTTTCAGAGGGTGGTGCCCAAGCCCGGCCTGTGTCACAATCTTGTCACAGGAAGGTGGGCAGTGTCTTCTTGGACAGCAATGACACCAACACACAGGAAGGCAGGAGGCCAGCTGGTTCTGGAGGCTGCCTTTCCCACACAGGTTTACTGAGGACCCTTTCTCTGTTGTCTAAGTATAAGATATTGAAAATCTGGAGACAGCCTCACTGACAGAGGGTCAGGAAGCTTTAGAGAAGGTGATGTGAACTAATCAGAGCTGACATAAAGCTGCCAAGGCCCGTACTAAGCCAGCGGTGGATTTGGATTCACACTGGAGATAAAGAGGTAGCTCTTGGAGAGCTGGCCTTTGAAGCCACTTCAGATTAACCCGGATTTTCAGCATCATTTCATTCTATTCCCGTCCACAAATCTAGGCAGCTCTGCCAGTGCACGCCAGGCTGAGCCACAAAGCCCAGCTCTCCTAGGAGGGACAGGATGAGCTCTGCCAGCCGCTCTCAGACCCGTGCTCGTCCCAGCACCAAGCAGCTGGTGCAGGAGCTGCTGCAGGACGCTGTCCCCGCGTCCTTTCCCCTTGCAGCTGCCCGGGGGCAGGGGTGGACGCTGCGGACGTGGCGGAGACCCCGAGCTCCGAGGAGGCCGTGGCATTGCCCCGTCCCCAGAGCCAGCCCGCACGGCGGCACCCAGGACGTCCCCCGGCGTGGTGCCTTAGCGCGCCGCTCCGCTGCCCCCTTCTCCCTGCAGCGCTGTTCGCTGCAGTCACGTCTGCTGTGCAGCCACCTCTCTCTAGGCCCGGCCTTGCCAGCACTAGTATATTCCCCGAGGAGAGGCAAAGCCTTGCGCAGCTGCCCTGCCAGCTCCCCCGGCCTCTTCAGAACTGAGCTCGCGTACAGGTACTCGCCTGCATGTGCAAGCCCGGCGTCAGCTCTCGGCGTGCGTTAATGCCCCATGTGCTCCCCGCCTGCGTGCTGCGCCTCTTGGTCACGGCGTTTGGTAGTCCCAAGCGGGGACGTGCCAGAGCTGGCGCGGGGTGAGCCTGTCTCCTCGTGCATTGCCGCCCGGCCTCTCGCCCAGCACGCAGAGCACATCGGTCAGTGCCCTCCCCGGAGCAGGGCTGCCGCAGGCCCCTGCACGCTGCTCCTAACGCGCTGGCCCCGCTCCGCAAGGCTGGGAAATCCCGACTGCAGCCTCAGGGAGCCGGGCGAGCAGAGCTGTGCGCGACACAGCTGCCCTCAGCAGGAGCCAGGCCAGGGAAACCTCCTCAGCCACTGCCCGGGCGCCTGCGGGGCCGTGTCAAACACCACGCACGTGTGGTCTGGGCATCCTGCTTCCTTGGCTCTTCACACTCCATCCTACAGGCTTGGATGACTGCCCGAACCTTGGAGATGTTTCTCTGCTGTTGTCTTCTTCCCTAGGCTTGTGTAGTGACATGAGACAGGTGAGACTGAAGTGCAAGGGCAAATGTCTGGAGTTCAGAAAGAGGGATCAGGGCCACATACACACTGTCGTGGGGACAGGGAAGTGAAAAGGTTTGTCATGATCCAGATTATTTTTGTGCCATCAAGAGTGGGCATGTCACAGATGCCTTCCCTTGCATGCCCTTGCAGATACCAGTTGTATCCCCAGCTTCTTCTGGAAGGAACTTCCCCTTCTGGACAAGCCTGAGCTTCTACCCAACTGCTAGAAAAACTCTTGGCCAGACGAGCAGGTTCTCTTGGCTCAGGCAGATCCCCGTGCTGGGGCAGAGCATCCGTGCCAGAAAGACACCGGACAACCACAGTGTGTCTGTCCTTCCCCAGGGCTGGGTGATGACCTTCCTCCCTAACTGCCAAAAAAGACCCGGAGGAAAAAGGCGCCCTGAGACTTTCTGGACAGGAGAAAGCTGGGGCCCAGCCAGGCCAAGCAGAGGGCTGAGTGCTGGGCTTGGCATTGATGTATTGCACTGTGCTTTAGCTGGAGCAAAGGCCTGCCAGGACCTCAGATGGGGACGCCACGTCTGAGGGGAGCAATGGGTAAGAGTGACCCACGGCTGAGTGTGTCCCGGGGCTGCTGCCATGCGGTGGCTCTTGCTGTGACAGGCAACATGCTACAAAACCACCTTAAAATAGACTCCAGGAGGGCCTCATCTCAAAGCCTATTATCTGCACTGCACTGAATGCCAGATTAGCGAGCAAAGCCCTCCTTCAGCTTTGAAAACGCTCTGTTAAGGAGGGATAATCATGTCACTGAGGCCCTCCAGGAATCTCCATGGAGGAGCCGGGGACAGCAGTGACCTCTGCAGATGTTTCCATAAGGGGGGATTGGGGAGAGAGGGCATTTCTTGTCCCTTCAGAGGTCCCATCAGAGGTCCCACTGCATGGCCACCTCTCAGCATCCTGGAAGTGTCGCTCTTCAGGGCCGCTGCAGGCTGGCAGCGAGCCGCTCGCCCACCGCCCGCCTCAGCCGTGCGGGAAGCGCTGCTGGTCTTGCAGGCAGGACAGCCCGGGCGCATCAGCCAGGCAGGCTCCGTCCCCGTCCTCGTCACACAGCGGTGCAGGCTCCCTGAGCCCATCGCTGCAGGGCTAGGAGAGGCGGAGGACGGAGCGTCCCTCTCGCTGCCACTCGCCACCCTGCACACCTCACGTCGCTGGACATGAGACTTTCCTTCTCTTTCATTCCCCTTTGCAATCCTGGCTCTCCCCATCGCTCCTGAGGAGCCTCCGTCCTCCGTGCTGGCAGGCGCCCGGCTCGCTCCACTTGGCCAGGGCCCTTTCGCACCTCCTGCCAGTCGATTCCTGGTCCGTTCGGGGGAGGCGAGAGCAGCAGGGCCCATTGGAGCAGCAGGGCTCCCATGCGCCCTCCTTCCCCATCTTCCCCCCAGGTCCCTGCCGGCCGCATGCCGGCTCGCTTGCCTGGATCATAACCTCAGCACAGTCCTCTAATGCCCTGCAATAAACAGAGCAATGTCTTATGGACAGGTGGCTTTATTCCAGTACGGAAGATCCCCCAAGCCAGATCACATAAGCTGTGAGCAACTTAGAGCAGAGCTTCCACTGGGCCTCACTAAAACCATTACTCATAACGCATGCCTAATCGCAGGATATTCCTGAGCTTTGTGGATTAGGTCTCCGTGCTGCATCAGGGGCGCGTGCTGGGATTTACTAGATATTTTACAAGTTACAAGGAGGAAAAGAAGAAGCCTTTGCTCTTTATG
The DNA here is from genome assembly GCF_003342845.1 of Nothoprocta perdicaria. NCBI lineage: Eukaryota > Metazoa > Chordata > Aves > Tinamiformes > Tinamidae > Nothoprocta > Nothoprocta perdicaria. The sequence goes on from NW_020455566.1 coordinate 567,050, forward strand.
GGGCAGCTTTTATGCTCTGCACTTCCCGCGCCGCGTTTTTACTGCTTGCAAAGCTAAGCCCCATCAATCCAAAGGTAGCGCCAAGGGAGAGTCTGGTTTTAACAGGCACTGAGCAGCAGGCCCTGGGTTCCCGTGCAGGTCTGTGGTGCCTCAGGGTGGGAAAGAGGGTCACTCTGCTTGGAGAAGGGTTTGATGCACCCGAGTGGCCCAGATTCATGTCCTTACTGTGCTGCTGCTGCTCCCTGGCACGCTTGGCTTGCTGCCGACCACCTCCAACCTTGGGGACATGGCACAGAGCTCATTGCACGTAATGCAGGAGATGCTAGGGATTCCCAGGCTGGAGAAAGGTGGGCAGAGCCTGGCAGGAGAGCATGGGGACCAGGCTGGTCCTCCTGCCAGCCCAGCCCCACCACGCACCGTTGGGGAATGACAGGAGAGGGATCCAAGACCCCGGCCGACACTCACGGGTGTCTCCGAGGAGGCAGTGCGGACAGCAGGTGAATCCATGTTGTGGCGTTTGGAAGGGAGAGCATTGCTCTTCATCAGCAGTTGTTTCTCATGAATCCCATTCATTGCAGTGACGGCAGGGGACCTGCCATGGGCCCCTTATGGGAGATCCCACGGCAGGGCAGAGCTGCAGGCCAGCTCCATCCCAAGGGGAACGTTCCCAGTTAAAACCTCTGCTTCACCAGTGCAGCCCATCACCCCTGTCTTCCCATAGCCATAGCTGTGGGCAAATTTCATACACACGTAGCCTGCTGCTACTCACACCGGGTAGTTTGCTCTGCAAGCTCATTGCACGTATCTTACAGTAGTTTTGTCACTCTTTATCACTGCAGTTTCATTGCTACCATGGCCCAGGGAATCATTATTGATAGACCCTAATATCAGTGCTTTTTCCCCACACAGGAATGAATTTTAATGAATTTTCTTCTCATCCAAATATGTCTCCAGGGGTAGGGCTGTAGCTGTAAAGCTGAGCACATCTCAGAAGTGTAGAAGTGACCATGCTGGGGTACCCTGCACTTCATTATCCGGTGCAGTGCGTGATTCCCAAAGTCAGCGACTGTGATATCAGCTGTGTACTCTTGATTGCTATGTATTCTATGCTGTATTCTTGATGTTAAAGAAATCTCCAGTCTGGTGACACTTGACTTTTCAGTCTATATCCATGCAAATTGGCTTTGGCCGTTGGAGGGTTTCCTTTGAAATGTTTTCGTATTCTGTCTCCTTGCAGAGGTCAAGGGAGCTTCACTGAGGACTCCGTAGTGCTGGGAAAATGGCAAGTGAGCCAAGAGGGCAGCTGCTCTACGTGGATAATTCCTGGCCTGGTTTCTTCTCCCGTGTAAGCTGAGCTCATCCTCCTGGCTGCTTTGCCCTAAGCCCCTGGTTCAGAAGACAGGGTGCTGAGCACTGTCTTGCAGTGTGTAAGGTGGCCGTCACCGAGATGGTGACAGCTTGACAGGCTGGACGTACCCGGGCCCTGCTTGCCCAGGGGAGCAGGGCTAACAGGCTGGATTGCGGTGTCAGACGTGGAAATAAAGAGGATTTGGAGGAGTTTATCCCAGTTCAATCCCTCAGAGTGGAGCCAGCTCCTGACACCACCAGGTACCAATTTTGCAGCTCTCCCTGCTGTGCGACCCCTGAGCTAAGCTCAGTATCTCTTTTATTGCCGTGAAAAGTTCTCTTAGGTCAGAGCAAAGCGGTTGCTTCTTTTTGTCCTAGGACCTGTCATAGAAGTTACCAAACAACCTGGATGTGCCATGGGCCACTGCAACCTCAGCATCACCTCTGGGGACAGCGAGCGCTCCAAAAGCTGGGGGAGCTGGATAGGCTGTGAGCATTGAAACAAACGGGACACAGAGAGAACCTGGGCAGTGCCAGAAATAGGGACAGCAGCTTAGGAGGAAGCACATGTGGAGGAAAAAGTCACAAGTGACTAGCTTTCATGGTGTGAATATGCTCCACCAGGAGAGTGGGAACTCTGGTGTTCATCAGTGCAGACGGGAAAAGATACCCCGTGCCACTGCTCCAAGCAGAAAGTGCCTCCTACAGCTTAAAAACACACTGTGCCTCTTAGTCCTATCAAATGTGTGCACTTGCTGCAGGCACAAGGGTCAGAAAGACTGAGGAAGGGTGACCGATGCCGTGCACACCCACAGGGAGCACAGGGGGTCCCCACGCTCCCCTCACCCAAAGCTAGGACAGCTCTGGCCAGCCCTGCACACAGACCAACGCCAACCCAGTCGAGAAGCTTGGGAAACACTGTGGGAAAAGAAGACTCAATTATTCTCATGCATATAGACACAAATTAATTAACTGAGTATGTCGCAGGGGGACATTTCCCATGACCTGCAGAGAAGAGCTTCAGGAAGAAACGGCTGATGATTAATGCCATTCCTGCATCCTGCAGCATCAACAGGATCCTGGGAAGGGCTGCTGGAGAGACGGAAGGCCTTCTACACCTTCAGCACACCTTTGGGAAGACATTGCCTGTCTTAGACAGTTGATTACAACTAGTTTTCACCAGAAAATCAAATAATTTACAGTAGTACTGAAGTTTACGTACTAGTGTTTTTATCTGTGGAAAACTGCAGAAAGCGACTAGAGCTTGCAGAAGTTTTAGGAAGTGTCAAAACAGCTCAAGATGCTGGGCTAAAGCTAAGCAATCCAAAACGCCAGCTCTTGTACTGAAAAGAAAACCAGAAACTGTCCGGAAATAAACAAGACAGAGGATGCTGGAAGGTCATGACTGGATCAAGCCTCTCACTATGGGGCTTATACAGTAGTTTAAAAGAATTGACGAATCAACCCAACTAATTGATGGTTCACAGATTTGCAGCATCGTAATGACAAATGCAAAATTTAAATATTGCTGTGGGTGCTTTTAAAGAGAATACCAGGGCGGTTTGCTTGCCCGGCGGCCACGCGGGAGTGCAGCAGCTTGGGTGTTACAGAGCGGAAAAAAAATATGCCATGGTAGCAATGAAGTTCCTGGCCATGGTAACTGGTATGAGGAGTTTCACATTTAATCATGATGAGCAATGTCATTGAAAGCAGCTTTCGCTGGAGGATGCCGTCAAACCCTCCCCACCATGAGAATGCAAAGACTTTTTCATCTACGACATGCGAGATTTATAAATAGCATATTCACCTGTAGACAAGCCATGGCTATTGGGTCTTTTAGAGCATTAGACAGAGCTCAGAGAAGCAAAGGCCAAGGAAAAGGTTTTTACATGTCATTTTGATTAAAAAAAAAAAAAAACCTGTCTACTCTTCCCAAAACATGGACTCTGATGGGCAGGGCTGCTGCTCTAGATGAGACCCTGCAAATAGGCTTCAGCTCTCCTCAGAGAGTGATGTGAAGGGCACAAGGTAGGAAAAATCCCTAGATAATAGTTCAGATCCTGTTTAGCAGTTATATGAATGCATTTTTTTAATTGAAAAAGTAAAAGACTAGAATATATTACACTGCTCCCAAATTAACCCTGAGAAAGACGTGATGGCTTGTGCCAAAAATATAGGCAGACTTCGTGGAAAGAAAAACAAACCTTAGGAGAAATATGACTGGGAAAGCACTTTACTTGTTTATTCTTGATGTTCTTAGACAGCTTCACTGGTAGCAGTGCTGTTAAAGTGGTAGCTATGTGGAACTTGGCCATTTTTGCAAGGCGGTGTGCACCGGAATGCAAACTGCCCTGCAAGAGGCTACAATTTCTTGTGCATGGATTTATCCAGTGCAGAATGAAGAAGGAGAAAATAGACTTCTTGTTACTGCTCACTGGACTTCGCGGTTCAGTTTGTAAGAAACAGTGCCAAAATTGAAAGTAGTCCTTAAATCTAAATGGGGATTCAGACTCTGATCTATACTTAACGCTGTTAAATTACTGAACAGCACCAATGAAGCATGTGTTGTCACCTGCTGACATTTTATTTAGCAGATATATGAAAACAAGGACGTCTTCCATGTTCAAAGCTTCTGTCAGAGCCACTGGGGACCTGGGGATGTATAAAGAGACAGACAAGGCGAAACAAACAGCTCAATCTGCCCTGCAGCCCAAGGAGCTGCTGGTGCTGGGGACAGCGTGGGGATGTCGATGCAAGGAGCCGGGATCCTCATTGCAGCGGCTGCTGGATCCAAGGCACCATTGCAGATCTCAGCCGTCACAGTGGACAACTCCTTCTCTCTGTTTGCACGTCCTTCTTTATGGGAACCTCTCAGGTTCTCCAAACACCAGTGCTCCACTAGCTGGGTCAAAGAGAGGGAAATCCCTGGCTGTTTTCCCTGCCCCTATATCCCTGTCTTGGGACTCCAGGAGAAGATAGCCTTGTGGCTCGGCGGTTTTCTTCATGGAGCCTGTCAAGACTTATTACTGCAGCCAAAAGATCATCTCTTACTGTGCTCCCAGTGACATTTGTGCCCGTGTGTCTTCTTAGCCTCCTAAATGAAGCTGTAAAGGGGAATGGATGAGGGATGAGGAGGAGATTGCCTCCAGCCTCTGCTCCCTGCCTCTTCCCCAGCCAGGGTGATTGATGGTCTGGGCGAGGAGCGGAGGCTGAGTCAGCTCCCAGGTGACCTTCGCAGAATCCCTCCCGGTCCCCGATCCCCTCGCTGTTGCGCGGGGCTGATGAGCCCGGGCAGATTGATGGCAGCTCACGCTCAATTTCTCTGATGCACTTTTGCTGAGAGACACTCGTACATCTTCCCCACGTCGGCTCTCCATATCTGAGGTCAGACTTTCAACAGGCAAGAAATGTTCTGAAATAAATCACCGCCACCCCCTACCCAGGGCTCTGCCAGCTCTGGAAGGAGCCAAGGGAGGAAGGCAGTGAGATGAAGAGGGTCCATGGTGGGGGGCAGCATGTGCAGATCAGCAGGTGAACTTCCCAAGTGGACTTGGGAAGCTGTCGTTTTTATACTTTTAAAGCATCCCAGCAGGGCTTAGGGTGCAATGGACTTTTCTTTAATGAGAAGTAAGGTTCTGGCCTTTCTGATGGTGGAAGGACAAGTTGGAAATAAAGAATGAGTGACCACTACAGGTGGTCAGATCCCTTGCAGGTCATGACTGTTTCTGCCTCCTGTGAAACTGAGGACAAAGAGGAAAAAGATGAAATTGGGGGAAGGGTCTCCAGTACAACCCAAATTATCCAAGTTGGGGTGTTTGAACAAGCCTGGTGACAAGCAGGGCAGGGAGCTTCATCTACTCTGCAGATGGGGACTGATCTGGACGGGGCAGGCAGACCACGGGAGGAACCCATCACCAATGTCCCCTAAGGAGCAGTCTGCCGCTGTGCACATCCCGGGTCCTTGCACTTGTCCAGCCTCAGCAAATCCAGGCTACACACGGTGCATGTGCGTGGACAGGCATCACCCTCTGCTGGGTGCGTGTGGACCAGTGCAGGGCTGGCCGGAGTCACTGCGCTTTCTTGTCCCCTGTGGTCCTTAAGCAAGAGCCGGGCTCCCGCACCGCGGGGTCTTCACCCCCGGGAGCTGCTCCCGGGCTCCGGGGCATCCCACACGCTCCCTCTTCCACGGCGCCTCCGCAGGAGCAACCAAGAGAAGTGACAAACGCGCCGAGTGCACAGCCCCCCCCGACCCCCCCGAGCCCGGAGCCCGCCCGCTGAGACCGATTCACAGCCCATTAGGCAGCGGAGCCGGCGGCTTCCGGACCGCTCCCGCGCCGGGCCCGGCTCCGGATCGCTCCCAGCTGCTTGGCTCGGCAGAGCCCGCGGGGAGCAGCCGCTCCGTCCTCCTGGGGTCACCTGCGGGGAGAATAGGGCGACCACCTCCCACCTGGGGAAAACACGGGGAAGCCAATGATTGGAACGGGTAGAGGTGCCCCTCCGCGCTCGCCCGTGTCCCCGGCCTGGCGGCCGTCCCGGAGCAAAGCGCGGTGCAGCAGCCAGGCTCACCAGGGAGGGTCCGCTTGCCCGGCGCCTCGGAGCCACAGCCCATCCTGGAGAATTTCAGCCAGTCGGGGAAGGGTTTTGAAGTTGGTTCAGTGAGACGCTGTGTCTCAGACCTTCTCTCAGGGCCTTATTAAAATGCAGACTGCAAATTCAGATACTGTAAACAAGGTCACTGGAGAATGAAGATCAACAGAGTGCAAGCACAAGGAATGCAGAGCATTAATATTCTGATGTGTGAGCCCGTCCTAAATATTTTATCAGGCTAAGCTTTTTTTTTTTTTTTTTTTTTTTTTGTACTGAGGCATCCTTCCCCTGCTCTACCTCCTCCTCCTCTGCCTCCTTCACGTCCTTTTCTCTCGCATCCACAAAAAGCACTTTGTATTTGTGCCGAGGCTGGAAATGTCTGCAAACCTCGTGCTTCCCCCGCGGCCCGGCCCAACCCTGGCCCTCTTGCAGGAGGAGGGGAGCGAGCTCCTAAGGGGATTGCCTTTGTTCCTGCCGATGTCTCACTTAGGCAGGGACTTGCTGAGGCCGCCCGGTGTTATCAGGGCTTGCTGAGGCTGCCCGCTGTTATCAGCGCGTTGCGGCAGCCCCGCGGGAGCGCAGGGATCCCCGGCCCTCGCGAGCTGCCGCCTTCCACGGGCTCATTTAGAGCTGCCTGGGCTGCTTTCAGAGCAGCCACCACAACACGGCAGGATTTTGCCCTGCTATGGCGGGGGCTGAAACACCTGCACTTAGAGAAGCACCAGGGGGGTTCAGACCAGGCTCTGCTCGCGGGGAAGGGGCGCTTTCCGATCCCGAGAAACACCTCCCGTGCCCTGGGGCATGGAATTTGAGTTCCTGTATCAAGATGCTCTCCATCATAGCCACCGATGTATCATACTGTCCTGTAAGGATCTGTGCTTGTATAAGTACAAAAATGGTATGTTCTTCCTTTTACTTGGGGGCCAAGCTAGGACATTTGGACCTAGCCCGCAGCTCCTCCTGCATCCATTGCATGACATGGGGAATTAATGATGCTGAGAGGACTCACAGTGTGGCCATCTCGGTCCGCCCTGGCCAGATGTGTGCAGCTGTGGTCCTTGCTGGATGTGATCCTTCAGATCCAGCCAGAGATTCAGGGAAATGCTTGCTGATCCTGAAATTCCCTGCGTCTGAGTATTCATCCACACAGCCTACTGCGAGTCGTATGCTCTCCTCCATGCTGCCCACTATCTCTAAATTTATCTTACTTGAAAAACTACAGTCATCCAATTAGCAATAATATGCGGCAAGAGTAGAGGCCAACCACACATCTCAAGTAATAAATAGCAGAGGACCGAAGTGAACAGTTTGGGAATAGTCAATTGAATGGGAATTATTCATGTAAACTGTACCACAGAATCTTACAAATACCAAATGCACTCCAGAAAATGAGGGCATTTATGTAATGACATCTCATTAAAAAAAAATCATAAGAAATTGATTATTAATAAAATATTGCAAGATAATTAACACTTTTTTCCCAGCAGAAGATTCCAGAAAAGGGGCCACTTCTCCTTTTCAACTCCAACTCTGACTTCCGGAGGACTTGAAAGAGAATCTTGTGCATTAAGCAGAGAAATCTGGCCTAGAATGAACATTTAAATGCAACATGAATTAATGGGTGAGCTTTTTAGTAGGTGAAATGTTGGAGTCTACACAAATTGATGTTTTTTGATCATAAATAATAGTCTAGATCTGAAACTGCTCTATAATTGTCAGTTCTTGGAGCCACACATTTTGCAACTGTGTGGAGTAGATTTACTATTTTTTTAATATAATAATTATAAAGCCTCCAGCATTGCTGAGCCCTAAGACAGCAAACATTAAACAGTGGATATGTTCATGCCCCAGCAGCAGTGGCTGGAGTCAGCGTGCAGCACCTTCCCTGTCCTTTAGAGGGAAAGAGGGGCTTCAATTTTCACCCTTCTGGTCCTGTCGGGCTCATTCTCTGGTGTCCTGGGTGGATATGGACAGTGGAACATGACAAAAGTTGAAAATGAAAGAGGAAGATCTGACTATATGATAAGCATGTTCCAAGCATGTTCCAAGCATGTGGGAGATGCCAAAGAGCAGGCAGACAAAGACATCAGAGCAAGTTTCAGCTGATGTCCCGGTCTCTACCCTGTCTCTCGTTCCTGGCCTCCTCCTCCCATGCTTGAACCGAAACACCACCGTGGCCAGAGGGTCTGCTCTGCCCCATTTCCATGCAGCTGCTGGGAATGGCAGACAAGTCACGGGATGGGCTCCCCTCCGTGCAGACCCCTATGCCAGGCTGGGATCTGCCGCACATGGGGAGATCACCGGTTCTCTGACCAGCCTGATGGGCCCTATATAGGTTTCCATATAGGTCTCTAGGTGCAGTCCCAATCCAGCAGAGGCAGAAGGCTGAAGGGGACGCAGACTCTGGAGAAGGGTCGGCCCAGGCACACAAACTCCTCTGTGCCCGTGGGCTCCCTAGCACCAGAGAGACCTTGTGGACGTGAGAAATGCTCTGCACGCAGACGGGAGCACAAAACCAAGGTCATTCCTGCCCAGACCGCGGGGCCCATGCAGCTGAGCATTGCCCCACAGGTCGCACGCTCTCCGTGCACCCACGGAGCCCAAGACTCCTGCAGAGCCTGAGCGAGCCTGCAGATCCCAGCTGGACACGGGGCTAGCGCAGCGGAAGGGCAAATCGAGGAACTCCAGCTACTGCTGCGAATGATCCAGCCAACACAGCAGAAATGGGCACCAAGTTGTCCGTCTCCTGGCTCTAAAGAAAATTTGGCTACTAAAGGCACATTTTGTGGCTACCCCTCCCTGCAGACCAGCCACTAAGCTGCTCCAGCACATGAATGCTCCAGCTGCTGAGCATCTTGGCAGCCTCAGAACACGGGGAAATCTCTGATGATTTCACCTGGTAGAGGCCCAGCCCGCTGGGAAGTCTCCCCTGCCTCGGTGACTGTGCCAGAGCCAGAGGAACCCCAGGGAATGAAGACATTTACACTGCGCATTGACCGGCCTGTGCTCTCTTCTCCTTTGAAATATAGCAGCTTATTGATTTATATTTAAAAGGGATGAATGCAGCGTATATCAGTATATTAGACACACTGCACACAAACAGAAAGGGCAGCGCTGCTTTCCCACTTGAGCAATCTATCACCCCGCGCAGCCCTCGCAGGGCAGTAACTGAGCACACAGAGGGGAAGAGGGGAGCTCTCCCGTGTGCAGGCTTGCCGAGGAGGGGTTGCGCTGAGCCCGAGCGCTGTGAAAGGACCACTGCCAAAACCATGCCTTTCTGTGTTGTTATCCTCTGGCAGAGGCATTTTTGTCCAATGTCTGAAACGTGCTGAGCTGTCATTCATGTCACAGCCTGGGGAAACTGAGGCACGGACAAGCAATTTGCCTTGAGTTATGTTGCAAGCTTGAAGAGAAGCAACCATGTGAATTCAGGTCTCCTAAGCACGAAACCAACAGCCTCATTGGCAGAGCCCAGGAGGTCTATAGGCAGGTTCGATTTATCGCTGCAGTCGTGCAGCCTGCAGGGCACAAGCAGGCACTGAACTTGTCCCACACTCAGATCCTCAGCTTTGGGGGCTAACAGCACGGACCCTTTCCCACCGGCGCCTTGGTGACTCCACCTTCAGATGCTGTGTTGGGGACTCATTAGCAGATTTGTGTTGGAAGGACCGTGTTCACACTCCAGCTCTTGACTTCAGGGACATCGCAAAGCCCTGCTGTGGCGCTGCACAGTGAAGAAAAGGGAAAAGCTGCGAAGGGAGAGGAAACACTACGAAGGTAAAGGAAAGAACAAGGAGGTTCTTATTCCCCGATCACTGCACCAGGACTGACAAGCACTCTGCTAGAATGCACTTCTGCATCTCCTAGGCATGGCAGGGGATTAAAGCAAGCAGAGCCCAGTGCTCCTTGAGTGCCAGAGCCAAAGAGAACGTCCTCAGCTCTCCTAGCAGAGTAATAACTTATTAGATGCATTAAGCACAAAAATCCTCCTTCCTCCCTGTGCTGCAGCAGACAAGGTGCTGCAAGCAGCTCGTCCTCTCGCTGCCAGCCAGCCTGGGGGGACAGCAAGGGGCTGCTTCTGGTCTCAGGACCGCGTGTCCCCACCCCGGCCACCACGCTCACGGGCACGTGCCAGACCTCACCAAGCCAAACCCCTCTCCTCCCTGGCTCCAGGAGGGAGAGGCAGGGACTTCAAAAAGCTACGGCATCTCCTGGCTTGTAAATACTCCTGCTGGCTCCTGCTCGTGCGGGGGTTTCCATTAGCAGCAGGAGCGGGGTAGTTCATCTATCACGTTTGCCAGCCACAGAAATGACATCGGGGCAATACAAATATATTCTGGTGCATTAGCATTCTGGATAGATAAGGGCAGGAGCAATCCAGCGAGAGGGCAGCTAAGTGCACCAGATAGAAGGGAAGAGGCGTAGACATGCCATGCTCAGTGAGCACTTGATATCTGAGCCAAATCCAGGCTGCTGTCTTCATATAGGGGAGCATGCCTTTGATATAATATCCCCCTGAGATATGATATACACCTGTGATTATCCTGACTCGCAATTCCATGTCCCTGCGCTGCCCGGAGCCGGCTCTGCAAGCTGCAGCGTTATTTATCTGGCAATAAACGGCCTTCTGTCTGCAAAATGAGGGCTTTGGCTGGGAAAGTAATGGGCAGTTTCGACGCAGCTGGAGATGTGCCCTGAGGTGAGAGCTGGTGCAGAAGGAGCTGCTGGGTGTGGGAGAGATCCCCAGGAGGGCTCCCAGGCTGGTGCCAAGGGCAGCCCGGGAGTGGGAGATGCTGCAGCCTGCCAGCGATCCGGGCACCCATCACAGCTTGGTCCTTCTCAGGGAAGGATGCGCAGCTTAGTCCTTCCCTCCATCGCTGAACCCCAGGAGGACATTTCTCCCAGGCCCGATTCTTTGGGAAGAAGAACATATCCAGTGTCCGGCCATGAGTTCCTGCCTCATCCTCATTGACAGGATCGGGTCTTGTTTCCAGGAGTGTTAGTGCTAACAAGTCGTGTGCTACAGAGCAAAGGGCAAAGGAAGAGTATGACTGTCTCCCCCAAGGCGACCAAAAATGGAGAATCACTTTGAAGGAAGGGACGGGGAGTCCCTTGTCACAGGGGAAAGGATGCAGAGTCCCTGTCCCTCCTCATCAGTGCTTCAGAGATGGGCAGTGACTCAATGCTCGCCTTCCTCCGTGGACAACAGGGGCAATTGGTTAAAGCCTAGTGCTAAGAACAGAGCGAGCCTGGCTCTGGGATTCATGGCGCTCCTGATAGCCCCGTCTGTGCGAGATGAGTGACAACAGCAACTCCATTTATAACCGGCTTTGGAAGCCGTCTGTGAGGAATGCTGCAGGGAAACCAGGCACAGAAATATTATCGTTAGCATCGTTATTATTATCATCAGTATTCCCCTGCAGCCTGTGGCGCTGCACAATAGAACCATGCAGAACTGCTCTGGTGGCATTTCCTGCCTCTCAACCCAGCCCCACTTTGCTTTCACTAGACAGAAATTGCCCCCCGAAACATTTCTCTTTCCTGAATGTTATTTTTGTTGTTGTTTAAATGCAAATATTTGTTATATATATGCATATTTTTCCCTTTACCCCTCACATACTTTTTTTAAAAATATTGCTCTTTTTGTGCAAAAAATGCAACCATTTTTGGAGCGGTGGGATGAGAGGATAAAGCTGTTTTTTCCAGATTTCCTAGGGAAGACAACAGCTCTGGCCCCAAATCCCCATTCCCTCCTGAGCTGGAGACATGAGTTCGTCTGCAGGGAAGGAGTCCAGGGTCCCAGGTCTTTACTTGCTGTTGGACCCTGTTTTAGCTGCAGCTTCTTTTGGTGCCACCTCCCACCTTCAGGGCTGCAAGGGTGGTGAATTCTCATGGCAGGGGAAGGGTTATTCAGTCACTGCTTGTTCAGTGCTGGGAATAGGTAAAATTCCATCTAAGTGCAGAGCATTATGATTAATAATATCCAGCCTGCTAAAGCAAAGTGCTTAGAAGGATTTTGAAAGGATTATTCATTTATATGAATACAGAGGATATCTACAGTTACATTAAATGGGATAAAAATCTGCAGGGGACCTAAACCCTCACGCTTCAGGACATAAAGCAGCCATTAGCTGCCTGGGCTGGGAAGGAAGATCTCGCCGAACGGTTTAGCAGAGTGTCACAGTGCTCAGCGGGAGACCCTCATCTTCCTCTCGAGTGCCTGGGACCAGCTATGCAGCCCAGCCTTGCAAAGACGAGACCAAGCCCAAGTCTGCCTGCTAATTCGCTGCGACAAGCACTGCTTTGGTCCCGCATTTTTGGGTTGCCTTGTCCGTTCCAAACGATAGAGCTACCACTCAATGGAGCATCCCCGGGGTCCTGGACCCCTTTTGGACATGAATGCCCAGACCCTCGTTTGCTCCTCAGCTGCTGTAGCCAGGGCAGAGGGAGTGGTGCCGCCCAAAGGAGGGACAGAAGATGCTGCTGTTGGCAGTTCCTGCTCCCATCTAAAGGGCGATTCAGAGGAAAAGAGGGAACCTGGCTGCTGGTACCTGATGCTGAGAGCAGGATCGCTACTGGAGAGGACGCTGCGCTGTGGGGCTTGCTCCGTGCTAGCAGGAATGAGCTGTGAGACATCATGAGCAATGTCCTTGTCCCCAGGACAAGACCAGGTGTCCCGGCATCAATGGCTCTCTCCATTGCATTGATCCTGCTTGATGGTGTGACAGTAAAGGCATTTCTTTCCACCTGCCCCTGGTGCTCGTGGTCTGAGGTGCCTGCAAGCTCTCAAGCCCAAGATCCAACTGAGACAGCTACAAACCTCATAGGTTAGTGCTGGCCTCCCTGGGACACGGCCAAAAGAGAGCTTTTCTGTCACGGTTTTGTGACAGACTTTGCACCTACTGTAGCAGTTAGCTCATTGTGCTTTGCTTAGGAGCATTCAGTATTTCTTCATTACTTTTTGCTTTATTTTGTTTTAGTGATATAAAATAACCCGCTGAAGATGCAAATGGTGAAATATTATAAGAATTGCTGGTTTTGTGGTATTTTGGGTCTCAGCAGTAAAAAGAAAATACTCCAGATTTAATCTCGGAGCTGATGGGAAAGATAGGGAGTGCAAGAAATTAAACTCAGGAAGTGCAGAAAATTATAATGCAGGAAATTAAAAGGCAGTAAATGCAAAACCGATACATGTTTTCATATCGTGTGTGGTTAATCTGTGGAGCTTATTGCCACAAGATACTAAAAGAGGTTAGATGTGCCTATGAATGGCATCATCTATTGCAACCATAAAACCAGCAAACATTAAGCACTTTACCCCTCTTTCCTCACAGTGCGGACTGACCACTTTTACACTGACAGTTGGGAAATAGCTTCTTCAAGAGTAATTGTCTGTAACAGCCAGATACTGTCTGACTGCTCTGAGAATGGATGAACCCTCGCTCCAATACCTGCACCTCCAGATGTGATGCCCAGTGTCTCTTCTGGGGATCCAGAAAGGAGTGTTAAATGGAGATGCTCTGTGTTAAATGGAGATGCTCTGTGCATGTCCACTACCCATCAGCACACAAGGCCAGAAGCTCGGTGTATTTGCAGGCCAGGCTCCACACTCTTGGATCTTCAGCAACAACAACTCTGCAGCCCTGCAAGATCTTCATTTTTTCTTTGTGGTTCTGAAGAATGGGACTCCTGCTTAAGCTCACACCATGAAAGTTCTTCTAGGATGTTATTCTTGGATCCTTGAAAGTTACTCAGGGTATATTCTAGGATGCTTTGTTTTGCTCTGACAACCAGACATGGTTTGTGCTTCAGGGCATCCCCCATCACCAGAGCTAGGACATAGCCTCTGAGATGGCCCTCAAGACTTGGGTGCCCTCCTGGGGCAGCCGGTTATGAAGGCTCTCATTCATTCACTCCATGCATTGTTCACATACTCCCAGCTGCACTTCCACTCTGTTTTGCAGGTCAGCAGCAATATGTAACTGCTCTGAGCCTGGGCTTTGGACCTCGGTGCAGAAACACTGCAGATTTCACTGATTTCCTCCTTGCTGTGCTCATTGAAGTAACTGAGGCTCCTTCATTTGCAGAGAAAGAAGGAAAACTACCCCATTTATGTCACATCTGCTATGTTACACTGGATCCAGGTAGGTAATAGCACCGGTAGATGTGCGGAGCAGGGAGGCTGGAGCATGCCAGGCAACGTCCTAGTCTGGGCTGTGCCCCCTGCACCAGTCCTAAGGAAGGCTGGGCAGAAGCAGGAGCCCCTGAGACACGCTCAGGGATGCTGCATCCCCCGGTGCTGCGCCTGGTGAGGCTGGAGCTGTTAAGGAACTGGTTAATGCGCACTGAGCACAGTGTTACCTGGAAAAAGACAGTCAGTGAGAGGCAGCCGACACGGTATGGTATAATTTATGCCTTTAGAATAGGATCCTCCATGGACATTATAACAGCACACTCAGAGAGGACTCAGCTGCCTGCCGGAGAAGAAAGGAAGGCTTTAAGTAAAGATTTAAAGAAGGGGAAGGAGCATCTACAAAGAAGGGGAACACACGCCCTCCAGCTGTGGAAGGAGGCAGAAGGGAGAGGGAGATGAAAGAGGCGCTTTGATCTCGGTGGATCCATCGGGCTTGGATCAGCCGAGTCCTGCTGCTTGGGGCCGGCCGAGGGCTGCCGCGGTCCTGCCTCGCGCTGCCACCAAAGGCCCCTTTGCTGCTCGCCTGCCCTTTCCCTGGGCACCTCCTGCTCAGACAGATGCTGCCCTGCCCCGAGACACCCCAGAGGCTCCTTCTCAAGCTCTGAGGGAGCCTCTTCCATCAGCCGTGGGGTAAAAGCATAAGAGCAACAGCGCTCCAGAGCCAGCAGCGCCAACCACAGCAGCCAGGCTTCCTTATTGCTGCTTTGCAAACGTTAAAAATCTTCTCACTTTTCCACCCATATGCAGCTGCTGAATCCTCAGGAGGTCAAGGGCGCAGGAAAGGCAGGAGTTGCCTTGAATCCCGGTGATGCAGCTGCCAGGGCTTTAGGAAACACAGGCAAGTTCAGGAGGAGAGATGAAATGGTGGGTTTGGGGATTGTTCAAGCAATGCAAAAGTCTCAAACACATATTCAAATGGTATACCCAGCATAATATAAAACTGCCTTAAGCAAGTATTCCTCCTTTGACTGCTTAGGGCAAAATTTAATAAGTGCTGCTGAAGGGAGAATGCTAACCCTCCTGTTCTCATGACTCTGGGGACCAAAGATGCGGGCAGTGCAGGCAGCTGCACACTGGGATGGAGAGTCCCCCACGTGTTAATGAAACGGGAGCCCCAGCCTGAGCAGTGGAAGCATACGGGTGCTTTGAAGAACCCCTAGGGTAGTTTCAAGGCCAACAGAGAACCCGCGATTCAGGCATGAGAAGCACACCCAGACATTTTTGCAATTGCTTTCCCTTCTTTTTTTTTGGATATCCAGTGATGCAGGGCTTGTGCACCCTAGTGACATTATATGCAGATGACAACCAGCTTGCAAATGTAGTTCAATACCCATGGTTAGCACATCCAGAGGAGAACAGGGAGCTGCATGATGAATGAAGACCTGCTTCAGGAAGCGAGGTTCTTGCACCTGCAGAGACACCCTGCCCCTGGCTTTAATCAACACATGGTCAGGATGCGCCTGTGACAAGAGACGTGGGGCCTGGGAGGGCGAGGGGACCACTGTCCCCTTCCAAGCTCCCTGTGCCATAGAGGAGGAGCTGGTGGGCACACAGGGAGAAAGCAGGAACACATCCCGGGAGAGCAGGCACTGCTCAGAGCCGGCTTTGAGCTGATTCGTAGAGACTAATCAACCTCAGACGTGCAGTATTCATGCTCGGAGGGTCCTTAATCACCTCTCATATAAGCTACAGCTCACCCAAGGAGAGCAGGCAATGGGTGTTGCTCTAGCCAGTGAGCAAAGATCTGCTCGCCAGCAGCTTGCCAGCCCAGAGAGCCAGCCCTTGGCGTTGACACTCTGTGGGGATAGATTTGCTCCAAAGGAAAATGCCCTTTCAGCAACCATTAAGCATAGGCACTGTTTGGATCTGTGCTGAGGTGATTTTATGTCTCATGTGAGGCTTCCCATGCAAGGAGAGAGAACTGGGCAATTCCCAGCTGGGAAAAGAGGAGCAATTCTCTGCAGCAATAAATCAGGGCCCTTGTGCAGGGCTGAGGTGGCCCAGTTCAACCCACCACGGGCCAGCGGTGACTTTACTGCTGGGCAGGAACCACGCACGGCGTGTTGGCACTGAGCGCTGTGCCTCTTGCATGCTAATATTGCTGCAGTTTGTCAACAAAACTTAAGACTGGGAATGCTCTTCATCTGGGGACTCTATGATTTTTTTTATCCTGTTGGAATCCCTTTCTTTCTCACCTAAATGCCGTGTTGGGAGAAGAGATTAATGAAGTTTCCTTTCATGCGACTTTTCCATAGTGGAAATGCAGTTTTGTCAGCTCTAAAGTACTATGCAGAATTATGGTGATTTTGCCCATTTCTGTTTATTGGGGAAAAAAACACAAAAACATTCAAAATGGCCAGTTTTGACAAGTTCAGAATGAAATGTTTTGATTTTTTGGGCTTGAAACGTTCTTCAGTTTCAAAACTCCTTTCATTAAATTTCAAAAACTCCGAAAGCTTGACTGAAGCACAGTATTCTGATACTGTCAAACGAAGTGTTGACTCCAAACCCCTCAAAAATCAATTTGACAATAATTTGGAAAACCTTTATCTTCATTCCAAGCTTGGATAACATTTAAAACAAACAAACAAATGCACAGTTTGCAAATGAACTAAAAGGGAACTCTTTTCCATGCAGCTTTCATTATAAAAAAAAAAAAAAAAAAAAAAAAGAAGAGAAGAAAAAATCCAGGTTTTTACAAAGGCCGAAAACCCTTTCCAGATTCAAGGAGAAATGTGGCCTTGCAGAGGGAGGTGGCTGCCATATTTCCAAAGGAAAAGCTTTGGAAAGGACGTGGTGGATGAGACAAAAGGATGATGGAGTCAGGGGTGGCAGGGGAGCAGGGGGGTGCGTGGCAGGACGGGTTGGAGGCCGTGGAGGAGAAAGGACGGAGTGAGCTGCTGCTCGGGGCAGGGCAGAACCAGGAGAGCTGGGGACACCACAGATCTTCCCCACCTTCCTCCTTGCCCACGGCTCCCTGCCCAGCCGCAGCTCCAGCCC
This sequence comes from Nothoprocta perdicaria, assembly GCF_003342845.1. Taxonomy (NCBI): domain Eukaryota; kingdom Metazoa; phylum Chordata; class Aves; order Tinamiformes; family Tinamidae; genus Nothoprocta; species Nothoprocta perdicaria. Next base: position 584,178 of record NW_020455566.1, read on the forward strand.
CTGCCCAGGAGGGACCCTCAGTGAAAACACCTCTTTGGGTGTTCTTTTTCTTCTCTTACAGGTTTTCTTTCCAGCAACATGTCTGTATTCCAAAGTGCTTAAACACCCTGCTTTCGAAATCCTTATTACCCTGACTCAGAGACTCAGCTTTAAGTAGTGCTTTGAATTAAGGTTCTCAAATATGCATTCAATTTCAGTTTAAAAGGGGTAGTTAATGTATGTTACATAAATAGCTATTATTAAATACGTTCACTGAAGATTAACAACTGCTGTGCGTAATGGATACGTGTCTAACTACTATGATATATACTGAATTTCCCTATTATATAGCTGCTGGATGTGTGTCTGTTAGAAGAGAGCAGAAATTCACAGTGAATAATTTAGCGGATGGATTTAGCCTCTCTTCCTGTCTGTGAAGGCGCGTGGCGTCCTCGGCCGCGCTCGTGTCCCCGCTCTGGCCGTGCACGCTGCTCAGCTGAGCTCCGCGGGACGCAGGTGGCTCGCGCGGATGGTCCGGGGGCACAACGGGGGCTGCAGCCTGCCCCGCGCCCGCGGTGCCCGCGTGCCAGCCCGAGGACGCCGGGCACCACAGCAAGGCTTTCGCTCCGAGCCCTGCCTCCCCGCGGCGCCGAGCACCCCAGCATTGCCTCGGAGGCCACTGCAAGCTGCCATCAGTGATTTCTTTATCTGATTATCCTCTCGGAGCGGGGCAGCCAGGACAAACCTTTCCTATGAGGCTCTCTTCTGATTCATAAAGACATTTGCCTCCTAGCTCCCCGTGCCACTTTTCTATTTCTGCTTCTAGACCAGCTGTTTGGCAGGACATTTGCAGAGCAGGAATGGATGCACTGGGTTGCAAAGTCTGCCCATGCTAGTGAGCAGAGGGCTGCACACTGGGAATTGTGTTCCCAAGGTATGGGTGCATGGAAAAAGTGACGAGTGTGAAGATTAATACTGGAATACAACTCTGGAGAGGTGCTCTTGGGCTAAGATCTGGATGCCAGAAGGTGCAGGGGTACCTCTAGGTGTTTCTCTATATTCCCACACATCCATCCCCTCTTGCTGATGCCAGCAGAACTCCTCTCCCGAAGCAGGGGAGAGAGACCTGCCACAAGACCTCCCAGCACCTCCAGGTGAGCCAGGCGACACCAGATGCTGCTTACAGATATCAACCTTGTCCTATACCCAGTTGGAAAAGTCTCCAGCAGAAAGACAAGGAGACTGAAATGCTGCAGCTGACCCCCACACCTTGTTCATTTTGCAGTGTCCCAGCACCCAAGAGAGGGGAAAAAACCGATCTGCAGCCGACGGATTGCAGTGGAGGATCAGCACTGACTCAGAGACAAGCCACCTCTCCCTCCCACTGCAGCAAGTGCAGCCCTAGCAGCCACATCTGCCAAACTCTCTGCAGAAGCGGCAGGTCCTGCAGGGCCCTTGTGGGCTGATTTAGTGGAGGCATTGGCTCCCTTTCCTGCTCAGTGCACCCTCGAGTTGTTGCTCCCTCTTGGTGCTGCGGAATCTCTCCCTCTCTTGCACTTCCCAGCTAGCTTAGTCTCATCTTAAGCTCATCAAAGTGTGGGGGGAGCACAGGGGGTAGGTGAGTTGGGAGGCTGTCTGATGTTTTCTGAAAGCTTCTCGTAGAGATGCCACAGCTCTTTATTGAGAACATAATGTGCCCACCAGTTCTGTGCTGTTCCTTCCTAGCAGTGTAGGGGAAATAAAGCACCCTTTCCCAGCCCAGTTCCCAAAATAAAGTGAAAACTATAAAAAAGAAAAGGATTTAGGATGAAAATAACTAGCTGAGGCATGTCCTCTGTGCTGGGAAGATCAAGTGCTAATGATGGTTCTGGCACATTGGTGACAGTTTTGTCTGTTGTATGTATATATATTTTAACTGTGAGACCACATGGGAGGCTCTTTATGCAGTCAAAGTGCCTTTGACAGCCGCTGAGAACACATTGGCTCCTTTCTGCTGGCAAAAGACTCATCCCATTAAAGACTGTCGATAAAGGGAAGGGAAATGACAAGGGTGCTTGGGAGGGAGCGAGGCAGCAGGAGGAGACAGGAGCTGCCACCACCAATGTCATTATCAAGAATGAGAAGAAGCTTTTGCATAAATGCACCATGTGTTTTCATTAGCGGTGGCGGGGAATGCGCTCTTCTGAAGAGAGCATTTACACCATGCAAGGGAAAACAGACACCCCGCGACTGCCACATGAGCACCCATGGCTGTGCGTGCGCCGGCGTGTGAGCATCCTTGAGCCGCTGCGTCGCTGCGCGGAGCCGGCGCGTCCCGGCTCTTGTGCATGCAGGTTGGTGCTTGTGCATGTGGGTGTGAGCGCGGCCCTGCACGACCCTTTCCAGTGTCTGCGCCTTGCCATTGCGACCACGGCTGTAAAATCTTAAGGAAATGTTAAAGTGCTGTCGTTCTTGTTGGTTAGAAAAGATGTTTTTTAAAAAGTGTCGAAAACGTCAAGTTATCCCAGCCAGGAGTTCTCTGAGTCCCAATATCATGGTGAGGAAATGTTTTCCTGAGTAGAAAGTAGGGTGCAAGCTCTCGTTTCTTCTGCAGGGCCAGCTCAGCAACAGGAGACAGCGAATGACCGGAGCTTGCTTGAGCAGCAGTAATACTGCTTTGCAGCAATCGCAAACAATGAAAGGATATATGATATAGCCGAGGGCATGACAGGCAAGGTCCACGTATAAGCAGAGCAATGAGAAGATCTGTCTATCTAGAAGACCTTTCCCTTCTTGGAGGCTAACTCAGGAGAAGATCCCAGGTAAGAGGAACCTCATTATGCCCATATATCCTCATTGTCCATAAACACACTCAGATTGTTGGCTGAATTCTCTCTTTTCTCAGCACACCTAGTGCCCCTTTTGCTTGTATTTCCTTAAAAGAGATTTGCTGATACCCCAGGCTTGCCCGTGCTTGGTCTTTACTAGTGATCAAGGGGTGAACAAGCATTTTGCCAGGACTGGGGGCAACGGGATAACTTCATCAATGAGAGATAGTGAAATTTCCTTCCTGTTCCCATTGAACACCCCTCTGGGCAGGCTCTTCATACAGCACTACATGAGCCTGACACCGTCTGTAATGCTGCTTCTGCAGCACGAGGCTGCAGCATGCTGCCAAGTCCACCTCCCTCCCAGCACAGAGCTAAAGTCAGCTTCAAAATCAAACGCATTTGGAGCCCTGCCACCAAATTCTTTTGCACACTCCCAAGGCTCCCTAAGAACAGGGCTTAAAAGCCAATTACTCCTATGATGATCCAGTTATCCATACCCTGGAAATGATCCCACATCACCTGACTTTTCTTTTTTTTTTTTTTTCCTGTATTTGTACATGAGCATGAGGCTCTGTCCACAGCTGGTTGTTTCTGGGAATTTGGTAAAGCCTCTATCGACAATAGGAAGTAGATGCATTCAAGGTGTGGAAGTCCATGTGAGATCTCCTACCATCTCATACCACATTGAGCTTCAGCACTGCAGGACCCCAGAGGGACACAGAGCAGGAGTGACTCTCCCAGCAAAAGAGTGGACGGAGGCTGGGGCTATGGGAAGAACTGTGACATCCAGATCTCCGCACCCCGTTCCTGAGCCCGACTTGGTGGAGCTGTGAAGGCTTTCTCTGATGGAGTGAGTTAATGACCAGCTTTGCTAACACGACTCTCATATTCCACACAGTTGTGGTAGTGTAACACCCACAGCTAAGACACAGAGCTGGGCGCGGAGGAAATAAACTCAGTCTCAGAGGTGCAAGCGCAGCACTGTGCGGAGCAAAACGGGCCCTGTGCAGTCGTGCATAGCAAGCAGAAACGCCCCAGAGGCAGTGGGGTCACCTTCCTGCCCCTGTGTCTCAGCATTCCCCATGCATGAGGAGCAAGAACCGAGCTGTGCGTGCCGAGCTCCCTCTGCTCCGCGAGAGACAGCTCCCGATCCCCTCTTCTGGAAGCAGCGCGGCTGCACAGGGCCAGGGGCGTCCCCAGGACCCCAGGCTGCTCCTCAGGAGGGACCTCCAGCTTGGCCACGTGCTTTTCTACAGCATGACCAATTCACACCTCCCACGGATACGGCTTCCCGGGGAATGAGATACCCTGGGAAGTGCGTTTCCTCCCCCAAACCTTGTCACATCCCCTCCTCCACACTGATCAGCTGCAGCTTCTAAAGCAAGCCAGCTGATTAGCGAACGCAAACCAAGGCTTTCATTACGAGAAGCATTGTTATAATTAGGGCAGATATTTGGGCCTGGCACCTTTTGAAAAGGGAGAAAAGCCCCCTATGTTTGATACTGTTTTAAAATCTTTTTTTTAAAGGTATATATGTATGCATATATTTATATTCGTACATTTGCTGGTCATACAGTGCAACTGCGGTTTGTTAACATAAATAAAAATCATCATTATCATAATTCATTGCAAAAAAAAAATGCGAGAGGTCACTGAGATATTTTGGGAGACGCCGGCGAATCAAAACAAACTGCATTTTCAGCAGCTGGCATTTCCAGTTCCTGCGCAGCACCGAATGATAGGCTGGAGGAAGAAATAAATAAAGAGGAAGAAAGAAAAATCGCGAGCCCCAGATAGAGGGGTTTATGCAGCATTTTCATGTATCACTGCTGGGTGGCGTTGTGTGAGTTATCAGTGTAATTACAGCCCTCCATCCAGGAGCTGCAGAGACCTGCCAGGGAGCAGAGTCCCTGCAGGGGAGGCAGGCAGAGGGCAGCAGCCTCGCACTGGGATGGAGGCTTCCAGCCTCCGGTGTTGCTGTCGGCTCTGCCCTGCTCCTCAGGGATGTGCAAGGATGGCGGCAGCTTCCAGCCATGAGAGCTGGTTCTTCCCTGGCCTCCAAGCGGGAGAACATGAGGAGCAGCCCGGCCTGTCAGACTGCCGGGCTCGGTGCTCCCCGGCAGGGCCCAGTCTGCTCTGTGCCCCTCTGTGCGGACACCCAGGCACAGGAGTGTCTGCGGATAACGGAGCCCCTGAAGCAGGTGCATTCCTAGCCTTGTACTCCCACGTGTTCCCAAGTTGGCAGGCTGCATGTAAGGATGAGTAGCTTCCCCAAACCACGGGATTCCGAGCAGAGAGACTTTGCAAAGATGGGATTTCATGGCAGGGAAGCGTTTGGAGGGAGCATTACAAATGGGCAAAACCCCACTACAGTCCAGCAGTTTATTATGCCCATTATGTCTCTAAAAGAGGCTCAGAAGGAACCTTGCAGAGCTCCAAGTCCACTGTAGGCTGGCTAATGCATTCTCAATTAATATACCAAGTAAAAATTAATGAACAGCATTTCTGAGTGCTGCTCTGCATTGCGAATGAGCAGCATGGCTGCTGATGAGGAGTAGCCAGAAGACTGACGCTCTGAGAGGTGCCATCCTCTGCTGGGACTCAGAAGAGGGAATTGCCATTCCTGCTTCCTCCACTGCACAACCTTTCACAAAGGTCCCAGGTCTACACCCTGCGGACCTGGACAAGCCCCATTAAGTACCACCCTATGACAGTTGCCCATCTACCAAATCCTAGCTAACGTCCCAGTTGGGAGGTGGTGGGGTCTAGGGCAGGACCACACCGCACAGATCGGGCAGCGCCGATGGGTTGACACACAAAATACTAGCCTGAATTAGGAGCCTTTCCCCATATCTCTCCAGGGATACAGCAGGGATGATTGCTGAGAGGAAGGGTCCTTGCGGAGATGCAGACCCAGAGCATCTTCCCCGCTCCATGGGACTGAGCAACATGGGCAAAGGGATTCAGTGCAGACAGACTCCAGCTTGGACAATCAATAACTTGGCTACACTCCTATAAATAGGTCAAGGGAAATGCCCATAAATCAGGAGGCGGCGGCAGCAGTGACACAGCAGCTGGCTTTGGAGTTAAGAGTAACCCTCATTGCTCCAAGCTAAGCAGCTCTTTGCTCTGTGATCCAGAATAACACCCGTCTTTTCTCCAGATGTACCTCACAGCTTAGTAGGTCACTTCATCTAGCACCCTGGGATGTCCTCACATAGACCTTTCCAGGGCACAAAATCCAACAGACAAAGACAGAAGTGATGAGCTTTTCTCCTGCTGTTCAGCTCTGCAAAGCTCTACAAAGCTAATGGGACATTTTTGCTGGACAGTTAGACTAGCTTGAGCTGCTGGAACATTCTCAGGATTTCTGTGGGGCTGGAGAGGGACAACATTAAATCCCTGAGAAGGTGTTGGTTACAAGCCTTTCACCAGGCCGTGAAGCCAAGCAGTGAGTCTGCTTGGCGTGAAGCTTTGGAGAGTCCTCCCATGGCTCAGCGCAGCCCTGCTTACCAGGCAAGTCCAGGGAAGCCTTCCTGGCGCTAAGCAAGCATCCAAACCTCTGAACCTTGGCTGGTCCCACAGAACTAATGTTGCATAAACTCCCAACAACACACGGTGTCACATTCTCCATCCTGTTTTCCTTTTTTTTTTCTGTCTCTTGCTGCTGACGCAGCCAGTGCAGAATATCTGACATTATCTGACACGTGCTTGCTCCTTGCTGTCTGCCTTGCCCTCTTTCTCCCTTTTATTTATTTTCTTTTTTTAATTTGGAGGTGAAATCTCCTCTGCAGTGGAGTCCTGCTCTGCCTATCTCACCCTCTTGCAGGTTAGGAGTCACCACAGCTGTTTCTAAGGACGGCGGAGCAGAACGTGATGCTCCCCGCAGGCTGGACCGGCAGCCCTTCAGAAAGGGAGCACTGGCACTGCATTCAGCAGCCAGAGAGCCAAGTCCTTCTAGGAAAATAGAATCACTTCCCATGAGCAGAGAAGCGCGTTAGAGGAGGGCTTTTTGTGGCTAGAGATTATAGAGCCCAGAGGCTGTATGTGTTCAACAGCTCTCCCCAGTCTGGAATGGAGCAAGGAAACTGGCAGCTCCCACCCGTCCTGCTGCTTGCCTGGAGCTGCTCCATGCCGTGTCTACACCAGGCTGTGCAGAAATCTGCCGTCCCTCAACTACTGGTCCTCAGGGTGTCAGAATCGCCTGGCTCCTGGCCATCATCTCGGTCTGGAGACAAAGGGGGAAAGACCCAGATCTGCGTAGCCAAAATGAGCAGCTAAGTTTTCAAACCAAACGTTAGCTGGAGCCTTCACATCATCTTCGTGCTGTCTGCCCCTGAAAGCCCATTGCTCGAGAGCAGCTGCAATCAAAGCAGTTGTTCTGCCTTGTACTAGCCACTTTAGAGCCAAATCTTGCACAACTAGAGTGCCAGACGCATAAAGGGGCATCTCACATCTGAAAATGACCAGGACCAAAAATTATGAGCCTGGGAGCTTCAAACAGCTTTCTCAAGGTTTCATATATTGAAGTGAGAAACTAACTTTTGATGTCCAAAAGGGCGTACCAACCAAGAGGTCATGTCTGCGCATCATGCCTCTTTATGTGCACTTGTACCTTGTGTGCAATGGAAGTGGATGTTCTCCTTTCGGTGGGCGAAGCAGGGACACTTCTGTTCAGGATGTGGTCAACAGCGATCCGAAAAGTCATATTTTTAGGAACCATAAGCCCCAGTGTTCTGCAGGAGCCCTTTGCCCATCACTGCCAGCTGCAGCCCATCTGCTGCAAGCCTGCAGGGAGGAAAAGCTTTGGGGCTGTTTGCTGCTCACATGGAAGAGGTTGCGTTTCCTCATGGGGCATTGTGTGTACAGGTGAAGGAAGGTATCTAAGTCTCAGATATCATAAAGGATTCCACCACAGTTGGTCCTGAAATTCAAAATTTTAAAGTCACTCATGAGCTGAATCTCCCTTCCAAGTCTGATTTCAAAATATTCAGGCTTTTGAAATGTTTAAGTACAATTAGCTTAAATATCAAAACAAGGGGTCATCTGAACTGGAAAATAGAGTCTTTTTCTCCTTTGAGAACGTCAAAACACTTCATTTTGACGAATTCAGAACTCCTTCCAAAATTTTCTTTTCCTGACTCAATAAATTAATCAAAAACGACCCTCTCTTAAAATAAAGTGTTCATTTTGAAAAACAAGCATTTTCCAGTGGGAAAAAAAATACAAAAATTCCTACTGTCCTTCCATCCTGACCTCTTATCTATGTGACTCTTCTATGCTGTTTTCCCAGTAACTATGATACTCCAGTAGGAATGAGAAACCTTTTTTTTTCAGATTCAGATTATAATAAGAACATTTCCTTTTGCTTTATTTCTACATGTCTGATTTGGAGCTGACTTCAAGGTGCCATGTCCTCAGGGAACGTTTTCTTTGCCCGTGACCCTTGAAATTCCCACCTTTCCACCTAGAATGCATTCTTTCCTCATTTGAGTTTCCATTGAAAATAAGCTTCGGCTACCTCGCATATAAGCATGAATTTATTGCAGATGCAATCTAAGATGTGCTTAAAAAAATCCTTATGCCTCCCTGAGACTTAACTTCCAGAAAGTGTGTTCAGACCGGACCCTAATCCCAGAAATACACACGTGAATCAGCAGCAGCTTCACTACCTGGGTTCTCAGCAGGCATATATTGGTGTAGCAAATGCGGAGTGCATAGAAAAATAATGATTTGCAGGATTTATTTACGCTAAGGAGCCTGAAATCAAAAGTAGGGCACTGATACGAGTGTGGCAAGCTCTGTGCAATGCTAGATGCGAGATGGAAAAAAAAAAAAAAGGCGTGGATCTGGTGTGATAATTTCCCATAGAATGAGGGTAGGGAGTGCTTGCATCCCTGCAGCTCTTGCCTCCAAGGCAAGGTGACCTCATCCATGCTTCCCACTGGGAATGTGCCTTCCCTCAGCTGTGGGAGGACAGCAGCTAGACCCAGGCAAGACCTGGCAGTGGTTGGGCTGACTGTTCAACTTGCAGGGCAGTGGAGGACCAGTTTTGGAGCCCAAGCTCAGGCCCTGCTTGTTTAACCTGTGTCAGCTGTTGGAACACGGGGGCCCATGGCAGCTGGACGGAGGTTTTATGGCTGTCAGTGGCACAGCAACATGAGTATTGTGTCCTTGGTGAACACAACGCCCTGCACAGGCGCGTTCAGAGTGGGCTGACAGTGGTAGAGTAGCACACGTCTGTTTCTATGATGCTAACACAAAGCAGACACAACCCTCACCATCCCTGTGAGTGCCTTAGGACTGTCCGAGGTGTGGGATCAGCAGCACGTCCCAGCTGGTGGGGCACGCGCAGGGTTCGGCTCTGCTGCCTCAGGCAGAGCCAGACCTGATGCCACCCTCACACTTGGCTGTGTCACTCCTGAGTGATGACTTCTTCGTCCCATGTGTGGGGAGAGACCAAAGGCCGAGCTCTTGACTACTCCGAGAGCGCCCCTAAGCTGCTGGGGAGCTGCGGCCTGCCTGTGAGGAGAGCCCCGTCCCTGCCGCACATGGAGCCTGGATCTCCTGGAATTCCCAGGACCCTGGATTCTCCTGGAATTCCCTGGACCAGAAGAGATCCGTGTGCCTTGATCCCCTGCCCGCTGCGAGTGCCGCCTGGCAGCACGTCAGCTGAGCGGGCCGCGCTCCCCGGGGACTCCCGCCTTCCCCGTCCTCCTCCAACCGGCTCCCCGAAACGCAGCTCCTGACACAGCCGCCACGCACGCCACCTTTCCATGAAGTTGCCATAGTTACTGGTGCCTCTCAGCAGCAGGCTGAGCTCGTTAAAGTGATTTGAATGGCTACCCTGTAATCAAGGCGCACGGGGAGGGGAGGCCTGGCGGGGAGGAGGCCCGGGACGTGCTGGGTGCCGGCCTCCCCGGTATGGCGAGGGACGGGCTGCATGGCACCGTGTGCGGGTCCTTCCCCATAGCCCGCCGGGTCAGTGCACACATGGGCAAGGGCACAGGGGTGGCCATGCCTGTCCCCACAGGGACATGGCTCAGCCCGTTGGGTCTTGGAGAGGGGGCGAGCGCCGGCCTGGCCTGCCGGCCTCCTTCCCGCTAGCCATCACCTACCGCTCCCCAATGGTTTCTGCTGGGGCCATGGTAGCAGTCACACAGGGCTCCCAAACATCCATCTTCGGCTATGAAGGTATCCCATGCTCTGCAGTAGCTCGTGTTGGGGTCTGGGTTCCCAGGAAGCACCTATATGAAGCATCCCCTGATGCCTTTCTCGTCTTCCAGTTCATATTTTACAAGACTGCTATTTATCAGAAACCATCATCTTTCAATTCACCCAAAGAATTCATCCAAAACAAGGATTCATTGTTTTTTTATCACCAAGATGAGTCCGTGGGAAATAATATTCTGGAGTATAGTTTTAAGTAAAGCAGGAAAAAAATAGACCAATATAAAAAAAATCCAGAGATGCTGGATACCAGCTGCGGTGGTGTTAAACCCTTTCCACGTGGTGCCTTATGAGATGGCTTGACCACAGGGAGGTTTCCACGCCACAGGAGGTGGCTCCGCCAGGCAGTGAGGATAGTCCTCACTGGGGATGGAGTCTTTTCGGACCCATGCTCTAAACCACTTCTATGGTAAGGCCAATGGGTTGCATGGGATTTATTAAGCTGGTCTCCCACTGGTGTCCCCCGCATGGTACAGAGACCATCAGCAGGAGCACCAGGTCCCCAGCGAGCGGGAGCGCTGGCCGGCAGCTGAGATCTCCCCTGCTCATTGCAGCCCAGAGCTCCCTGCAGAGGCCTGCGCCCCTCGCTGCGCAGAGAGCTATCAGGGTGCATGGATAATCTTTTACTCTTCAGTGCAAATAATTTATTACATTAAAATAACGTTTTTAAAAAATGAGTACTTTGGGAATAATTCAGGCTCGCCTGCGGAGGCATTTTTCAAAGTGCCATAATAGGCACTTAGAAATGGGTGGTTATTTTTATTCTCCGAGCCTGTCAAGAAGCTGATGGATCGAATTGGCTGATGACAAGGCAGCTGAGTGCTCGTAGACAGAGACCACAACGTGAATACGGAGCCCGCTACAGATGAGCAGCCACTATGATCCGAGCTCTTGCCAAGACACCCAGCATCTCCTCACTTTCCCCTCACTCCATCGACAACCTGGCAGAGCGGTGGCCAGATGGCCTGCGGGCAGACACAGGCAACCCTGGTGCAGTGTTGGAGCGGGAGAGGTGAAGAGCAGAACCTCACGGCAGGATCTTCTTTCAGCAGGAGCCACAAGCTCTTGCAGCGGGCTCGGAGTAACAGCCAGCAGAGCTGGAAGTGAGGCTGACGTCCAGAAAGATCTTCTCCTGAAAGGGCTTCCCTGAAATCATGATATTGTCCCTTCCCACACTCCTACCACGGACTGAGGTAAATCCTCTTCCTCTGTTTCATCGCGGTATAGGCAACACTGCTACAAATCGTGCATTTGAGGCCACGCAGAAGTTGTCAGAGAAGTTGTCCCTGAACCCCCTTTGCCGGCTCCTTCACACAGCATGAAACGTTCCTCTGCTCTGGCTCAATCAGTGCATAAAAAGGTGTCTCTGTTCACTTGCTGCCAGAGCATGTTGTCATTTCTGTGATATAGTGTGCTTAAGAAACCCTCGTCTGTGGTCTGCAGCGAGTTGTTAACATGCAGTGCCTCAAGGCATTCCCATGAACAGATGCAGACACATGGGCTCAGACCCCTACTTCTTCAGCCAACAAGGAGGGAGAGAACAGTTCACAGGCTATGGTTCAAACAGGATCTGAAACCCTCTCCTGGCAAAGAGCTTTCCAGAAAAATGAGACATCTAAGGCTGCAAGCAAGGAAAATCTTAACACATGGGAGAGCTGCAGCCAGGCGTACTGTGATCCCTGCCCAGCTTCTTGTGCCCAGAGAAAGAAGTGCTGCTGTGAGCTCGCCAAACAGCAAAAGTTGTCTCCTTCACTGTGGGCTCTTGCAGAGATGGGAGGTGTAGTCTCACCCTCTCTGCCCTATTCCTTCTGCAATGAGAGAAGGAAAATTGCTTTCTCCAGGCACTTTGATATGGGTGTCACCAGCAAAGATGTCACTTTAGGGCTTCTCACAGCTCCAAAGAGGGTTTGACATAATGTGATTTGCATTCTTGACCCAGGGTGCTCTCTCTCCTTGCTCAGGACTAAGTATGTTTGGCCACTTAAAGGGTAGACTGCTGTTCTGCAGGCATCTATTGACAAATCTTCAGTGAAGTCATTTCCTGGCTTTGTTTCCTGATCGTGCCATTGCTAGGATGTTGCTCTGGACTTCCAAGCAGATTTGAGACCATTCAGAGGAGAAGTGAGTTTGGAAAATGCCTGGGAGTAGGGACAGCAGCAGAACTAGTCAAGAACTTGTGTTCTTCCATTACTATAAAAGGTTTAAGGCTGGGTCAGGTTGAGGGTATGGAGTTTCAGGCTTTTTTAGCTCTTGTGCAGTCTTCAGCCGGGGCTGGTGGTTTGTCCTGGGTGGTGTCTGTGCAGCCATTCTAGGAGCTCACAGCTTGGGGATATCCCAGCGCCCAGCCTCAGGTATCTCTGCTGTTGGTTCCAGGTCCAACAATACTCTAGGACAGAAGGAGATTTCTTTTTGCTGTTCTCTATTCCCAGACACCAAGCTGGTGCATTCAGCCTCAAGTAAGTTTGACGGCTCACTCTCAGCCGTGAAGACCCCCAGGGGCTTGCCCCCTTTCACATCATCTTGAATGACTTTTAGTAATGCAGATACACATGCGTGTTCCCAGGGATCCTCCAGGCACTACTGGAAACGGTGAGATCCCACTGCCTCCTGAGGAACCAAAAAGGACTTGCACCATTCAGAGGGGGTTCATTGCAGTCACATCCCTTCCCTGCTCAGGCACAGCCACCCAGGACACAGGGAACAGCTCACGGAGTGGCAGCGCTCTAGGAGTTAACACTGTCCTTCCCGTATCCACAGCTCCTTCTCCTTTGTTGCCTGTTCTCAGGCTCTCCATCTCCAGCTCCAAAGCCATTAGTGTGAACGGCTTCGTGCTTCCCTCTAGTGGTCCCACATCCCCCTCTAGAATCGCTGCTCTTGCCTACAGGTCTCAGTCTCTTCACATGCTGCCATCTCCGCTTCCAGCCTATTCCAGCTGTGCTGAGGTTGGAGCGGCTGTGTGAGCAGAGATGCTCTGAAATAGACTGGCCTTGAGAATGAGTCACAGTAAGAATGTATGGGATAGTCCCAGCTTGGTATTATTCCTGTGTTTTGTCTGGGAATTACTCCGGAAAGGGGCATATCATCTTGTCAGGAGGACTGTCCAGTAGAACCCGTTTTCCCAAGCCAGAACTGACTGAGAAAGCACAGCTTTTACAGGTCAGGAGAGTTACTGTGTGATGGGGAGCTCGGGGTTTTGCTGACACTGCATATTTCTGACTTCTGACTATATTCTGGAAAGCAGGTGCTGTCCACTGCAATCTTACTTGAGCTGCTCTTGCACCACTTGGAGTCACTTGTTTTTTACAGAACACACTTTGTGCAGAAACAGAAATAAAGCCAAAGAAAAGGGCCCACAGCCTTCAGCCTTCTGTGCACATCCTCAGACAGCTTCAGGGCTTTCCATTTAAGCACCTGCATCCCTCCGAGGAGCTGAGCCCTGGTAGATATCACTCATTTCTTCCGTCACCATCATGATGAAAGGCGAGTGAAAAGACGTGTCTTTAGACCTGGCAAGTTTTTAGCAAGGCCAATCACGCCTGATAATTAACATTGAGAGCACTGAGCTCATCCACTTCTCTTCATCTCAGCATTGTCCTTGTCTTGCTACATTACTTTTTGGCAGTGGCCCAGACAGCACATGCGAGATATTGAACTGACCTTATAGCAAGGCAGTAAAGCACACACAAAGCAGCAACACCCCTTCCAACACAGCAGACCTGGAGAAGACAGAGAAAAGATTCCTGTGAACTTTTTAAATTTCCACATCTAGTCCAAAGTCCTGAAGAAAGCAGTTTGCCAGCGGGAAAGCCAGGCACAGTCCTGGCTCTGGTTGTTTTTTGCATGAAAAAATACATGCTTGGATATTTATTGATATTTTTGACATCAGATGTCCCCTTAAGAACCTGCATGATGACTAAGCACATCACTGTACCCCCAGTCTTGACCTCCTGACATTTCTTTCTATAGGGAGAAACGTCTGTATTTTAGCTATATCATCGTATGTACAGCCACTGTTTATAGACGTAGTTAAATGATATACCTTGGGTACTATTTATTTCCTCAGGATGGAAGGCAACTATGTTCAATAACCTGATGGTCTTTTTTTTTTTTTTTTTTTTTTTTTTAAGGAAGAAACTAAATAGAAAGAGATAATACATGAAGCCCTAAAGAAAACAGCAGTAATGTTTGCATGGGACAACACTGCACATGCATGGCTCAGCTGTACGTATAATGAGAGCTGCCAAAACAGACTCCAGCATCGCCAGGACAGGAAATGTTGCCACAGCAAGACTGCCATGCCACGCAGTGGAAAGAATTAGGAGATACAGGTGGTCTGCCTGACCCTGCGCAAGCCCTAAGGCACCAGCTCTGCCACGCTCCTTGTGGCTACACGTTGGCTAGTACCATTGGGAAGACCTTTCCAAAGTATCTGCTCTCTCCTCTAACGGTAGAGAGCTTCTGTTGCAGGAGTATTCGCTTTGATCTTGTTCCAGTCGAGCAGATGCTAATGGCACAGTGTGCGTCGACCAGGCCTTGCTGCAGGTGGATGTTACCCTCTGATGTCTATGCTATCCGTTGCTGCTGCCACGTAAGCTACTGCTTGGGGTGCACGACTGCTTCCGACCCTCATGTCCTTCTTTTTGGTGCTCTTCATGCCCCGCCATACACTCACCATGGTGCCCCATCCCACTCTCCTTCATGCCTCACCATACACTCACACTGATCTTCTCTGTCCTACCTTCAGACTTGCTACCTCTTCTGCTTAGAATTGCTTTCCTGTCTCTCACTGGGACTGAGTGGGTTCTAACATAGTCATCCCTGTCATCTCATCGCAGCTTTTTTTTTTTTTTTGTCCTGACTCCATTCTTTTTATCACAGAAAAAAAAGAAAGTTAACCTTCTCTTGCCTCTTGCCTTTTAGCTGCCAAAAGAATGAGGAAACAAGACCTGCATCCTTATCAATATTTGATTCTAGAAGATTAACCCTCCCATGCATGTGGTAGGGTATGAATCTGGACAGTGGAAGAGCTCTTTTCTTGGGCCTTGACCAATGCCTTTCACATTACCTGGTTCTGAAACCTTCAGGCCTACAAGGCCTGATCCTTCTTTTAGTGGTACCCACCTCTAAGCACATCAAGACAGCTGCTAGGCTACCTTGAAAGGACAAAATTAAAATGCATCCTCTCTCTTTGTGCACCACTTGCACCGTAGTGCAGGCTATACTGGCAGAGTGGCACCAATATAAAGCAAGGCTGAGGGTCAAAGATGGGTTTCACTCAGGTAGACTTCTCCATCCGACAGGAAAAAGAGGAACCAGCATTACTTACCTGTTTGGCTGTATGTGTGCTCCCTAAAGCACTGCTGTAAAGGGCACAAAGCAAAGAACAGGTAGCATCTGAGCTAAGGTCAGCAGCAGGAGAGACAGATTCTTCCAGGTCAGCCTGGAATGTGCCCGAGTAAAGAAGTAGATCTGGCACTTTCAGACTTTGCAAGGTTGGTGCCTTGTTGTCCAGAACTTCATCTTGTCCAGGCTGGTGTGGAGACTGATTTCTGCAAGTGCAATTGAGCCCTGTGGAATTTGCAACCCACTGACTCTTCTTTGAGACTAGTGGTAGTCAGGAGTTTCCTTTGGGATATGTGATGCACTGGAAAACACCTGAGGAAAACACCTCAAACCTCCACCATGGGTTTGCAGTGCATGGCCTGGTAGTAGCATGGGAACTGACACACAAAGCCTAGGTCCTCCTCTCCAACATATCCTTTACACCTGTCCAGATCCAGAGATGTTTGATTGCACTGCCACATCCTGGTGTGTTAAAGGAGGGATCAATTCCACCTGTGTTCTTAAAAGCCGTGGAATCTCTATGACACTAATCAAACCTTTTCAAAGAGCCTGGCTCAGCATGCAGCAGGTCTGGTATCAGATCTGGAAGCATCTGATCTGTGTGTCTAATGAGCTGGTGATTACTGGTCCAGATGGCAGAGGTCAGAGTTGGGTCAGAACCCTACCAGAGCCACATTTATGAGCAGCACTTAATGAAGTCACTTGACAGGGGCCAAGAAAATTTGCATCTGCTGGAATTGCTCCCTGCAGGTTGCACTGAAAATAACTGAAGCATTTGGGAACGTGGGTACAGTGCAGCTCCTGAGTGGGGACAGGACAGGCACCTCTGCTGCTGACTTCCAACTGCGTCTTGTTCCACGCCCAGCCTGGAACATGTGCATGGCTTCATGCTCCTCAAACCCTATGGGACTTGTGACCCATGGACAGAGTAGTGCTTCAGCCACTCACTTCAGCCAGAAACCTTGGGGTGTCCATTGCACTCTCCTTTTTGTGTCAGGACCATCAGCTTGAAATAACCGCTAATGTAACTGTCTGAGACTGATGATAGTAGCCTGGACCTCCATCTGTGCCTGCTGAACACTCTTCATGGAAAGGATTCAGGGAAGGAGGTCTCATTCTCAGACTGTGATATTAGAGTATGCAGATAGTATCCAGACTGTGGGGAACTTAGGGCCTAAGCATCCCTCTCACCATGGGAATGGAGGTGCTACTTACAGTTTATGAGGGCACTTGTGGTTCTTGATGCCGTTTCTGAAAAGTAATCCATGGTGTGAAGAACCCCATGGTTCCCTC
Source organism: Nothoprocta perdicaria (assembly GCF_003342845.1). Classification (NCBI taxonomy): domain Eukaryota; kingdom Metazoa; phylum Chordata; class Aves; order Tinamiformes; family Tinamidae; genus Nothoprocta; species Nothoprocta perdicaria. The sequence continues at coordinate 600,833 of NW_020455566.1, forward strand.
TCCTTCTCGTGTCATTTCTCCATTGTACTCAGGTACCACTAGAAAAAGGACACAGGGGAAGACTTAGACCTTCGGCCTCAGTTTCTTCTGGTGAAGCCCATGGCAGTGTCCCTTTGAGCCAGGAAAGAGGAAGAGAGTTAAATCAGCCGGAAAATGCTCTGCTCACCAAGGAGCCCCTCTTGGGTTTAGCGCCCTTGCTGGTCTCCTCGCCTCCCCCAAAGCACTGGAGCTTTTATTTTCTGATTCACATAGAGACTAATATATTCCCCCTTGCCAAAACGAGTTTTCCTTTGAGATGGGATTTTCCCCTGTAGCAGTGAGTCAGGCCTAAGGGATTCAGTTGTTAAATGAACTGGGTCCTTCCTTAAGTACTTTGATGATTGTGAATAGATGATTGGTGCCAGTATCTTAAGAATTACTGTAATCGACCACTATAAAGACATTTTGGGAGGTTCAGTATTGCCTTTGTATCTAAAAACAGAAAGCAGCAAGCTGCTATTGCCAGTTATAAACACCAAACCAAATACAGGCTGTGTGAGCAAGAGCTGTTATGCAGCTACTGTGTGAAACCCCATCCTGCCCTGGCAGATGTCCCAAAAGGAACCTGCGTGACTGCAAGACGGACTCTTGGATCAAGTCCATCTGATGCAGAGTTGTACCCAGACGTACAGGCAAAGTTGTACTGAGCCCTGTACTCAGACAGGACCCAGAGGAATGCATGCAGCACCTCAAGCTCCACAGTCCCCAGCACGTTGCATTCACAGTGCATTGTTTCATAGGTTTTAAGGTCAGAAGGGATCATTAAGGATCTGGGGTAACCCAGACTTGGAACCTCCTCAAGGAATTCTCATGATGAACCTTGTCATTTGCTTTTGAATTAAGAGAGACTTCAGGAAAACAACCCTGCTTTTATCTTCTTTTCTTTTTCTTTTATGAATCAATTCACTGCAACTTTACCATCAAAAAATAAAATAGCTGTGGCTCATGTGTAAGATGTGCATGCTATTGTCCTATTATAAAGCTATTGTCATGTTGTTATTGTTATATTGTCATTTCATAAAATGTCTGAAAACATGAAGGTTTTATGGGGAATGCCTAATCTTGGATACTTTGGATTATTAACTGAAAAGAACTCGCAGCATTATTTTATGTTATTTTTATTTATTCAGCCACCCTGCCCTTTGTTCTCTAAGCTTATAATAGCAGATATCATTTCCCAGAATTATCGCAGCTGAGAACTCCAGAGCTTGCCCAGACACTGATTTTATACCACGTGTGTCTGTTGCTTTGTTGAAACCCACCTGGACAGGATCCTGTGCATGATCTCCAAAGGTCCCTTCCAACTTCAACCTTTCTGTGACTGGAGCCACGACAAGAAATCCTGTTTTCCTGGCCCTTCATAGTTAAACAGAGTCACAGACTCAGTCCATTCCACTAATGCCTCTTGCTGCTCTCACCAACGTGTAATCAGGACAGATACTGGAACAAGGCTCGGTTTTGCCTCTAGCAGTGGGACAAATGCAAAATGAGGCAGGAATTGACAAGAAAGAGCTTAGTTAGTAAAAATAAGAAAAAATTGGTATCAGTTCTGCAGCAAGTACTCAGATGTACAGGAATTGCCTGCAGGCACCTGCAGTGAAGCTCAGGCCCTCTCCTTCAAGGCTAATGTGAAGTTATTGGAGAGCATCCAGTGGGCAGCAGTGAGTGCGGTCAGAAATCTGGAAACATCCTCCAAAGAGAGACTGGAACACTTAGCATGTTTAGCTCAAAGAAAATAAGGTGCTATATGAGCCTGCAAGGTTGTAAAGGATTGCTCTTCTCTGTGTCTGGGGTGGACAAGGCAGCAGAAATGAACTGCAGCAAGAGACAGAGTATCTGGAAAGCTCTTCTAGAAGGATGGATAATGAAGCATGGGAATATATGCGATTTTTCATCACTGGGCATCGTAGAACAAGGTATAAAAGCATTGCAAAAAATATATGTCAGGGCTGACATAAACGGTTCCCTCCTGTACTGGAAATTAGATTTTTTCTCAAACAAACCTACTCTTTTACCATGGAGAATCACCAGAGACAGGACCCAGCTGAGATACCAGCAGAATCAAAACACGATGCTCTTCCAGGACCGTCAAGACTAATATAACAAGTGCCTATAGCACGCGCTTTTGTTGTGAAACAGCAAAGTGAAAGGGAATTGCCTGCGGCCCATGCTAGATACAAAAAAAATGCATGAAATGTTTAGCTATTTGCAAGAAGACGCAGTGAAAGAGTCCAAATCCACTGCAGCCTGTAGATTAGAAGAAAAAGGAAAGGAAAAAAAAAAGAAAAAAAGAAGGCAAAAAGAAAAGGTTTGAGCAAGACCCCTCCGTGTCGCAGCGGCATTCCTGCACGCTGGCTGCGAGGGCAGGTCGAGAGAGACCCTCGCGGGGGGCTCTTGGGGCCGGGGAGGCGCTGCCGGTCCGCGCTGGTCCGCCCTGGTGGGAGCCCGCCCGCCCGTCCGTCCCTCCGCTCCGCAGCGGGAAGCAGTTCCCGCATTCCCGAGCCGCTGCGGGCTCGCCCCCGGGGCTGAAGCTGGTGGGAGCCGCGGCTGCTTAAGCCGGGCCTAGCGCGTGGCCTCCCTCCTTCCCATGGGCGCTCAACACCACCCGTGCTTACACTAAAAACAGTTCGTCCTGCTTGGTGCCCAACTGAGCTCGTTCATCCTCCGTCAGTCCCCACGCTCGTCGGGCTCTGGTGGCTCTGAGCACCTTCCATCAGCTGCAGCCAAGGAGGGGACGCAGAGGACAGGGAGCAGCAAGGGAGCAATCTGCAGTTACCGGGCGTAGGAAAGGTTGCACAGCTCCGGCAGCCCTTCCTCTCCTCCTGGCATTTATTAAGTTTGACTCAAGTTGGGCATCTTTCCACCGCAGGAGACTGATGCTCTCCTGGAGCCTGAAGCCCCTATGTCCTCCCTCTGTCCCGGCTCGCAGGCGATGCAACCGTGTAATTCCAAAGCAGCTGCACTCAGACTAAAGGACAATTATCTAATGGCAAGATTACAATTAATTCTGCTGAAGGGAAACAATTACCCTTTCAGATCTAACTGGAGTATAAAAAGGCAAAGCATTTGCAGATGGAAGCAGAGGGTGCATGCTTCCTGAGGGTGACTTTTTGCTGCGTGGCCCGGCAGCATCCATCGACTGAATGCACTGGGCAGAACACCCACATCCTGTGGAAATCACTCAAAACCACAGATTCACAGAGCGTTTGAGGTTGTAAGGGACCTCTGGAGGCGAGGCCATGCCTCCTGCTGCAGGAGGGCCGGCTGGTTTGCGCTGAGGCTACCCAGCTCGCTGTCTCACAGCCCGCTCTGCCTCCCCGAGCACTGCTCCCCGCACAAGGGCTCCGTGCAAACCCTGCCGCTGGCTGCAGAGAGGTGGACGAGCAACCGCACGGCCGGCCCTGGGAAGAAAGGGTTAAATGATACAGTTCCCCTTTTCACTGCAAATAGATATTGCTCTGCTCTGCCTGTAATACTGTTTATCAGCAATTGCAGGCTTTAAAATCCGTACAAGTGCAGCATAACCTGCCAGTTATAATTGGTTGAATTATACCTCATCCCTGATGCAACCCTTGATGACTCTCCGCCTCAGCCAGAAAACTGATAGGAGACAAGTTTATAGCTCTCTTGGAAAACACAATTATAAATTGCATCCCAGCTACAGGCCCTGGAAAAGGTTAACTGTTTCACTGCAGCTCCCAGGACAAGCAGGTGAGTTAGTTATTTAAAGGTGAGTTAGTTCCCTTTTAGAATGGACAAGAAAAATACATCTTGACCTCCCTTGAGTCATTCGCAGTGGCAGTAGGAGCAGCTGCCCGTCTCGGTTACCTCCTCTGCCCTGGGAAGCAGAGCTCAGCTCTAGAAGGCTGCTATAAAATCCTACCGATGCACCAGGTCTCCCAGCAAATAACTGGGATCTTTCTTAAGCACGTTAGGAACAAATGTGATCAAACTGCAGGGTGTGATGGTCCCACCTCAGCCATAAATCCTTCCTTTGACATAGTTTAGAGTGAGATCTGTAAAAGGCCCATAATTAAGCCTGAGATGGAGCTGCCTTTCCATCAAGGGAAATATTAGATTCTTTTCCCACTAATCTCAAAATTGGTCTCGCTGAGATTCTGTTGGCACTTGAAAAAACCTTGCAAGTTCAGGCAGCTTGAGAGCACAGCCCTGGAAAGCCTTCTCCTGGCCCTGCCTCTGGGAGGCTCTGGGCTATCTTGGCAGTGTGTTAGATAAGGCTTTCCAAAGGTACAAGCTAATGACCCGGAGTCCAGCACGGAGCCTGCTCCCTGCTCACACATGGTGCGTGCTGCGTGCCCGGGAGCCACTGGCTTGGCTGCAGGCGCACACAGTGGAAGATCCTGGAAGCTTTCCTGACGCAGGAGTGGCTGGACATGCAGGGTTTCTGTATGTTCAGCATGCAAAGCAAGGTACCGACATGCCTGGTGATGCCCTCAGGAGGAGAATATGGCCAAATATGGCCCTATCCAGAAGAACAGAATCACCAAGCAGATTGCTGTTCACACCACACGGCTGGGAGATCCCGGGTTGTCCCACCACTGCCCATCTCCAACATAGCCTCCAAACACAGCCATGACCTCCTCTGGTGAGGACTTACACCCTGGGCAGAGGACACATGATCCAGTGTCTTGCTTTGCGCACAGACCACCACTGTTTGGTATTCATCAAGTCAGTTTTGTTAAAATAAGCCACTCCAAATGAGAATGACAGAGATTTACCGGAGACCTTTGAACATGGAATTCCTTGGAGCATGGTTGTGCCAGGTTGGGATGGGATGAGTCAGCAGGCGTCTGCACTTCCATCTTCTGGACCACGCAGACCTTTGGCACAGTCCATCCTCCTTGCACTGCATTCTTCCTCTTCTCAGCTCCTGCTGCCTCAGGGCACAGAAGCAGCTTGTAGCCAATTAAGCCCCATCTCCTCTCTTCAAATGTTTGATATATGGGCCCAGAAATATTTACAGTCTCTCTGTCTGTCCCTGACCTTCAGCTTTTATTTGCGTACGTAAATTTTGTTCTATTCCAGAGCTACAAGTTTCATATCAGGGCAGTTCAATCTTTATGAGGATAAAGTGTTTGCAGTGCTCTTAAGCTGCTTAACGTAAGCATGTGTGTGAAAGATTAACAGCTTTATAAGTTGGAGCAGTTAAGTGACAATATAAAGAGAAAGAAAAGAGGAAAACATCATCAATCTAAAGCAGCACAAAGAATATTTGAGATGAATTACTGAAGGGAACTGGCTGCCAAGCCCAAGAAGGTCTCAGTAAGATGCACCAGCAACCTCTGCAGAAACCCCCTTAGTGAAAAGGTAGAGACAGGAGCTGCTTTAAAGAATCATCTTCTCTACAGTGTTTGAACTTGGAAGAAAAACGATACTCTATCTCCTAGTATTTATGACCATCATTTGGTTCTGTTCAAGGTAGACCTCTGAATGGAGCAAGGAAGAGACCATCTCTTAGCACAGCTAAATATGTGATTCCTAAAGCCATCAGAAATGGAAACTAACCCCCAGCCTGTGCGTGTCCCCCAGGCTCAGCAGTCAGCTCTCCTCTTTACCACCAAAGCCTCTGCTGGAGACATTCATCCGTATTTTGCTGAACTTCAGGAAGAGTCTTCAGGTGGTCACTTCAGGTCTGATGGACAATCTCCTAGAAAGCAAACACTTGCTGGATATGAGACAGGAGGAAGGCAGTAAGAAACGTCAAAGAACAGGCTAGAGGTCACAGGATCATTTTCATTTGACAGTCACTGCAGATCTCCAGAGATCCAAAGCCCCACAGAAGATTTCAGTTGCGAAACAGAGGAGCATGCAAGGACAAAGACTTGCTATGACCTTTGGCAAGACACATAATTTCTCTGTCCTTCATTTTACTTTCATGCAGTTAAGGGATAATTCTGCCTGTCTTCCAAGACAGGTGGCTCGTTTATTAATGAATGGTTGCAAAATGTTCTGAGATTCTCTGATGAGGCATCTCTGGAAGAGCAGAATATGACCATGCCAATGGAAATCGGTTGTTTGGCTCCAGATCTTAATTGCTCACAGAAAGAGAGGCACACATCAGAGCTTAGCCCGTGAAACAGGAAACATGAGTCAGGGGGAGAAAGGGAGAACGATACTGGATGTCAGTGAACAAATGCTCGAGTTGTTCTTTGCCAAAATCAGACCTGGAGATCTTTTTCAGGAAGAGAAGGCTTCACTAGGGTTGCACTAGAAGACCTTCGAAACCACCACCTGAGCTAAGATCGAGTGGGCTCTTACCCCCTTTTCTTGGTTACAAGATGGAGCAATGTTCCTGTTGAATGGTTGATATTTATCTCTTGCTGCTCTATGGCCTTTCTTTTTTCCCACTTGACAAAATATTGTTTCTGATAGGAGGCCCAGTCTCCTAGGACCTTGCCCGGAGTGACCTGAGGCTTCAGGAACCAATCGCTCTTCTCAAAATGTTTTGTCTATGAGACGTTTCTGCAAACGTCTCACATTATCTGGGGGCCAGTGACAGACCTCTGTGGCTGGGAAAGGTGGGCTTGAATAATACCATCCTCGAAAGCAGCATTATTAGAGTCGAGGAGTGTTTATGGACAGAACAAGTCTCTCTGGAAAATGCGTATTCATCGAAGCAGAAATTTTCCCTGGGGAAGCGCAACTTTTGATGAACTTTAGCACTGGATAAAATGGTTGAACCAAATTATTTTAGTGATGCCAGAGGACTTCAGAGTTACTGGAATTTCCTTTAGTGCAGTAAAACTCAAATCAAGATTTTATCCAAATGGAGTTTTTCGCTTATCCTGGAGTTAATTTTTAAATTTGTTTCAAATCATTCATTGTTCAGGACCTTTTTCTCTCTTTTTGTTTTCAATTCAAACCAAAGGAAATCCATGCCAGTGGAATAGGAAGTCTGACTTCAAAGCAGAACTTATTCATATTACTGAAAAAAATGCCCCAGGTTTATGATCACTGCTCAAGGGGTCAACAGTGATGAAGGAGAGGTGACCAGAACAGTGCACCAGAGTTGGAAGTTAAAAAGCTTCACAAATGTATTCCAACATTTGGTATTCTGTTACCCAAATGAAATCCAGGCTGTTTTCAAGGAAGATTAAAAATCCCATTCTTTGCACCAAGGGAAATCTGTGCTATGCAAACAAGAAAGATAACCAGGAAAGATAACTTTGTAGGCTGTTGCTTTGTTCATCTCGGCAGGAATACAAATAAGCCCAAGCAGTTGCCTTAGAGATGGGAGAAGCTTGTTGATGGAACTGGAAATCAATGTGCAATACAGAGAACACTGGGCCCAAGTCAGTATCCTGTAGATAGAGTAGAAATCCATCTTTCTACCTTAGGTGTTTATTTCTAAGGCAGCTAACACCATGGTGCCAAGGCACATGCCTATCTCAGTTCGGACAAGTTCCTCTAAATTTGTGGCCACGTGACTGAGAGAAAAATTGGGGGAAATGCATTACAGAAAAAAATGTAATTGTCCAGAGTCAAGACTAGCTGTGACACTTTGCATTGGATCCGTAGAAGAGCTGCTGGCTGGCACGGTCCCCCTGGGGAACCCTCCCATCCCCCTGGTGCCCTGTTCTGGATGTCCCCGTGGAAGCTGAGGCCACAGGGATGGGCTCTGCACAGCGGGCGCTCCCAGCCTGCAGCCCAGCTCGCATCATCCTCCAGCCCTTCCTCCTCCCCAGCAGATCCGAAGGGCGGTGTGGTGAACAGCAGCAATATCGGCAAGAGCAAAGCATGGGGGACTTCCCCAGACTTCTCCCTGGAGCATTTCCTGCCTTTTCCAGAGGTTCCTGCTGTGACATCCACCCCTGCGGGACCTGTTGTCCCGTGTCACATCCCTGGCCAGAAAGGTGCTTGGTGGAAAGGATGCTTCTCCAGCTGCAGAAAGAGTCCGTCTTGCCAAACGGCCCTCCCCACCGTGCACACATTGCCCCTGCCCATGCACACACACTGACCTGTGCAGACGGAGCAGCACGCTTACCTGGGTGCACGCAGATCTGCGTTAGATATCAGGGGCCAGTAACTTTCTGCCACTCTGACCCATCCTGATTCCGCTCTTTCACCAGGATTATGGCTTTATCCAAGCTGGTCTGGGAGCTGTGCTTTTCCTTTGGAGGATCTTTTCTACAAGAAAAAGAAGGTAACAAGGATGGCAAGAGGTCCTGGGTGGTCTAACTATTGGATCATGCTGCCCTTTTGGCAAGGATTACTTAGGTTGGGATTTACGAGGTTAACTGTTCCCAGCTCTGTGGAAATAGCCTGACATTTCTCCATATCTCTGCTCCTGATATTTAAGAAAGGCTTCTTTATGATGTCTGTACGCTGCCTCAAGCAGAGACACTCCTGGGAGCCACAGACCTCAGCTGCCTGGGGCACGCAGCTGTGTCCGTGACATCTCGGGAAGCTCCTTTCTCCCTGGCGCTTGCATTCCCAGCACGCCAACTGCAATACGTTCGCCACCAGGGTACCCTCATGTTTCAGGTTTCTCAGAACCGTGTGGCAAACAGCTAGGAGTTCAGCTCTTACAGCAGAGGGAGACTTTTCTCTGTACCACTCGGCCCGTGGCACTGCTCGTGTGTCTGATGCCAGAATTCGTCCTTGGTGCAACCTGCCCTCGGAGGGTGATGCTCACGACCAGCAGCTCCCTGCTGGCAGCAGCTGTTTCTTATGTCTCTATGTGTCTTTCTCTTCCAGGGGGGTTTTCTTTCATTTTGAAAGATCTGAGACTTTCCTTGGGGTTTGCATTTGTTCATGAGTTGCTCCGAGACGGGCAAAAATATGGGAAGGAGCAGAGAAGAAGGAATAGGAATTCTGAGCTGTCCTCTGCAAGCCCCAGGCCTTTCTGTGGGGGATCCCTGGGGAAGTGAGCAGAGCATGGAGGCAGTTTGGGGAGGAGGGTGCTAACACTGAGAGGAGAGAGGGGGAAGAAGCGATGCAGGGACAAGAGAGCAGTCTGATGCGGAGGGCAGGGGCCTTTTTCTCAGCTCCAGAACTTCATTATTCTCCTTTCTCCAGCCCCACCGAGCTCAGCCAAGCTACCTCCAATTCCTCATCCCTGCTGGGCTGCTCCCGGCTCCCAGTGCAGTCCTGGGCTGCGCGGCACAGAACACTGCAGTACGCTGCCCCAGGGTTTGCTGGCTCCGGGCTGGAGCAGGACACAGGACGGGAAGCTCGGAGCACCCAGCTCACCACCACTGCTCCCCGCTCAGCGCTGCTGCTCCCCGCTCGGCGCTCGCCTGGCCCGGGGCTGCTTTTAAACCTGTCATCGGGAGACTTATGAGTCAAGTGTGCTGCGTTATCGGTGCTGTGCGACCGGCTCCCCGGGAGCCCGCCTGCCCTCGAGGTGCCAAGCTGTTGCTCCTGCCCTTGGAGAGGAGCCAGCCTCGCAGCATTACAATTTAATTAAATTAGCCTGGCAGCTGCAAGGGAAGGAGCGTTAGTATGAGACAAAGGAAAACACGAGCGTGGCTGCGTCCTTCTGGAAGAGGAAAGCGTGTAGGGGGCAGCTGTGTGATTCCCCTGTATCAGAGCAAGCTCCTCTCCATTGAGGTATCTTGAGGAGCTGCCTTCTCCTCAGCGCTCCCAAATCCTTGGGGAGCTGGAGGCACCAGCATGGATTTCAGCTCACCGCCCCTGGTAGGTCCAGGCAAGGTTGTCAGATGCTTCTTTCTGCCCACTCAGAAACTGCATCTTCACCCATGGTCCAGCCTTACCACCTGTCTTTTCTGGGACATGGGAGAGCAGATGCCAAAAGCCCAACCAGTTGTGCAAAAGGGCCATGAAAGCTCCTTCCTTCAGAGCACGGTAGCATGTCATATTCCTTCTTCAACCCGTTTTCACTTGTACAAGTCCATTGGTCAGTAACCCTTCCTAGAAGGACAAACCTAGAGCTCTTTTATTAGCTAGACATACTCTTTTCTCAGGTTATATATTTCTGGAAGTGAGCCAGACTTTGAGGTTAGAAGCACATCAGTTCACAGAGGTAGGGATGGCATCTCCTCATACCTGGTTTGGGTGAGGAAGTAGTGGAGGTGACTGAGACCTGCTGAACAAAAATGAGCAGCTCTCCCCTCTGCTTCCCAAGGACCTGAAGCTCCAGAGGTTTTCGCCATTCTCAGGGCTGGTGGTCAGGAGCAGACATTTAATTCACGGCATAGAGTGAACTAGAGAATTCCAGAGGTGATTAGAGGGCAGAGCACATCACGAAGGTCTGACTCAGAGGTACCTACCAGCTTAGTGACGGAGATTTCATGCTCCAGACACTCCTGTCACCCACAGACACACATATGATAAGGACAGGCAGTAAACTGCATGGAGGGAAGAGTATCCAAGAGCAGGAAAAGGGAGAAAAAGGGAAAAGGCCTTGGTGTAACATAAATATCATAAAAGATCATAAAAGAAAGGCAAAGGAAAATGTGAAGGAGATTGAAGGCTGGCAGCAAATGTACATAAACAAAAGGAGCCGATCCGGGATGGTCTAGAATAAAAGGGAGGTTATAGATCAACTGAAAGGGAGATTAGATTAAACCAAGATGACCAAGGAAATGCATTGACAGACAAGATCGCAGCAGTGAGAGCTGCAACCCAGAGCTATGAAGCTAGTGTAAATGCTCCAGGGGAACGGGAGAGAAAAGGGGGACAGGATAAAGAGTCTGTGCCCAAACTGCCATACACTCCTGGTTGTTGGTACCTTCTAGGACAGGTGATGTTCAGCCACCACGAGCAGGGCAGAAGCTGAGCGTGAGGCGGACTGTCCCCTCGGCACACTGGAGCCAGTTTCACCGTCCTCAGCACCCTTCCATTCAGGAGTGTAGGGCCAGATGGTGAAGCAGCGATGGGCCAGATGGTGAAGCAGTGATGAGCTCCTGCCTTTGGGCACTGGTGGCATCATCCTGGAGGTACTGAGATGCCTCTCATTGAAAGAGGGTGGAAGCATCCTCCAGCTGCTGCAAGTGCCAAACATTTCTCATTCCTCATGTGCTCTTATTAACACCTCCACACACAGCAGAGCTGCGAGCAAGGCCTTTCTGAGCTCTGCTAATTGTTAAACATACTTCTTTTAAGCTTAACTAGACGTGCTTGTCAGCTGCTGGCAGGAAGAGAAGAGTGGGAGAGACTTGTAAACACACTCTGATGACTAAGTGAAAGCAACGCCAGGACTGCAAGGTTCTGGCGCCTGCTGCCTTCAGGTGTCGTTGTGTAGCCTGGGTTCCAGCCCGGCAGACGCTTGGCCAGCACGGACTGCTGTGCGCTCAGAGAAAGCGCAGGAGCCTGTTAGGGGCTGGACTAACAGGACTGGGCGTTTCGCTGGTATTGCTCCTAGTATATTTGCTTTTGGATGATTCGTGAGAACCTTCCCTGCCCTGGGACATGCCGTGGCTGGTGGGGAGCAGCCTGCCCATCACACAGGCTCCCAGGAGCTCCTGGGACCCTCTGTCCTGCAGTGCTACTTTGAACCACGGGGTTGCTTCTCTACACCCTGAATTAGCATCAAGGAGGTTGGCAAGAATTTGGGTCAGCTACTACTTCAAGGAAGTGGCTTTCAGGCTTGTTATCTTCACACCTACCTTCACACCTCAGCCACACTCCTAGCACACGGGCTGCAATATGCTTCTTTATCTATGCATTTATTATACTTTATATCTATTATACTATATGGCATAGTTGAACATACACTTTCTTTGCTCCTTGACTATTTTACAGCATCACATTTCTTAATTCTCGGTAATCTAGTATAGCATGGATGGAATTAGAAACTCTTGTAATTCTATATAGGAAAAAAAAAAAAAGAAAAAACACACCTGAATATATTAATAAATGAACTAAAATAGAAGTCTGTAGAAGTTTTAAAAACTTGAATTATTAGGTCATACTTACTTATTTATTAGCAAATATCAGCCTAGTGAAAAAGGATGTTTCCAAGAATCAAGATTACTCCAGCGCTTTCTGCTGCAGACTGCTCTTGCCTCCATTCCTCTGCCATCTGAAAGATGCAACACACCAGTTTCCTATTTCCAGGGAAAAATGAGGATGATGATAATTAGTTGGTGAAAGTGGGATTAGAGACATTCTGCTGCATGTACTGTAGCTAGAGCATCGGTGTGCAGCGAGGCAGGGTTGGAGCAGAAACGCTGCCAGCAAAGTCACTCGTTTATTGAATGCGAAGCCTCTTAGAGCACCGCAGCTGGACAAACAGCACCATGGTGAGGAAACGGTTCCCATCGCACTGACTCAACCGACTTGCACTTCCTGCTTATTTTGGGACACCCAATTTATAATATAAATAGCAATCTATCAACTTGCACATTGACCCAGAAAAACAGAAGAGAAAAAAAATCCTACATGCTTCTAATATGGCTGAACAAATGCTGCTGCTGGCACGTTCAGCACTCCCAATTCCTCTATTAAGACGTTTAATTTTCCTGCATTTTTTTATAAAAAGGAGAAGGAGAGAGAAATTGCTCTTGCTTAATAATGTTAGCATTTAAATAGCTTTAATTAGGCATGAGATAGATGTGCATGAGCTGTTGCCTATGCTGCTGTTTTTTATTTGGAGACAATTTTCTGCCAGGGAGGATGACAGGGCTGCATCACAGTTACTTTGTAATAGGAAAAGATAGATAGAGATTTTGCTGCTGTTGTTTTAGTTTGAAGCTTAGAATTTAAGGATTGTACCAAAAGCAAGGGGGAACTCTGAAAACCATAATGTCTGCCCCAATCTTCATGTGTGCACTTTCCTGCTCAGTTAGATAGCAGAACGTGCAGAGACAACTGCAGATTTTACCCAGAGAAGCCTGAAAACCTCATGTCTTGTCCTTGCCCAAAGCGCTGGGCAGTGTCAGTGAGGGACACGGGGATTACGCGACGCTCCGAATGATGCGCTCTGTGAAGGAATATCCAAACTGCTTATCTCCCTCCAAAGCCGTCAGCTCAGACCCCTTCCTCTGAGCAGTTTTGCTGCCAAACAGGTTTTAACCCCTTGTTCACCAGAAAACAGCTCCTAAGTCATATCTTGCTCCTTTGCGACAAGGAAAGGCTGAAACATGCATCCTTCTGTGAGCAAATGGCACAGATGCAGGGAAGGAATAGAAGCAGCAGCTGATAACCAAGGGATTGGTGTCAGCTCTGGAGACAACTGTCAGTCAAAACAACACCCAAAAAAACAAATGTCAGGAGAGGGCTTTTATTTTAAGGTTGCCCTGTGCAAGCCTCACAATAACATATGCTCCTGTGATAAGGAATGTTAGTAATACTGCATTTGCTGCCAAGAATAGAGTCCCTATCTACAACCTCCACCACTCTAATCAAGTGAAACAAAGGCAAATATATGAAAAAAACAAACCCAGGAGCTTGGGAAGTATCTGAATTCAGGAAAGACTAAATATTTAGCTTGTGAGGCTCAATGTGTCCTGGAATGTATGGGGCGCTCCAGGAATTAACAGCCCTTGTCCAGAGGCCATAGGGGAAAGTTCTCCCCACAGGCCACGCTCTGCAGGGCTGCCCTCTGCCCCACTCATCCAAGGTGGGTGGCAGAGGGTAGGGAGGCACAGGCTGCTCCTTGCACAGGTGAGGAGGGTGTTTTCCGCTAAGAGGGCACAGCCAGGTATGATCCTTGGTCCATGTTATACCCTTGCTGTATTTATTCTTCATGCATGCAAGAGAACAATCACAAAATTTTTGTTTTTGCATCCTAGAGATCAGCATCGTTGTCACTGTGAGCTGCTGTAAATATCTAACCCACATCAGTGCCGAAGAAGGTCTTCTATCTGATAAAGCCTCTCTTCCGCATGGGAAAGTGAAAGATTCTGTGCACGTGGCTCTTGTCTGTGGCCAGGACCAGCTGGGTCTGACGCCCATGCACGCCTTCCTAAGCGGAGTACAGTCCTGAGGAGCAGCTGCCCGTGGAAGCTGGCCAAGCGCCGTCTTCACAGGCCTGCCCAGTCTTTCCTGGCTATGAGGATCCTGCTCCTGGACTTGTCCTGGCGCTCCGTGACACCAAGGAACCCGTCTTGGTTGCTCTCAAAGAAAGGAGCGAGTCCCAATTTACTGAGGGTGCCTGAGCTACTCTCAGCGAGTCCGAAATCAAGAAGGACAGCAATGTAGTATTATATCTTTTGATTCTTTTTTTAATATAATTAGTTTTTAGACATTTATTCCAGAAAAGAAAAATAAACTTCTGGAAGCTGGTAGAGTGGAATTTGCCGGCTTTGCAAAGTTCACCTATTGTTCAAAGCAAACTCTCCTTTCCAACATAAACAGGCACTCTTAAAAACATTCTCATCCAAAACAATTGTCAGGACTTTTGATGTTTTCATGGTCCTTGCTCTCCCCTACTGTTTGATCATGTTTTACAATATTTTTCCCCTTCCTCATAGGCCCTGTTCCAGGTGCCCCTGCTCTGGAATCCATGGCTTCGTCATCCAAGCTCCTTCATTTAGTGAGATACAATGGAAAGAATTTCATGGGCATTTATTTTCACTTGGATGACTCCCTCAGTGCTGCCTGTTTACAGAGCCTCTTTCCCTTCACCAGGGCACACAGCTCTGCACACAGCCAGGCTGGAGGAGCTCAGCGCCAGTGCAGAATTGACTTGCCCACCAAGTGGATCCTCTCCTTACTTTCTAGGAATCCCTTCAGACTGCTCTGCAAGGTCACTTCTCCTTGGCAGTCAGTGAACTGCTGCTGAACGCGTCATTATTAGTAGTTCTGTAACTGGCCCCTCAGGGTCTAGCCTGCACGAGAGCCACGGCGCTGCACACAGACTAACAGACTTGCTCCTAACGCCAATGCGCACCGTGCACAGATGCACGAGGAAACAGAGGGAACATGAAGAACAGGATAAGAAATTACCTTTGAACAGCTGCAAAACTTTTCTCTCCCTCCAGAAGGGCAGAATTTCCCATTCAAGGGCTGGAATTTCTTCTGAGCAGAGCAGCTCTGGCAGACATGCTCCATTCTGGACAGACTTGAGAGCTGGAGGCTGGAAAGAGAGGAGCACCATAACAGAGATGAACCCACAGCAGAACCAAACCTTCACTCACCCCAAACTCACACCAAATCCCCATCTTCACTTTTCAAAGTCATATAAGTAGCAGCAGAAGAACCCACTTTTCGAAGGTAAATCTAGAGAATTAAACTCTTTAACTTTTAATTAAATTCTGTAAACACTTTAAAACTTTTTTTTTACCCTAAATATTCTCTTTGAAAGCAAAAGAATAGCATAACTCTGGGTTATAGGGCTTAGATTAGTAAAAAGTGCATTTTCTCCAGAAAAAAAAAAAAAATTCAATATATTTGGATCATGTCACATAAAAGCAACAACAAAAACATCTTGGAAAAATTCAAGGAGGAGAAAAGTGCAGATTCCAGGTACCAGAAGGTCTTATAGCCCTGGCCCATGAGGCGCACCCCTGGTTCTAACCACTTACAGCTGAGATGTTTCAGTCTCTGAAGTTCCCACCTGGTAACACTCAGTAAAACCCACCCACAGCTGCTTCGTTTCTTCCAAAATAAGAGAACAAATTAAAAGATTTTAAAGGATACTGATTTTAGGATTAGCTGAAGAGGAATATGTGCACCAGAATCAAGAGAACTGGTCCACACACGCTGTCTGCAGCCGTGTCTGCAAAGTGCCTCGGATTGGTCCTATTCACTGCTGTTGGATCAGTGCAATGGATGTTTGCATCTCCTCCTGCTTTTTATTGCATTAAAAAACCTCAAAGTAGCTCCCTCTCTTCACCCCGCTCAAGAAACTCCACCTGACAGAGCTCACCCAAGGGCAGTATTTCCACTCTTGTAATAGTTTTGGTGCTAGCAACACCTTTGGTCCAGGTTCTCCCCTCCCGTTGCACACCAGTGTCCGTAGTTGATTCCATTTCATGTTGGGGGCAGCAGACATTACCTGTAAGAACAGAGGGGGGGTATCAGGGAAAGATGAGGAGGGGTCCACATTCCCCAACCTATGGACCACTCAGCCAGCTCTGTTCTGCTCTGGGCAGATATCAGATGATTTGAACCAAGCTTTCCAATTTAACTCTTAGTCGTGTAACAATAAAAAGAAAAAAAAAATCTAGTGTTTCTGCTAATTGGGACGAAACAGAGCAGGCCTGTGGGGCCTTTCCTTAATTCACTCCCTGAACAATGTTCACTGATCAGGACTAGAGATTCAATTAAGTACCTTGGGGGGGTAATTCACAGAGACAAAATAAGGAGTTTGCAGATAATTTGTCTTCCTTCTATCCCAGAACGCTCCTGCTGAGCAATACGGGCTCTGTCTCTAATTGGCAACATTAATACAATTAAGATGGTAATTTTGCCCCGATTTGCTTCTGTATTACAAAGTATCTCACTTAACATCCCTCAACACATTTTATTCAGTAAAATTCTATCATTATTTCTTTGCTTTGGGCTAAGAGGCGAGTTGAAGTCTCGCCTTCGGACATCCCAACCTCCCTCAGAGCACAGGCCTCTCCCTGTTCCTGTCTGTTCCATTTTCACACAGAAAAACAGACATAGGGGTCCAGGGAGGGGCAAGTGAAGAAGACTGTTTGTTTGGATTCAATATAGCATTAAGGAACGCCTCACTAACGCATGGGGCACGTGGCAGCAATTAAGAGCAAGACAGAGGCATAATTATAATGTCAAAACACCCCGATGTTCCTTCCTGTCCCCAGACACCTACCAACCCTCCAGCAAAGCAATCCTCACATCATAGCCCTTTGCTTCCCACCAAGCAGGCCCAGCATCAACGCTCACCATTGACTCAGCTCTTCTCACCGATCACAGGATGAAGCTTTGGTGGGTTCCGCAGCAGAGAACCTTGTCTGATAAGAAGAGCTTGTTCCTCCCTAGACGGTTCATACAAAGGCCAAAACGGCGCTTTTTGCAGAAGACAGAGGCAAGAGTCTATGATTTAAAGGAGAAACAAGATGCGGTGTCTTGGGTTGAGTTTTGAACCATGCCCAGCAACTTTCTGGAAGAGGGCTTGTGGCAGAACAGCTTGACAGCTCTCCTAAATGAATCTCTGTGCCAGTGCCCAGGAGCAGTTGCAGGCACTCTTAAGTTCCCGGTGTGTAAGCAGTGAGTCTGAGGTGTAGTGCCTGGTCTAATGGCCAGCATGGGGACTAGCGGTGAAGACTCATACGAAAAGTTTTTGTTGTGACTTCTGAAACTGTTTTTAGCATGAGAATACTCAGAAGAATTAACAAAAAAAAATCGTTTTTCTTCTTCTTCTTCAAGAAAAAAAATGCACACATTATCTTTAGACACTGGCAAGGCCGTCTTTAATAGAGAGCAGGTCTGATTTCTGTCTCCAGTCAGTGAGCGAGCAGTCCCTATGACAGTGCAGGTAGGTTTGTACATACCCACACATGAGGCAGGAGCAAAACGTGCTGTGCCGCTGCAGACTTTGCCTTCCCAAAACTCCTCCTTGCTGAAGGGAAGCCATTGAATTCGCTTTTCCTCCTGCCCAGTTAGAACAGGGATTTTCTGGAAGTCTAACAAAGGCAATGGAGATTGTCTGGGAAGATAAAGAGGGAACAGTCTGAACAAGCAGGAAGCTAAGGGGGGAATGAGGCTTAAACATGGCAAGTAAACAAAGTAATTTCTATCTCATGCCTTTTCAGAAGAAAATGAAGAGCTTGGGGGTCTGTGGGGGTCCCTGTCCAGGGACAACATTCTGGGAATTGTAGGGGTTCTCTAGAAGATCTGGGGGAAGAAGTTTTGGTCCAAAGGCACCAGATTTGGCTCCCATATCCACCATCTACCGCTTCAATCCAATGGCAGGAAATTACTGTGACCCTTTCACTGATAGAGAACCAAGACATGCCCAAGGCTTGCCCAAGGTCCCACATTCCTTGTAGAGAAAGGTCCTGAACCATGGCCAGCTGGGGCCCACCCTTAGGACCTAATTCTCTGCCTTCCAGCCTCTAATTAGCAGCCGAGGTGCAGGAAGGAGCATGATTTAATCTCTTTCTGCCTTAAAGCTTTCTGACGGACTAACACCAAAGTGGAGAGCAACCCGTGGGCTAGAAGAGCTATTGCTGTTAGAAGAGCCAAGGAACATCTCTGCTCACTGCAGCAGGTCCAGGAGCAAGACGCTCCCTGTGAACACTTTCAAGATGCACCACACTGACATGTGCCACGAAACACGTGTCATTAAACAGGGATCTGGCTGCTAGGACTGGAGAACTGGACTGCACCTTGGAACAAAGTTGAAGTCAGTTGTCATTGGGCACCTTCCCTATCACTGTAATAACTCACCAAGCAGTGGTTCTGAACCAGAACACCTTGATTTGCCAGCAAACAGCGTGGGAGGGCATCGTCAGATCTCATGTGGCACCAGCATCCCTTCCCTTTCCAACCCCTGTGGGCAAGGACACAAGCAAACTGAGCCCGGCACAGATGTTGGCTTGGTCTTTGGGTGCAGATATCTTCTGTTGGTGGATTCACACGACTGTTTCAAAACAGCCTACACTCGCCCCTGATGGCTGAACATCTGGTACAGGGGTTAAAAAGGAGCATGTAATCCTTCATCTTAACAGCCAACTTGAATCACCCTGTGCTGACACTGGTGGTGACACAGAGCAGGGGTCGAAATGACAGCTCAGTAGTCGCTGTAAATTGATAAAGGACTGTGGGAGCCAGCAAAGCAATACTGATTTACCCATTGCTTTGCTTTATCCATGAAGTCTTCTGCCTTGCTATGTCTCCGAGTAAAAATGCTGAATAAAAATGGAAGCACGCACAGCAATATTTCTTGCTATTTTCTGAAAAATAAATGCACCGTGGCTGCACAGGCCAGCCCTACACAGAGGCAGAGAGGTAATTTGTTGTTCGAATTCACCAGTGACAAAGTGTTTAGTTAAGTCAATGCTTTTTGCACTGCAGTTCTTATGTCATGGAAGCCACAATTCACATTCCTTGCAAACACAGACTTCTCCTTTCCAAGCAGTTTCCTCCTGACCGATCCAGTTGTGTTTCTTGGCCTTTTCACTCTGCTTCCACTTGGCATCCCTCTCTTCAGCAGCAGCTCCACAACCCGATGAGCTGCTGTGCCGGACGCCTGTTTCGCCAGCTCCTCTCAACCATCCTTCTGACCCTGCTAAGTCTGTAGCACCCTTTGTTTGACTTTGGCTTGGGCGCAAGAAGGGCTTTGAACGCCCTCCAGAAGGTGATGCTGCAGAACGAGGGCAGCCACGGCCGCTGTCAGCCAGAGCTGGAGCGCAGACCGTATTTCCTGCATGTGCATTGACTCCAGAGCTGTCTCATTCCTGGCACAACAGCTTCGATTCTCAATTGTTTCCTTAAGAGAGATTTCATTTGCAAACGTGATTTATGGTTTTAAAAGGGAAAGCAAAGAGCGCACCACAAGCCTGCCAACTGGAACAGAGGCAGAGACACCAAAGCGCCAATTAGCCAGCTGTTTGCTAAGTGGTTGTGCAGGGACACACTCATTCACACGTGCACAGATTCACAGGGCTTGGCCTTGCTTTTAGCCACAGAGGCGAATATCGGAACGGCTGTTGAAGTCTCACCATGGTAGATAATGAGGAGATAGCTTAAAAAAGCACTAAATGTCAATTACGGTTGCACTTTCAGTCCTGGTCCGCATACCTGCTCATGCCATATTAAATAAGTATGTGATCTTAAACACTTCATCACACTGGTTTGTAAGCTGCATAGACTGTCTTAAATCTATTTATTCAATTTAGATCAGTTTAGTACCCAACAATGAATGAGCTGCAAACTACAAAGCTGAGCAGGTTTAAGCTAATGTATGTCACAGGGGAGTTTTGACAATCTGCACTTAATTTTTTAAACTTCTCTTTTTAAATTGCTTCAAGAAGGTTGTAGATGAGCCACACTGTATTGTTTAACTGTCAAACATGATGGTTCTGAAAGATGGGGCGCCCATTCAGGGGAATTCAAAAGGTGCTGCTAAAAGTGAAAGGGACCTCGTACTTACAGACAGAGAAGAGCTTGTTGGAGATGTGAAGGCTGGGGCAGCCTCGGCTGCAGCAATCATGAGATGGTGGAGTTTAGGATCCTGCAGGAAGGGAAATCAAAACCAAAAAACAAGGACCACAATCCTGGATTTCAGCAGAACAGCCTTTGTTCTGTTCAGGGACCTGCTTCGAATCCCATGGGATATGACTCTGGAGGAAATTTAACCCAAGTTCAGTGGCTGGATGACACTCAAGGATCACTTCCTCCAAGTTCGAGGATGGTCCATCCCAACAAGCAGGGCATCAAGCAAAGGTAGTGGGAGTCTAACAAGAATAAACAAGGGGCTCCTGACTAAACTCAGATGTGGAAAGGAAGTGAGGGGACAGGTTGCTTCAGGGGAATACATACACATGGTCTGAGCACGCAGGGATGGGTTAAGACAGCTAAAACTATGTGTCCTCCTGTGCCTGGGACCCAGCTCTCCTGCACGCCCAGTTAGCTCCGTTCTTTGGTCCAGAGAACCCCGGCTCTTCTCTTTGCAGCAGCGGAGAGTCCCGACATCTGCAGATGCAGGAGCCTCCGCTGCTTGTCCGTGCCCCTGGCACCTGGCTAAGGAGCAGTTACATCCCTAAGGAGATAAGGACGTGCACTTTCCCTGTGGCTGCCCCGGTGCGAGGGAGCTGGACTGCGTTTTCATCAAAGCAGTGATAACTGTGGACATTACTGCTCTGTGAAGCCTTCACTTTCCCATTACTGCCTAATCATTATTTGACACTTACTACAGTGATTTGCCTCAATAATGTATCGCAGAAATGAGTTCCACCGGTTAATTATACGCAGTACAAAAGCAGGCATATAATTCTGGCCCCAGGGCGGGATTTCATAACCATTTCCTTTCTTTCCTTTCAATTGGTGAACCATGCCCTTAGCAATCTCAAGAATCATTTAGCAATATAGATTAAAACCCCACACTGTGTGACAGAGGGATAAGATGACCGAAGATTCCTGGGTCGCACATGCATGTGCCCTTACATGCACACACTTAAATGTGCTATATACCCTTAACTGGGCTTTGACAGCTGTCCTTGCAAAGGTCTCATCACCACTGGTGTCTGCTGGTGGCTCCGGCTCTTTGCAGCGAGCCCTGATGAGTCCTTCCAGAGAGCTCATTGCTCCCCAGGCATTTTTAAGGGGAAGGAAGACACTCCGATAGAGCAGCTATAGAGCAGCTATAGGGCAGCTATAGGGCAGCTATAGAACTAGTGCAACAGTTGGCGTTCTGATGAAAAGGCTGCAAAGGATGAGTGAATTTTGACTGCTAAGGAGACAGGATCAGCACAGAAGACAGATGAGCACAGTGCTGAGTGGCTGGAGATGAGGAAGGAGCAGGAGTCATAGAAAGCGTGTTCTCCTGGGATCCATGCACTGTGTATGATGAGGAGGAGGTCATTTGTCCTCGGAAAATTCAGGACATGGCTCTGCAAGCCCAGGCGACTTCACTTTTTGGTCATGGGGAGGGAAGAACAAAGCCAAGAGCCAGAGGATAACTCAGAGGTCTTCTCTCCACACCAAGCAAACTACAGCTGCTGGGCTCACCCCCATCTGCAGCTGGAGAAACTGAGGCACAGAAAGGAAAATTGCTCCCTGCTGCAGCACAGCAAGGCAGGAGAAAGCCTAAATCTGTCCTGCTGAGTGGGTCTCCCCAGAGGCTTGTGGTGGGAGCAAAGTACTGGCCACATCCCCCTGGAGAAATAAAGTCCTAGCCGTGCCTGGACCGTGTCCAGTTTTGGGGATGCCCTGTTGCATTGACTGAACGTTTATCACGTAACTAATCCTGAGCCAACGCGTTGTGTCAGAGTTGTGCAAGGAAGCAAACAGAAGCCTTATCTAATGGTTTTGGAGTGCCTCTGCTCGGCCCAGATAACATCTCACAAGGAGGAGCACTAGGCACTTCCCCGCAGCTTGATTGAATTTCACCCCAGCCACCTCCCTGGCCTCTGCTCTCAGATGTCATTGCCACCATTATGTGCAGCAATCGAAAATTGCAGGAATATTTGCTTTCTCTTCCTGTTTTCTCCCCGTGATGGCTTTGTTTGCCGTGCTGCGTCTGACCTTTCCAAATGCCATCTCCATTTACGGCCTCCTGCCGGTGCCAGCCCGCCTGGGAACCAGGGCAATTCGGAGACACAGACCCGGCTGCTGAGCGGGCTTCCTGGTGGGCAGGGCTGTGGCCGGCCAGCACCAGCCGTGCCGCTTACCAGCACTGTATCAGCAAGCGTTGGATGGCGCCCGTGGAGACGTGAGGTTTCCAGCATATGCCACGGAGCTGTTCGGTGTGGGTCAACGAGTCCTCACGCAGCATGAAATCACCGCGGCTGTGTGCCACTGTCTGGATCTCGTCTGAACCTCTTCTGTTGCTGCAAATGCCACCCGAGAGAGCCCAAGCACAGCAGGTCCCCGAGGAACCTGCGCAGAGGATGCTGTTCTGCACAAGCCAAGGCTGCACCTGGGATGGACTCCCTGTGGTCACTGGGTTTCACGTGCAGCTCGTCACCGACCTGGGCTATTGGGCTCTGTGTTGCTGAGGCTGAGACGTGTTATCTTCGGTCCCTCCTGCTGCAGCGAGAGCCCTGGCTGTGCAAGGGGAGCTTCTGCCCAAGAAAGCAGAATTCTGCTTCTGGCGGTGCTGCCTGCTGCCCGAGGCCAAGCAAGGGATTTCATCCAGGAATCCTTCAGTGCCCCTCAGTGAAATGGGACAGAAATGATTAGCTGGAGCTTTCACATGAGTTTCTGCACAAGGTTTTATTTGTTCCTTAAGCAGCAAGAGCCAAACTGATGCATGTGGCACCTCCAGACCACAGTCCTGCTTACCCTGCAGTTAACTGGTTTGTCTTCTTGAAATGCCTGTTTCTTCCATGGACTCTAAAGGGCTCCTCTGCTCAGGTGGAGATACTCGCAGTCACGTCCTTTCCTGCCCTGGTTTTCATGTTGATGGGTCCATCCCAGAGGGGCCACCAGCCTCGTAACCACAGAAGCTGGGCAATGAAGAGAACCAGGGAGAAGAAGGAGAAGCTGTGGATGCTGCACAAGGCAGGCTGTGTCTGCAGGAACCTTCCACCCACGTCACCTAGACACCTGAAGCCAAGATAATAATTCAGCTTCAAGTTTTCTTCTGTTACTCCCTAGTGCAACACAGCTCTTGCCTAGCAAGCTCCTGTTAGTTCTTTCTATTTACTCTGTCTTATCTTTCTCACCTTTTCATCACTTTCTTGTTATGTTTGCTCAGTTAAGTCATTAAAACGACCTGATTTTTTTTTTTTTTTTCTATTTCCACATTAGGCATAGGAAATCAGCTAAGCCTATGTAATCAATTTAGCTTTTCACTTTCCTAAAACACCGTTTTTCCTAGTATGAGACTATGGTCCTGAGACACTTCCACTTTTCTCCAAAGAGAAAATTATCTTGTATACAACTTCTGGTCTTCCAGCAATTCAGTACTCAGCCACTGCAAAAACAGATCAGCACTGTATTGTTTCCATACTATAAAACTAAGTGAGAGGAAATTAATACTGGAAAAATAAATAAGATAAAGAGAGAGAGAAAACGAGCATATGCAACATATTTAGCTTTGACTAGTGTATCATAGGCCTGTTTTCACTGAGCTCTTAGCTTCAACACGAAGGTGCAAAGCAGCACTACACTGTTGACATCAGGCTCTCTCCACATAAGGTCTCCAGGTCCCAAAGAGCTTCTCTGCCCCTACCAGCCCTTTTCCTGTAGCTTGCCACGTTGCACGGATCCTTACAGGAACCAGCTTCCAAGTGAACTCCAGCCTCACCTTCTCACTGCCCCAGGGCTGGGGAACTGCCCTCCTGTTCCACGGCCAGTTCATACCCATCTGCTTCAGTCACAAGGGTCCTTAAACTTCTGCCTTCTGCACCTCCCTGATCATTCACTCCATGACTTAGTCACAGAGGATTTTAGCATCATTCTGTTAGACAAGACAATGCAAGTTTTATAGTCTTTTTGAAGACAACTATGGGAATGTAGCTTTGTGGGCTGCTTTGGCAACTCAAAATCATTGACATTTTCAGCCAGAATAGCAGGAACCAAAGACAAAACATTTCTACGGGGACTGATCATAGCCTGCTGTGATGATGTGTAGCATTCCCCCGAAGCAAGGAGGTGAAAAGTGTTCATCAGTCAATGGCTGGTACCTTTTCCCTCACTGCATCTTTGCTGCACAGCACCTCTATGCTGGCATTAGATAAAACTTCACAGCATCCTCTCAGCCCAAACCTGACCCAGCATCTCCTGTCACCTTTGCAAGCTCTGAGATCTCATGAGGCTTCAGTAGATGAACATCCCCTACTCCTCAGCATCTTACATCCCCCCTTCCCTGTTCCCCAGCATCTTATGTCATTAGGACTCATGAAAATAGCTTTAAAGGGATTTTAAAGATGATGATGATATTTAAAACAAACAAACAAAAGAAATCCCAGCTGAGCTCATTACAAGTTATTGAGTTAAGTAAGAGGGATTTTACACGGCCTGTAATTGGGGTTTAAATCATGGTTCTGAACAGCTCCTGGTCTCTGGAAAGCTTCAAAACAGGGCTTAGCCACCGTCTTGCTGGCACTCGGCATGAGCAAAGCTCTATCACCCACCGATGGGAACGTTCACCACCCACACCATACCTCTGAGGAAAGAATTTGCTCATTGCTAACCTCTGTTGACTAATGATATTGAATAAAGGCATCAGAGAGGGGTTGCTAGCTTGTCCAGGGAGTACCAGACTTGGGCATGTTCCAAGCAGAGTCCTTTATCCAAAAAGATATTTGAGTGGAAAGTGCAATAGTTATTCTTAGCAATGCCAGATACGAATGGCCGTATTTCTTGTTTCTGTTAAGTGTAAGTTCCGCTGCAGGTAAGAGGATCAAAGGCCACAAGTTAAGCAAGGTTTGTCAGGAGAGATAATATGTTCAATTAGATCAACAACCATCATAAGAAAATTCAGAAAAGTTTTAAGGCATGAGAAGAAAGTCCTTATCAACCAATAACTGTATTTCTTTTCCTATTTTTTTTTTCCGCCAGTTTTCCTTTCCTGCCCCCTTTTCAGAGGAAAGATATCACATCTGCCTAAACACTTTAACTTCTCATCAATAGCAGATTAAGCTGCAGAGAAACAAAGCAGTCTTGTTTTATAGTGCATGTGTCCACAAGGTGAATTACTTAGCCACTTCTGCGTGAGGTAGCTCTGCTCAACAGAAATCTTTTGCTGTTATCAAAACCAAATAACCCATGCTACAATTATTTCAGCTTTCATCTTCGAATTTGACTGTACTGAATGATACGGTTACTGGGATATGGGTCCCTGTGAACATACACCTGACAAAATCTACCCTGAAAAAACTGAGTTTCAGCAGGTTTTATGATAGTATGAAGCAAAAATTGTAACAGGAAGGGTAACATTTCTAAGAGTGTTGAAATCTGGCAGCTTTCTCTGAAGATCTTGATTTTACTCCCAATTATTATCAAATAGTTCTAAGTAACAAATGGTTTCCTAGAAATTAGGCCCAGCTAGAGAACTTCAGTCTGTCTTCCAAGCTAAGTTCTTTGGCTACACTGTTCCTAAGAAACAACCAGGCCAGACCCAGTTTCTAATAATTACGAAGGAGGATGAGACCTCTGTGTTACGACACATGTAGATGGAACAGATTGTTCCTTTAATCTTCTTCTGTGCCAGCAAAACCAGGAGTTCAGTGAACTCTGAAGTGCATTTGCTCTCATACCTATACAGTAGATGTATTCTTCATTTTAAAACATACCGGGCAGGAGGCTTTTACTGAAGGGTTACAGCTGCAAAATACTTAAGAGCTGGGTAATTTGGAGAGCAAAATAAGAGCAAAACATCAACATGAACAGGTGATGTTATGCACCACATTTATAAATATTAAAGTGGTTCATTAAAATAAATCCAGTTGTTAGAGAAAAAAAAAATAGACATAAATTTTCACAGGGAAGGTGTCTTTTGCTTCCCCTGGCCACAACAGCGCTCATGGCTGGAATTTTAGAAACCAGAGAATACCAGTAGAACCACATACCAGCAGGTACTAAATTACTGAAAAAAATCAGTAAAGTGGCTAAATTAGATTAATTATAGGAATTTAGAACATCTAATACTCAACTTTTCAGAGTCCCAGAACCCAGTGAAGGTTTTGGCACCCTGGCAGCAGATGAGGGAAGTGAAAACACAGCTATCAACAAGCCTGAGAAGCACTGCCGTACGGAATATGGCATCTATAAGCCTGATAATAGGGATCTGCAGGAATTATAACACTAGTCACAGTCAGGAAAGGCGCCTGTCTCCAAACCCTGCTTGAGCATCACCGTGGTTAGGGTTTATCTTAACTAAAGGTGGATTCAGACCGCTTTAGTGAAGAGACATGAACTATGTGTTAGGCCTTAGGCCTAGGCCTGAACTCCCGAGCTAAATAATGCAGAGTTTTTCTCTTTCTTAGCAATTCTCTTGCTGAGGAAACCCCTCAGTAAAACAAAGGCAAATGCAGCAAGCACCAGTGCTTCCACACCCCTGGAATAGAGGGAGCCTCTGGTCTCTGGCACTGGCTCTTAGGCACCCGCTGGAAAGTGCCTGAGAGCCCCACACATCCCACTTGCCCCACGGAGCTGGTGAGAACGGGAAGGACACGGAAGGATGCTCCGAACGCGGCCCTGGGCACCGGCCTCCTCGGTCCGCAGCTTCCCATGGCGCGCAGGAGAGGCAGCGCCGGAGCAGGGAGAGGTCCCACCAAGCTGGACCCCGCGAGCCCAGCCCCAGGGACGTGGCAAGGCACGTCCCACTTCAAGAGCAAACAAGGAAGATCTCACGCGTTCACGTCCGCGTGCCAGGACTGCCCCCGGCTCAACGAGCTGCCGTGCTGGGAATCCACATCACGCAGGGAAGATGAGGCGCTCGGGTAAAAATAGCACGCAGGTCAGAGGAAGGTTATGGAAATACCAGATGATTATTCATATTCCTTCGGGTAGCTATAAGGAACAGTTGAATCACAAGAATGACAGATCTGTTGCTGCAAGGCCTAACATAGAGTTAGGTCTCCTGCTTTGGGTGTACAAGGTGAACGGAGACTGGTGCTTCTCTTGTCCTCAGAACAGAGCGCTGTCTGCAGGGGATCGAAGGTGTCAGGAGGCACTTAAGAAATATTTCATATATCCACTGCCCTAACAGAAAGTAAGAGTTAGATACAGAAAGTGTAGACCACATATGTAGAAATGCCCGACAAAGTTTTCCAGTCATGTGTTTTGACCTTAGTTTCTGAGACATTTTAATTTCATACTTGAAGACTTCATAATTAAATCTTGTAGACACTGAGTGTCATAGGAAGACTATCTACAAAATATTTTTGATAGATTAAAACCCATATAAATGGATGCGTCCAGAAAACTGTTTCTCCTTTCTAAAATAATAATAAAGCAACCTTTTTTCAAAGAAAATATTGCTTATTTGAAAATTTAAGAGCACAGAAGCATGAGAATAGAATCTGCTAGAACTGATTGTATGGAGCCACCCCCTGGCCTGCACACGCAGGTATTCAGAGCACCTCATGTCCCAGTGAGCCAGCACCCATGGACGGGTGATCTGGGATGATTCAGTGTCAGTTCTGTTGTACACTGAAGCTTTGGGCTCCAGTGGTCGCTAGAAAGTTTATGGTGCCAAATAACTGTCTCCTTGTGGCCATTTGGAAACGCTCACACTAGGAACAGCCATGGAGCAGCCAGGGCCGGCTGCACCCGAAGGCAGAAGGAGCCAGGTGCAATCACACAATTGTCGGGGCAGGAGTCCTGCTAGCTAGGGTCCCACAGCGCCTGAGAAGGGCAGACCCAGAGACGGTAGCTGGGGACCATCAAGATGATCAGAAGAGTCCAAAGTGATCAGGCAGGTCCGTGGTCAAGATGGAATCATGAGTAAGGGTCATGTTTGATGAGAGCAAACAGGGTCATGCACCATCCCATACACATTCCAGCTGGGACGCTCCATACTGATGAGACAGACCCCAGGTCAGGCTGCAAGTGCATTTCAGTAGTCTATGGACAGGGTCACGGGCATGACCATGGCTGTGATGGAGACGAGCACTTGGAGAGCGCAGCTCAGGAAATGATCAGGAAGAGACTGAAGGCCCCTCCTAAAGGAGAGGAAGGTCAGGGCTCTTAAGGCCTGTTAGAACCTTTAAATCCCCTGATAAACTGGCTGCTTGGACATGGCTCAAAGCTGAGGCCTTGTCCATGTTGTGGTTGCTAGAAACGCACTTTTTCCTGGGCTGCTTTATGCTTACCAAGTGTCATTCAATCTCCCTTTGAATTCCCCCCGTATCCACCTTCCAGACAGTCCTTCTCCCTCCCTCGTCACAAGCTGCCGCACGACTCTTTCAGCTGTGACTCGCTGCAGAAGGCAGTTTCCAGGGTGCTTGCTGGGCATGGTCACTGATGACAGCTCTTGCCGGACAGTGATGAGGTGATGAACAGCTCTGAGCTCCCTGAGGACATCAGAGGCCTTCTGGGGCCAGCACCATCTGCCAGAGAGTGTTAAAAAGCAAACGATGTTGACAGGCTAGACCAGGTCTCATTTGAATGCCAGCTAGGGGAGCGTTTGGGGCATCTTTGGCAGTGAGAACTTTCAGTGCTTTTGTGTACGTGCAGAGGAAGAAAATGTATTATCTCTATTAGTGTTGAGTAACATAAGCACAAGTGAGTAATATGTCTATGGAAGGATAAGGTCAACTTGCCAGGAGGAAAAGACAGACACTCCATCTTGGAGCAATTGCCATCTAGAGTAAAGAAATGACCTTTAGGCCATAGACTTCTCTCTAAATGAGCTAAAATAACAGAAAGACAGTAAGAAAAGAGCTGGCAGAGCAGCGTGTCCTCAAAGGCAGCTCTGAGTAAGTTCATGAAGTCATGAAGGGGTGAAAGGGTGGAGGAGTTGAATGCTAAACCTAATCTAGCCTCGGACTGGATGGGCTGGTTGGAGACAGGGCATTCAATGAAACAGTCAGGAGATGTGTTTGAAAGAGGTAACAGAAGAACAGAAAACATTTCTGGAATCAGTGGAGATCAGACTTCTGGTGGCTGCTGCCACTCCAGGCCGTGGAGGTAGTCAGTAACAGCAAGTTCAGCGGGAGATTAGAAATAGTTTAGCTGTGTTACTTGAAATAGTTTAGCTGTGGTCTCCCAAGTCATGGTGTAAGCTACTTCCCATAGTCACAATGCAGAATAACATGATTATGACCTCTAAATGACTTCACTATGTTGTCCTCACTGCCTAAATTTCCTCATTTTACTTTAGTTCAGGAGTCTCCAGCCATTCTGCAGTCTGCAGAGTAGGTGGACTGCAAGGGTCTCAATATGTTAAAAGCAGATTCAGCTTGGACCTTCCTTTTCTTGTCCCATGGCACTGCTAAGCAAATCAAACATATTGTGAAAACCCTTTGAATTCCATAGCAATAGAAAAGATATTAAATTACTTCCTTCATTTTTCTCATACTAATCAGGTTTCAAGAGATATTATTTATCTGGTAACCTAGTTTAAACAAAGGAGACACTCTACAGCAGGAGACACACTATCACCACCACCCAGCAGTCATGCTTGAAATGGGGATAGAGAGGCAAACCACAGACCGTGCGGCTCGGTGGAATGATGATGAGAGGAGATAATGTCATCTTCCCTCAAGATAATGGGATACCTCCAGCGTGTTGGCATTTGCAACACCATCACAGCAGGATTCATCTGCAGAGCCATCTCAAATAGTGGAGATCAGCCAACGACTCTCGCACCAAGTTCAGAACGGAGAGAGATTTCAGGGAAACCAAGGAAAATGAACTAAGATGCATTTCCAGGTATCCCTGGCACAAAGAATAAACAGATTTTCCATCTTTGTTCCTCCATCTAAGGTCTATATCTATTTCTGTATCAAGGTGCAATGGGTCGGAGCATAAGCGCTCGACCCTCTTGTTGGACTGGGAAAGAAGAACAACACCAGGCTTATCCAGAGAAGAAAGGAAGGTGGGAGACAAAGGGCACAAGCTCCTTATCAGGGAGCAAGGCGGGGTGTGAACAGAAGGCGCACCAGCCGCCAGTGCGCACAGTCTTATCTGGGCTGAAATTTGAGCTCAGCACCTGCGGCCGAAGGCACAGCCGCCCTGCGGCCGTGCTCCCCACGTCCCCTCTCCTTCAGGGCAGCGCAGCCGCACGCACGCGTGGCACACGGACACCTAGGGCTGCCCTGCTTGAGCCAAGGTGTGTTGACCTGCATGTGCCTAACAGCCAACGGGCGGTCCCTCAACTTCAGAGCGTGCTCAGGGCACCTCATCTCAGCCACAAAGCTGCTTAGACCTCCTCCATGCTCCTCTCAGGTGCTGAAACTCCCATCAAAGAAAGGAAAGGGAGGTCTCCACAGAGGTGCTGCATTAGGGCTGCAAGACCACATTTCGTCATGGGCAGCTCTTTCAGAGGCTGCAACAGGAGAGATGTCCAAGGAAGAGGTGGAATCACTGTCCCCAGCAGTATTCAGGGAATATGTATATCACCATGTATAGGAACATGGTTTAACAGGCTTGGTGTTGAAGGGTTTGCAGTTGGACTTGATGACCTTGAAGGCCTTTTCCAAACATAATGATTCTACAGTTCTATGACTCTCAAAATCCAAGATATAAATGCAAACGTGTCTGCCTGCACAGGCATAGGTAGTAGTTCTCTTCTGGAGCGTCAGTTTGGGACAAGTCTCTGCTCAGGATCGTGGCTAGTCCATGGCAGTGTGTCAGTGCCCACCTTAGTGATCTACATGGAATAGCATAAGTCTTTGCTTATGTGGAACATCCATGCCTGTATATGTCCACTTACACATACAGATGATGGAGAGTTATTTGGTAAAGTCTTTAAAGAACATTTTAAAGAGGGTTTCTTTCTTTCTTTCTTTCTTTTTCTTTAAGTTAAATTGGGAGCTAAGTGTGACTTAAACATTGATAACAACATTCACACATGACAGGCACAGGAAAATAAGGAGTTTCATCTGTAGAGGGGAAAAGCAGAAGTTGCTTCAGAAGAGATTTCAGAGTGTTTCTTGCTTTCCTGTGCTGTGGGAGTTCAGGCAGCAGATTTCAGTCCTTTCCCTCCTGATGGCAAATATGTATCTTCCAGCAAAATTGGCTTCAGATTTCAAAATACCATTTGGATATGCCATCTGAAATTATCTCACTTTTGAATACGTCGGTATTTTTAGTCACTTATTCACACGTGCTGCACCCAGAAGGGTGCTGAGGCCTCCTGAGGGCAATATCTGCAGAGCACACAGCGCAGAGGTGGGCGCTGCTGGAGTCGCATCACCCCGGCTGCGCGGCCGGGCACCTCGCCACTGCTGCAGCAAGCAGAGGCCAAGGCAGAGCACAGCAGGAGACTTCCCCAGGTCCTTGAAAGCGCTCCAGAATAACCCTCTTTCTTCCCCAGACTGCGAAGGGAGGGCAGCATGACCAGGCCAGCTGCAACGGGAGGAGGAGGAGCTGGTCACCTCCCAGCAAGATGCAAACGGAGGAGAGCACGAAGGAAGATGTTTCGACTAGACATCAGCAGGGTTAGTCCTAAGTCCTTGCTCGCAGCACTCCTCCTAGTTAACAAGAAGGGTCCTTTGAGGATAAGGGAGAGATGTCAGTCATTATTTTCTTCTTAATGTCTCTCAGCATTAATATTTTCTTTGCATTTATCAAACATGGGTTATAACACCAGGACAGGGTATTTTTAGAGATCCATCTTATTGTTTAAGCTTTGATTTTCCAGATCCTTGCTTTGAATATTCTTCCCAGAGAAGATTTAGACCAGCAGATAGAGCATGTTATGATCCAGATACAGTTCTGAGACAGGATTATTAGGTCTAGATCCTGGCTTGGCCAAAGGTTTCCTTTATAACCTTACCTTTGAGCTTACCTGTAAAACAACTTAATTTGAAGCATTCAGCTGTTAGCAAACAGAAGGCTGGATCCCGCCTACCCCTCTGCAGAGAGGGCCTGAGGAAACCCAGTAGATTAACCCAGCACTCCTGGTATGTTAGAGAGGGCTTGCAGGTTTCTGACACACAGGGGTTGGTGCGAGACCAGGATCTCGATGCTGAGATACTCTGGCTGGACATGAAGAGGAAGGGTAGAGTGGGGGCCTACCTAGAGTGGGGGCTGGGGCCATGGAAAATGTGATTTTAGGGACACATTAGCTTGACAGTGGCAGAAGTTGCCCAAGCAGCTAATGGAAGACGTCAGCATCCCGTGTGCCACCAGCTCCCATGGAAAGCTGCTAGTGAAGCTCTTGTAGACCCTGAGAGCATCGCAGATGAAAGAGGAAGACGGGACCTGGCCCAGAGGCCTCGCATAGTGTGTGCAGAAATGATTTGGTTTTGAACTGGCTTTCACTGGTGTTTATACTGTTCAACAGTGCCCGGGGACTCGGGAGCAGGGGCAGGATTCCAAGCAAGAGTCATTGTTTAAAAATAGCCTTTAAGGGCTGTCTTTAAAGAGCAGGCCCTCCAGCTTTCTGTTTCCCCTACAGTGGGAGAGGTGACTTGAATTATGTCTCCTGGCATTAGTCATGTAGGTGCCTGTACGTTTATAATCACAGAGTTAAAGCAAAACACAGAATTATATCATTTTCCTGGACTCCGATTGCAAAGCTGCGTTTATTTCCCTCTCTCAGCTCTGTGCACCGCTCATATATACAGCAGAAAGTCAGTAAAGGAGCATGAGCGTGGCCTGGAGCATTATTCCTTCCTTGGGGCACTGCTGCACTGGTCAAGTGTAACCCTATTTCCTATAGAGATGTCCTTCTGTGAAACAGGGGTGGGGATGAAGCCTGGAAGTACTTTCAGTCAGTGGATGATAAATGCATCTGCTTTGCCTGCACAGAGCAGAGGCAACTTGTGCTCTGGTCTTCATGTTTTTTCCACATTAGTCCTGCACTTGTGTTGGGTTCAGTGATTTCAGTGCTGATTTTTATAGACATAAGAGAGGACATAAGAATGAAACTCACGTGAGGTGACAAAGGAATCACCTCCTCTGCTTCTGTGCCAAGAGGGTAGGCAGAGATCACCACATCTTGGAAAGCCATCCTCTCCAGGACAAGATACCAGAATACAGCCCAAAACAGGGATTTGTGACTCTATACCCCAAAAAGTCACTGCTCCCCAGCTAATTGAGGAGGCTTCAGCCACCTTGGCCTGAAAATTTCAGTCCCCTACAGTACAGGGGTGAGGAGGATGTGTTCTTGGGACGGATCTTCAGCACCACATGACTCTGACAACCCAGAAAAAGCAGAAATCTGTATAAGAATGGCATATAAGGTAATCAAAGCTCCCAGTCTCTCAACCTCCAAGAGATTCATCTGTTTTGTCATGAGATTCTTGAAATAAGAGGGAATTGCCTTACCTTGCTATAGGTTTTAGTAGTTCTTAGGGAACCAAAGCTGAGATGAAGGATATTTTGCATTGTACCCGAATTAAACACTTTCTTCAGTTTCAAGCACAGGACTGGTGGCTACTGCATGAAGCGTGGCGGGGCTGTAATGGATCTGCCTGTTCCGATTCAGCCCTGCTGAGCACAGGCAGGGCTCTCATGACCTCACAGGTGTTTTCCGTCTTTCATTTCTCTAATTCCATGATAGAATGAGACAAGACATATTAAAAAGACATCTGAGGGGAAAGAAGCTTTCCCATTACATCAATAAAAAATACTAGCCCCATCGGGAGAAGGGCTGTCAAAGATGCCCAGTCTGAAAGCTTTAATAAAACCTGCCTTTTGAGCAGCTGATATTCCCCTTCCTACAGCATAAAGCTACAAAAATGTAAAGCGACAGCTAAGGCAGCAGTTGGAGAATTCGGTTTTGAAAGCAGAGGCTGCTTTGTCGCAGGGCTTCAAGAGCTTCTAGAGAACTTGAGCTTCTTGAACTCTTCCCATTCAAATAAAAAGTGTTGAAAAGCTACCGATGGAAGGAAACTGTTTTCTCTCCTTTCCTCTGCCAACTCTTTCTGTCCTGCCTTAGCAGCAGGAAATGGCCTTGGCAAACGCAAACCGTGCATCAGCTGGAGGCAGCGTTACGCATTGCCCTTCCTGCAGCAGCAGCTCCAGCTGTCCCTAAGAAGAACAGGTATCACCTGGACCGGGGTCATCTTCCCACTTCAGATACCAGGCAGACAGACCCCTGCGCACAGAGAAGAGCTGCAGTCCCAGCAGTGCGGGCAGCAGGGCTGCTCTCCCAGTGCTGGGACTTCAGTTGAGAGACATCTCGCACGTTTCTTGGGATTACAGGATAATTCATATTGGAAGGACACCGTTACTTGTGACAATCTGTTTTGTGGTCAGAGGTTTACAGATGTCAGACAAAACATCATCTTTTTGAAACAAGGGAGACAGCGTGTTTGCAGTTAGCAGCCCGACAACTTGGCAAAGAGCTTGCCAGCCTTCGCTACTGCATTCCAGGATACGGCCCTTTCTCCTCAAGTGCTACCATCTATTAGGTGATTCTTCTCTTGTGCCACTCCTGGTACAAGGCCTGTATCCGTTTTATCTCCCAACCTGGTGGTTCTGGCCACTTGAACTCTCTTATTCTCAGAATAAGAATTAGATGAAGGAACTGCTATAGAAATTATGAAGGAACTGCTATAGAGGGATGGATCTTTGCTGCACGAGTCACTTCTCTTGAGAGAACTCTAGGCAAGAATCCCCCCTCCTTTTCCAAAACAACCTCCCCACATCTCAACATCTAGTATCCCTCCCTCTTCCCATTTCCCAGGGACAGAGGGAAAGTCAGGAGCAACAAATCCCTGCTGCTCCATGAGAGGGCAGTGTAGTATGGAATCTGCACTGAACAGTGCAGGGGATATCTGGGCAGGAGGAGACACGGGAAGATGGGAGTAACATCCCAGAGAAGTTAGCAAGAATGAAGTGAGGCATGTTTTCAGAGAATTATCAAGACCCTGAAAACCCAGAAACTGTATGAGAAATGAGACCTGCTCTTCTTTAAATCTGGGACAGAGCTAGAACTGTCTGTGAACCTCAGTTGGCTGTTTCAGAAAAGTAAAGGAGATTATTATCTATTAAGCCCTGTAGTGTGCTTTCCCGCATATCAACATCTGAAGGATTGGTGCTTTTTAGAAGTCTTGCCTCTTGTGGGACTGACTTAGCTTTGTACTACTGGTGTTTAATTAGAGGGGAGACTCTGGTCATCAGGATTTCCAGAACACCTCACCTGGCCCCTGGAACATTGTCACATCTATGGGAGAGATCAAGACATTGGTTGCTGGGAAATGAAGGTGCAGAGGAAATGGGAGATGTGGGACAAGCACCCCGAGAGGATTTCATTCTAGGTAGAAGACAGAATACAGCAGCTTAACTGACTATCTTCTCTGTATAGAACTCCGTGGAAGATCATCTAGATTCCCAGCACTTCACCTACAGATCTGCCATCGAGTATCCTGTCTCCTATAAATATTTTCCACTATATAAATTGACACCACGAGTCAAGAAGTTGACTTGGAGAGAACTTATGCCTCACATAGCAGCTGTCATTCACCATAGGACAGGCTTATTCTCAGTTAGGATCTCTGCTTTACCTCCTCTACCAAAAAGCAGTGGGATGATATGAAAAGCATGGCTGAAGGGGCTAGAAATTGTGGCATTTTAATACAGAACAATCTGAAACAATCCTAAATGCAGAAGAAAAATGGAGGCTGTCTCCACCGAGGTCATGTTCATAGTGGGGCACACAGCAAAGGAAGAATTGCCTTTATCATTCAAGTAGTCCCATGGGAAAAAGGAGATATCCCTTTCTATGGGAAGAAGGAAAGTTCTTCCCCTTCCCCCATCATGCCAGAGCAAAGGGCAAATCATTAAAACTCTCCTTAAGGGCACACGCCCACAAGAAGGCATAAAGCGATCTCTCTTCCTTCGAGCTACCCAGCGATGAAACCTCCAAGAGCTCCCGTTATCAAACACTCATTCCTAGAGCATTCGCAGGTCTGCCTAGTCATGTAGCTTAACCCAAATTACTTCCCTGGTTCACCATCATGATGAAGAATCATTGCTGCCACCTCACATTTAGCAAAGGCTTTGAGGACTATCAGAAAGTGTCACAGAAAAGGTAGATACTATCACTGTGTGCACGAAAAGAGACTTTGGGCCCCCAGAGAAAGTGTTTCCCATGTAAGCAGCCCCTATGCACGCCTTGGATGCCTCTGGAGATGCCTCTGAAAGTCTATGGTGACCACATCCCATGCCGTGCTCAGCTGCAGCGTGCGGCACATGTCGTTGCATAACCTATTTGCCTCTCTTTAAAGAGGCCCTGAAGGCACCAGTACTAATGGAAAAAGCAGCACAAGCGGGAGGGCAGGGAAAGGCAGACAGATGGTCATCTCTCCAGCAGTGAGGCATTTATTTGTCTAACTGTTATGAGATCATTCTAGGAAAAATTCTATCAACGAAACAGGGAACGAGCTTAGGTTTCTTAATTTTATCAAGCTTATTTTCAGTGTTGTCCTCTGTACTTTTCTTTCTTTCAGCTCTTATTATGCTCTGCTCTAGAAATTCACTTGGCCTTTATGCAACCGGAGCATCTTTTGTGCAGGACTGTGCCCTCACGCTATGATTTTACTGTGCCCCTTGACTTTACATCTGCAATGCAGAACCAGTGTGGATTTGATTCCCAGGCTGAAGTATTGGCATATAAGCATATCCTGTTTTTCATGGGGTTGTGGTGAAACAAGTGCCCAGAAATGCTGAAGGGATCCCAAGCCTATTAAGAGCTTGTTTCACTGCTCTTTGAAAGTGCAGCCAGCACCAATTGTTTCAAATCAACACTGCTAGAGTAGATTTGCAAAGTCTTTAAAAAGATTTATTTTCTAAGTGACTAGGAGGCACTTGCTAATGACATCTTCCATAAGAGGAGCTTGAGCTGCCAGCAAACAGCAGAACTAAGTCTGTTTGCAATGTTAGTTGGGGTGGGTGGTGACACATTAGCACAGATGACTGTGTGGTTCAAATTTCCAGTGGCTAGAAATTGAAATAAAAGTTGGGAAACACTGGAAATAAGTGTGTTGTGAACAGCAAGTGATCAACCACTGTCAAAAATTCATAGCTTTTAGGGACAAAATGACTGCCTGTCCAATATAAAGGGCCACTGCCTGCCACAGGCTCCTCATTGAGCAAGACCATCTTGTAGAGAAACCACCCAATGTTGTTTTGAAGTTTAAGCTGTGGATTCACAGCACACTGCCCACAAAATCATTTGGTGTTACTCATGGATTCAAGATTGGGGGAATACACCAAGTTTGTCACCACTTTCAACCCAGATTGGCAGAGAAAGCCAAATACAGCTGGACTTAGAGCGTATTACTTGCCCATGGGCTAGAGAAGGCTGAGGTTCTTGTATTAAGTGATGGAGACCGCCACCGCTCTGGCTAAGGCACCTCACTAGTTAGTCATTATAACCATAACCACAAAAACAGTGCTGGGAGCATAGTGGCATTGTACAACGTACAAATACAGTACAACAGATATTAAGGACATGAAGAGAGGGCAACACGCAGCTTAAAGGCACCGATGAGCCTTGTCAGCTATTGAGTGGACTAAAATGATTTATTTTTCCAAGGCAGCATTTAAAGAGAGCCAGTGCTGTTAGAGTTATAGAGTTATATATTATTTCTGAGCTCGGTTAATTCCCAGCGAGGCTGCTCTCTTGCAGCTGGGCTTTCTCTTGGTCCGTGAGCTCCAGTTCACATTTCTTTCAGAACGGTGCTACTCAGCCAGGGACCTGGGCTGCAGAGACAGCGACTTTCCGTTTCTCTCTCTGTTGGTTCAGATGCATTTCACTTGCAGCCATGACTCACTCCTCGTGGCTATATCATTCCTCATAAAGCTCGGTGACTTAATCATACCTTCCCACTGAACTAATGCTACTGCGCCTTACCTCCTGGCTACGGCAGCCAGCATACCTAGGTAATCAGGCAGCTTCCAGCAACCTCCAGGCTTACGGGTGCAATTACGAGAGTGCAGTAAGATGCTGAGCTGGGTCGCGTGGTGCTACTGTAGGAGCACGCGTGCCCAGAGATCCACATTCCTCCGCTCCAAGGAGGTGTCTCTGCTTGCTCTCCAGGGGAGTTGTCCCTCTCCAAGAGATGGGCAGCAGGCCTGGAGAGCCCAAGCCCTGCTCTCTAAGGAGGTGTTTTTGCAGATTAGCCTCACTCTTGTTGGACTTGGATCCCTTTGCCTTGCCAAGATTATACCTGGCAGGTCAGAGCGAGGTGCCTCAAGAAATCAGCGTCAGTTTGGAGGCCCTCCAACCTGCCCCAGACAGCAGCCCCCAATCCCTCCCCTCCTCGTAGAAAGGGACAGACTTCATCCCGATTCAGTGGGGCCTTCCCTGCTTTTCTACCCTCCGTGGGCACAGTGGGAAGGGAGGTGGGTTCTGTGCTTGCTAAGAGCTTCTTTGAAGAAGATTTCCCCAGCACAGGAGTATGGTGTGCAGGTGGCACCCAGAAAGCTGGGTAAAAAGTCCTGTAGCTCGTAACAGCTGCCAAACCAGCTCTCAGGAAAAACTCAAAGCAGAGGATTTTGGTACCAAGTGTGTCAGCCTCCTCTGAATCCACTGGGATTCAGAGCCTGCTGGTAATGACACCAAACGATTCATGCCCATACCGATTCCTTTGGTACTACCGAGGATTGTCATCAGGTGTTGGATGTGTTCCGGGTATAACTGGTCAGCTCTGGCACAGGAAGGAACATTTCCATGCCCTTGATGCGAGATACAGTGTGATGCATTGCCCGTAATTCTTTGGTGTTAACCATGAAATCATCAGGACTTGGGTTAATGGCTTTATCTTTCAAGCCTTAGATTGCAAAACACTCACAAATATGACAGCAGGGAGGCCTGAGCCTTTAGTTCAAGAAATAATATACAAAGTTCAGGTTGTTTGTTAAAAATAGAATGAGAGCAGATAATGCCTGAAGCTAAGGTCAAATTAAATAATACACCAATAAATCTAGTCCTAATGCATCCGAAGGACAATAAAGCAGAGAAAGGGATAAACTACGTGTATAAAAGCAGCTCCTCCTTCCATTTGTATCACCATGAATGCAGAGTACAACTGGACTCACAGCTAAAGCTTATTTTCCACATAGCAACCTAGCCCCATCATTTTGGCAAACAGGGATCATGAGTGATGAAAAGACATGAAGTTTGAGTGAAGAAAAGAGCGATGGGGGAAAAAAAAACATGAAACCCCCCAAATGCCCAGAAGCAAACATACCTGTGCACCCCTGGTGCCAGGGTCCCACACTTGTCCATTGATGTGAGCATGTGCTTGGAAGAGGCTCAAACTCCCGGGAGAGACAAGAAGGATGTACACCAAGGCTCAACACTAGCACCACAGAGCCTTTAGCCTTAACTATTTCACAGCATTCCCTTCCTAAGTACTTGAGATAGGCTACAGGTGAGGTAAATTGGAACCATCTTTCTTTTCCACACAGGTGAATTTTGGTCTGTTTTAACAAACAAGCTCTTCCCTCAATCATGCGTACTCCTCTCTTTGCTGCATTTCTGCTTGCTGTGATATTTCCATGCACCATTGGAATCAGAAGCAATAGTAATCTTATCAAAAAGCCAGTCTGCAAAGGAAAGCATTCTCCTTTTGTGTCATGGAGAAGATCAGGTAGCTCAAATAGGTTCCTCTGCAGGTTTCTCTGGCTAACCTGCCCCACGGGCATGCCAGCCCAGGTACAACGTTGGGTCAGGGCAGTCTGCGCTGGGCAGGTGGCTCCTTCCCTGTAGGACTTCACTGTGCCATGCAGATGTACTGCGAGGGACTGGGGAAGGCAGGACCTGCTTTTCCACTGGCAAGGAAATTCTAATATTCCCCTCTGACATGTGTTTCTCTAGCAGGTTGAGATTAATAAGATTTCACCCTTCAGCATCTTGTCTTTTCGCAACTCAGGTCAACGTCTCCTCCTAAACTATGGCCCCAAGAGTTGCTGGGACTCACTATTAACCTCTGGGTTGCACAAACTGAGCTTTACACCAGTCCCCGGCAGCTGGTACCCTGTCTCTCAGGTATGCAGTCAATCTGGATCCAGATCCAGAACTGAAATTTCCTAAAGTTCAGGGATGTTCAAGCTCACCCGGAGAGCAGACTACTTCACTTTGCCTTCGGGATGCATGTCGTGATGTAGAGAGCATAGAGAGGCTGTCAACAGCCTTTGAGGACTCCCCATGTGACAAATCCTGTGTGATAGGGCAGTGGTGAAATCATTAATCACTCCTTAGGCTGACACTTGGTGTTTGACATGGTTCTTTCTTTGAACGGGTCATCATTTCTCACAGCCCTAAAAATCCGGGCTCATACATCATACATCATTCTCATCTGCAGTCTTATTGTACCAGAATATTATCTGCAGTAGGATATAAACCAGCAACATTTAAAACCAGTAGTCCTACTTTCTCTTTCCTCTATTTGATGGGAACAAGAACTTGAGATTAAAAGCTATCTCCTTCCAGAAAGCTTTACCAAGGAAATGGCCTACATTTGAGAATCCACCAAGGAAATACTGTATTTCAAATCCACCATCTACATTTTGGCAGACAGTAATCACAAACCATTGTGACTAGCCCCTCTTGATGCAGAACGCAAAAGTCCAACACGGAATAATGATATTCATGCCAATTTACTTTTAACACATATGCCTTTTTGAAAGAAAAAAAAAATCCTGATTTACAGGCTTCTAAGAATAAAGATGAAATGAAATTCCTGAACAGAGTTGAGCAAA
This sequence comes from Nothoprocta perdicaria, assembly GCF_003342845.1. Taxonomy (NCBI): domain Eukaryota; kingdom Metazoa; phylum Chordata; class Aves; order Tinamiformes; family Tinamidae; genus Nothoprocta; species Nothoprocta perdicaria. The sequence goes on from NW_020455566.1 coordinate 641,705, forward strand.
TCAGGCTCAAAACTGAACCCTTTTTTCTTCTTTTTTTTCTCTACACTTATTTTTCAATGCCAAAAGGCACTCTTTGAGTTGTCCAATGTGTTTCAAAGAGTTCTTCCTGCTCCCATCCAGGGAAATGTCTTATTCATCATGTTGAGCCTCAGCATAAATTAGATTCTTCCTCCCAGTTAGCTGACGAGATTGACACGATGCGCAGAGCAGCTCTCCCAGCCTTACGAGCCATTTCGGCAGCAGTGCTGCAGCCTCTGATTTCCTCCAACTTCTAACCCATCAGTTTATTAACATCAGTCAAGTGATTCTTTTTACGCTCCCAGAGAATGTTGTTCTCACTAAAGAAACTTCACTGTGACTGAATACCAAGCACGGCTGCTTCAAAACACTTGTCAGCAGTTAAAGGTCACATGGGGCTTTATATTCGGTACAAGGCTCAAAGACATTTTGCATTCAAAGTACATTGTCTCAAAGGAATTTGCACAAAACCTCCTTGGTGATATGGGCCAAGCTGCCTTGGAGACACTGCTTATGGCTGATATCATCAGGCAAATTTTGTCTAGCAACACCCAGGGCTTAGCTAAGATTTACGTGCATGACTAGGTGGTTTTGATGCTTCCACTCTTGGTTGCCTGACCTGAGATTCTTCAGAGAAAGAATCTTCCTGTTTCCCCAGGAAGACGCACAGCCCTTCTCAGAAAGCAGGCACCTCAAGCCCCTCGTGTCTGAAAACCCTGGCCATTAACGTGGGTGGCTGGAGCAGAAGATTTTCTCCAGGAGCAGCAGCCGTGGAATTCACTTCCTCTGCTAGGCTGTGGAGCAGACACAGCAATGAGACAGGAATGCGCTGGTTTTGAGGACACATTACAAGCCTATCTGTTTACTCAGGTTTTTGCTCGAGGTGTGGTTTGGGCGCAGCGACTGAATTAATGATGCATTGTTGTTCAGGGGGCCTGAGAACTTCAATGTGAAGATTTCAGGAGACTGTCAGCAAGACTGTTGAATTATGTATAAACACTAGCAGTGCTGTCGCAAAGATACCACAATTTGAAATGTTTGAAATGATTATCAGACCTCTCCTGGCCAGCGTGACTGGCTCAAAGCTGCCCCAGTTTGGTGATGAACTGTGGAAATTGTCAGCAATTGTGACCCCTGGAAAAAAAAAAAACCCAAAATCCGGGATTATCAGCCTGCTTCTTTGCATGAAGGTCTACCAACTACAAAAAGGAGGGATGGGGCTGGCTCTTCTTGGTCCCTCTCCATAGTTGCCACTTATTTTCAGAAATTTGAAATAGAAATTTGCAGGTCATGGCTGAGGTTCTTCCATCAGGAGCTGCAGTGTCCTCAGCATTAACGCAGCGCTGCCTGGGGCCCATCTTGGTCGTCGTCACCCAGCTCACGTGTTTGGTTTCATGGTAGGGAGTCAATGGATGAACTTTCCAGAGATCTTTATTTTGCCACTGCTCACCTGCAAATGTAGCTGTGTTTAAGGCAGCTTTTCCTTCTTTATCTCTTTCTTTAAAATAAAATAAATAAATAAATAAATATATAAATAAAGAAGAAGGGTAAGAAGGGTAGTGTCAGTCATCACTATCCCAACTGTTTGAGTGAGTGAGGGCTGAAGATGGCTTGTATGTGCTGTATGGCTGATGGGTGGGTGAAACCCCAAAGGGGAACCAGTACGCAATGTAGGCAAGGAATGGAGTGTAATTACAACACAAAATGCTATCGGTGTGGTTCAGCATGGCAAATGCAGAGGGACAGGGCAATTTCTTGAACATTTTCCTCCATAGGAGACATATTTTCCGTGAGTGAATGAGAATTTTCCCCAAAAAGAAGTGAAATCAACTTAAGCGCTTTACAACTGAGATCTATTGCTGAAGAAGTAGCTAGGTCCACTGGGCTTATGGGAGATAAGACTCTAGTTCCAAATTTAAACGATGCTCAGCTGTGACTTGAACCTGATGTCCCTTGGCCTTTACAAGTGTCCTAACCACTGGGGTGACTAATCCCTTCCACACCCTATCAGAGACACCATCCTGGATCTAACTAACATTTTTCAACAGCAAGAGCTTCTTCTCCAAGGAATTCCCAGTGCTTGCAGCCCACATCCAACCAACCAGACAGACAAAGGAAATACAACTCCCTGTGACATGCAGGAGAAATAGATGTGGTTAGAGCAGAGGTGGGAGACCCGGACACCAGATGCTTGGCTGTTGCTTAAGCTCATGGCTACCATTCATGCAGACTCCTTAAAGAGTAAATGCTTATGCTGAACATTCAAGGAATATTTAAATTCCCTTGCCTTTTAATAATATGCAATGAGTTCTTTGGGAGACTGTTTATGTTTTTTCTTTTTTTTCTGCCTTTGTTGACTCCTCAGCTCACAGAATACCATTCCCTGTAACTCAGCCAGTCTGTTATTGCTGTAGGCTGCTGGATATACTTATTTATTAGCTCCAGGGCTGATCAGATAATACTAAAAGAAAAAGATATGGGTCAGGAACACATGTTGCTCTGGCCTGCCCCTCTTTTGCCTCAGAGATGCTTTGCTTGAAGGGCTTCAGTGCAGGGAGGCAAGGTGGGGAGAACATTGTGTTTCCTCCTTTGGAGCAGGAACACCCCAAAGTGCAGGATACGTCAGGACTCCCGCTGCCAGGGAGAAGAAAGACTTGGTTACTGTGGGATTTGAATGCAACGGCACGGACTTGGCCTTTGACATGGAGCATCTCCTCATTTCACTGCATGTCGGTTCCCACGGGCTTTCTGTGCCCTCGTCACACCATTGGACAGTGCCAGCAAGCATCATGCCCACAGCGGCCGACCAGCTCTTAGAGACTCTTATCTGATACTGAGAGGCTGATAATGAACACATTTGGCATCAACAAATTAGCCAGACACTGTCACTCTGTCTGTGGTCTCACCCCTCATCCTGGCAGGGTGCACGGAGGTGACTTCTGCAAGGAAGGCACTAACTGTCCCTGATTATTCTTTTGAGTAGGTGCCACGGGCAAATGAGAGCTCCAGTGCTCCTGGTGACCATGTCACCACTGCCATCACCACCACTTCACCCCACCGTTAGCCAGCCTCGTGAGAAAGAGGAACCAAGGATCTGCAGACTGGAAGAAAAAGGTTGATCCCACCCCCCGCCTTTTTTTTTGTGGCTTCACTGCGGGAAGGAGGGATCTGGAACTGGACCCAGTTCTGCTGCTGTCTGTCTCCAGAGCTTGCTGCTAGGATTTCAGGTTTGTAAGACATCCTGCCATCGGCTGATGGTGCCTCCAGCCCTCTCTGCAGGGCAGTGTGCCCCTAAGGGAGGTCTGGCACAACGTGCCCCGTGCAGACTTGGCTCTGAGCTGCTGAAGTGGTGACCGTTCAGCTGGCAGCACAAGGAAGAAACGTCCCGAACCAACACCTGAAGTTCCTCCTACTGCTGTCTGCCTGGTGCTTCTCCGCACCAAGCCCCAAACCTATGACTAAGGACACATGCAAAGCAGGACGGTCCTGAGCCGCGCTTGGTAAGGCCAGGTTCATCAGGGCAACATTTGTCCATAGGGGCACCAGCTTCAACACTTGGCAAAATTCACCCTGTGCAGTATTTGCTCTTCATCCCTGCTCAGCCCTTTATGCCTTGTTATCTCAAGGTGAGGCACTCCAACAGCACCCTGGTTAATGCCTTTGCAAAGCTACAGTGACCTTGCAGGTAGATAAGGATGAAGAAAAATACACCTACATTCCAGTGAGCCTCCATGTGCCAAACTTACGCACAATTTAGGGCAGGCCAAGGAAAGTAGGGCACGCAATGCAAAAGGAAAATAATCTGTTGATACTCAGCTATTTATTTAGTGATAACTAAAGCCCAGAACCTGATAGACCAGATGTACATAGCTAGCTAGTATTCTGTAAGCGCTCCCTCTATGTCTATCTCAGTCCACACAGACCCGAGTCCTCCTTCTGCAGACACTCACATCAGACTGGGAATTGCCCTGCTCCTCAGGCCATAACAGCAGAGGGTGTTCAGGCTGGCTTTGAGGAAGGCGATTCTGCAGGCGATTCCCCTCGGACTCTACCCAGCTGGTGCAATTGTTCAGATGAGAACCTCCGAGGATCTCTGACCTTCCGTCTTTGGGTTTCAGGAAGGAGACCAACAGGGAGGTTTTTTGCTGTTAAGAGGAAAGCACAGAGCAGGGTTTGTCACTTTGCATCTGCATTAAAAATCATACAAAATCTAACAATTACGTAGACTTTTTCAGCGGAAAAATTTCAGTTGTTCTGACTGAAGCATAAATGTGCCACCAGAGAAAATACTGTAGCGAGGGTTAAAGGAATAGTATTTATTGATAAAAAGGGCATGATAGACAGCAATCAGACTGGTAAGCGCTGAAGAATGTATCGTTTGCATAAATATCACAGCACGAATGAGTCACCACCTGAAGGCTTGCAAGGCAATAACTGGAGCAAGGCAACAAGGTGCAGCATGTGGTATGTGCCATTAATCTGGGAAGAGGGCAAGGGAAGAGATCCCTCTCCAGGAATTTGTCATTTCCAAAGCCTGGCTTTGCTTTACAAAACAAATTTTGTTCCTTTTCCTTCCTTACTGAGCATGAGACACTGTGATTTATCTGTGGCTAATGCACAGGAGCACACATTCCACAGCAGGCAGGCAGAATCTCCACTGCATGAAGGAATGATTTTCCAGTGCCCAGGGATTCCAGAAGTATGATCAAGTTACCGTGGCTTAACAAGATGCAGCACATGCACTGATCTATGAAAAGTATTCGTGTATATTCTTAGCCCACAGCAAATCTGGGGAAATGTGACTTAGCTTAACCCACCATGAAAGAAGGTGCATTCCTTGCATTTGTCACGGACCAGGGCCACTTCCACAGGCAGCTAGTGTCATCCCTTGGCATGCTGTAACTTGTTCAAAGACTGGAATGTGATCAATCCTACGGACTCTCCGTAGTCACGGGGTCCTAAGTATTGATGTCACTTCTGATAGGAGAGTTTAAATGTAAAGATGATTGGAGGAAGCGAGCTGCAGGTAAAAGCAAGCAGCAACTGGCCAGGAGGCCAGTAGAGAACTGGCCAGCTTAGTGAAAAATCAGCTGGGGAGAGCAGGTTGGATGAAGCTGACAGCTGAAAGGCTCCTGCAGGGAGAGATTAAGAGCTGCGAAGTAGCCCTATCAGTACAAGGAGTAGGGCTTAATTTGACAGAAGCGCCCACCGAATACAAACAAGGGAAGCAATGGGAACAGCTGCCTTTGCAGCATGTGGCTGTGCTCCCCAAGGAAAATGGACTTAAGAGATATGATCAGATACATCAGATCATCCCTACCCCTACCAGGGGATGTTCTTGTCAAGCTGCCTTTACTCCACATTCCTCTGGTGTCACTGGAACGAGACCCGAATAATCTGGTCCTAGACTGACCCTCTGACTCTCCCACCTTTAAAAGTAAACCGTTAATTATAATTACTTTTCGGAATACACCCAGCACTGAGTCCTGCCTCTGCCAAGGGCATCCTCATTAAGCCGTTTTGCTGCCGAGTGCAGTTCACTCCCCTTTGGCATGCAATATATGATTACAGCTAATTCGCTCCTTTTCCAAGCCTCCTTGAGAAATAGAGCTTCCAAGAAAAAAAATCAAATTCTATTCCCAGTATCCCGAGCAAGACAAATACTGAAAGAAATATTAATATCACAAAAACATCTTTAGCCTCCTCTGGTAAACCTTCTCTTCTGCAGTAGTTTCGTAGCATCAATCATCGCAGCAAACAATGTGACACCCAGCAAAGATGATAACGAGCCAAATCTTTCCCATAGCCAACCAGTAGCATCAATGAAGTGTTTCTATAACTGTCAAGGTTTCCAGAGCATCAGTCCCTGACTTACCTGGTTCTGGAATGAAGCGACTTCTAGAATAATCTGCCGAGAGATAATCTGCAGTGAAGGCAGAGACCAATAGATCTGCAGCCAGATTTCTCACTCATTTAAAGAGAGAGGGGCAGAACAAAAAAGCAACAGAACATCTTTTCCTGACCAACTGCTCCGTGCTGGCAATTCAAATGTGTGACCTGGCCCAAGCTCCCAGTGAAGTCTTCAGACAGAATTGTTAGAAAAGCATGGTAACCTCTGCTGGAATTCGGGATAATGTTAACTTAGCACCCGTCTTACATAAAAGATACATAGCCAGGGGTCTTCAGAGGCCGTAGACCATCGCAGTCTCGTTTCACATCCAGAAGACATTGACTGAGTTCTGACTCACAGGCAAGCACGCCAGGACGCAGCCTCTCACCCCGTGAGAGTAAAACTTCATTCAAAAGAACAAAAGAGGGAAGAAGGAGACACATTGACCACATGGCAAAATAGATAATAGCTCCAGTATGAGGAGCTGGTTCGAGTTCTGGAAAGGAGTAAGTCTTATAGAAAGAGGCATAAGGGCTGCATGCAAGACAGGCAAAGGTGAGACCAAACCTGTTTATTGCACGAGTTCTCGATGACAAAGAGCATCTACCTTCCCGTTTTTCCTGCACTTTGTCCTGAAAGATGCCTTCTTCAGGTAGACTTTCTCCATGAAAGATCCCAGATTTGGGAGGTCACTCAGTTACTGTTTATTTATTTATTTTTATGAAAGACCAAGTCTGCAGACATTATTTCTTGGCATGAATGACATTTTTCTGGGAGACTGTGTTTTTTCAGAAGTAGAAATAGGAACCTGAAGAGGGAGTTGTGGCATTATCCTGATGAAGAGTCTGTATCCTCCTTATGGATACTGAATAAGTGAGGAAGTCATACACTCTTGTCACCTGCCACATCTCAATAACTACTCATCTTTGCAATTAATAAAGTACATCATAACATTTTACTAACCTTGACATGCTGCTGAGACCAAAAGTCTCACATAATCCAATCTTTAGACTCCTAATTCATGCTTTAGATCTCCAGCTCTGAGATCAAGTGACTTACCTGAGGCCACAAAGGAAGTTAATGGCAAAAGGAAGAGGAGGTGAAAAAAAAAGACTCTGCCATAAACATCTTTCCTGCAACCCAAATTTATTTGAAACAGCCCAAAGAGGGAGTGATTTGCCATGGGGGTCAGCTGTGCTAATTATGCACAAATTATGCACCTGTGCAGCAAATACGGGCATCCCTGCCTTCCTCCCAAATCTTGGGGCACTGAGAGGGCAGGGATGGAAGAGAAGAACCATGGGAAGATGCGGAATTGCTGACAATCTGGTTTCAGATCCTCAGAAGAAGAGCTTAGAACACTCACTGTGGTGACACGTGTTGGCTGTACAGCTGGGAGTGATGCCAAGGAGGAGGCCTGGAGGGGCTGCAGAGAAACCTCCTTCTCATAGGACTATTTCAGTGTTCCTGTGTTAGTGAAAGAGGGTTTATATGTACCATTCAAGAGGGCAGGGTCACACTTTCACCTGTCCTACACTCACCGGAGCAATCAGTTCCATGAGACTCAACAGATCCACCAGGAATACCCTACTTTGACACCGAGATACAAGCTCATTAAGCGGCATCCTCTTTTGTGCAGAGCTGCTTATCTCCTGATCAGCTGTGTTGAACACAGACATGCCAAACACTCAGCTCTGGTGCTAGCAGCTCTGTCTCTGCTTTGAAATAGACCCTTTTGTGATGGAGAGGCTAAGAATTACCTTATATGTTGCATCAATCTTCAGTTTTAAAAATAAATCCACAGATAAATTTACAGAATAAAGACACGTTTGCAAATAGCAATAGCCGCTTAGTAAAAAAGGATATTAAAATGAACTGACAAAGTTACTGAAGAGGGTTGAGTTGTGAGTTGAGAGTGTTGACTCGTGCCAAATCAGGCAGAGAACTACAAGTGTCCACAAATGTTTACATTTTCCTAGGAATTTCATATGCATTTCAGGAACACTCAAATGAGGTCGGAAAGTTTGCCAGAGAAGGGAAGCCTAGCAAGTTAAAAGCCACTTACCACAAAGGTGGACTTTTGCGACCTGTTTCCTGGTTTTAATCTTGAGGAGGGAAATGGTTATATCATCTACTTCAAACCTTCTTGTGGTAGCTGCCCTGCGGCGTCTTAGCAAGGTAATTAATTTCAGGAGGAATTACCCAACCCTTAATTTTTCTGAGCAATTATCAGCTCAAGCACCAGCCAGGAATCGGAACGTTCTTTGCTCCGATGATGGCTGGGTACAAGTAGCTGCAGACTCCTCTGTGATGCTGCAATTTACCAGGAAGTCTCCGCTGGTATCTGTCTTGAGATGCCTGCACCTGACGAGCGTGCCCAGATAGCAATCGCAACCTCTCCCATGTATTTAAACGGACAGTTTTGATGAATGCTCTGAATTTTGCTCTCGCCCAACGTGCCGTTTAGGGAAGTAGTGCAAAGGGCTTGGGCTGCAGTGCGAGCTCAGCCCTCCGTCTCACCAGGCAGCCAAAGCAAAATTGTGGCCAAGAAGACTGTGCTTGGGCTCTTGGGCTCTAGACCAGGGTTTGCTGCTTTCTTTTTTCAGGAGCGGATGAAAATGTTGCTGCTGTTCTGGTGCATTGCTTCCTACACCTGTACACACATATACTGATAGACTGTGCTTCACAGTACGGTTTCCTTAAGCAGTAAAGGCATTTTCACCCCACAAGATTAGTCACAGAAATTGCTGGCTAAAATGCATCTGGGCACCTTCAAGGTTGAATACTTGGAGAGAGATGCCTGGCCCTGAAGCGTGTTGGGCACCTCTAGTGAACGAGCAGCAAACCACGCCGGGTTATCCCCGTAGCACAGACCTGCTCCACGCAGCAGAGAGGCTGACGACTCAGCACTGGGCGCTGCTGGTGTCCTCTCTCCTTGCTGAGCTCCACCTGTCTCTCCAGTAAGCTCCAGCTCTCCCCAACCCCTCTGCAACCCGCTCCTTCCTCCCCACTCCAGCTCTCTGGATGCTGCTCGAGCACCTGAGCCTTCACTGCACCAGATCCCTCTTCTTCTTGCCTGGTGGTTGGTGCAGACTGATCTATCTTGCATGAGGGACCTTTACCCCACCACACACAGGGCACTAACACGGCCTATAGCAGTGTCACCAAGAGCTGGCCAGAGCCTACCTGAAAATCCTTGAGACTTGTTTGCCATTAGCATCTCTCAGCAACAGCTCACCAGCTGGTTTAACGTTAATGCACTAAACTGTGACTAGACTTTGGGTTCTTCAGGGCAGGGTTGTGTCTCTAATTGGGTTTTAAGACACTGTGTACACTTAAAATACTCTATAAATGATCTTCTGTGATAAGGAAGGATGTTTGTGAGAATTGGTGAAGGTGACAAAGCATTTCCTTATAATGCCATTAGGCGTTCCCTTCCGTGACTCGTCTGCTGCCCCGGGATAGATGTCAGGGAGCTGCGCTTGGTCCCAGCCCCCAGGTGAATGTTCACAGAAAACTAAGGTAAACCCTGCACACATTTCTCAGTCTGGAAGTATGAGTGGAATCCTCTGCACTGGGAAGGGAGCTGCAAGGCCAGCCCCTAACCTGCCTCCGCACACAGGACCCAGCTGCTGCATTGAGCACCGGCTTTCCACGGAACAGCTCCACTCCTCTGCCTTCAGGAACGGAAAAGTCACAGGGGATTAAGGGTTTTGCTATATTTTGACACCGAGATCCTAGTGGGAAGATGGACTGACTGATGGCACCAGAAATCTTCTAGCTCAGCAATGCTGGGGTAGTCCAAGCTATAGGAGCATTACTTATTTCTCCATTTGGATGCCAAGCTTTTCAAGGTACTTCTTTGGAGTCTGAGGGCAGATTAACTTCCCATGTAGACGCAAACATCGTTATCACCAGGTGCTGGTTACAGGACTGACTTCTGCAAAAGCAACATGGGCCTTGCTTGCTTTGCTTGGCTCTCATTCAGAGATGATGCAAAGATGATGGAGAGTCTTGAACCAAAGCCCACTGAAGAAGAGGTTGTGCGTGAGAATACATTCATTTAACTGCAAATAATTCCCGGGACCCTCACACCCTTAGCATACCCTGTGCTGTCTGTTTGGGCAAGAAACTTCCCAAATCTTATGTCACATGATGGACTCCTCAGCTATGCAGTTTGGATGAGCATTCCTTCATAGTTGGAAAATATTCTTCCACTGGAGAAAATCATCCCTTGATCCCAATCTGCCCCAATGCCATGGGTGGATCCCCCGTGCCTGCCATGGAGATCCATGGAGCAGATGCCTGCATTGAACAGATGTCACTCTGCGGCAGCAGACGGAGATTCAGGTGACACGAAGTGCTCCCCAGTGAAGCCAGCATATGGGGAATTTTGCTTGTGCCTGAGTTTCATTGCAGACAGGATATTCAGCCTACTTGTTCCAGGGACTTGATGCCACCGTGATCCAGGTGGCAAAGTCTCTGATGTGCAAAGCCCTATTTCACAGTGGATTTGAATCATCTTTAAAGGTGGAACCAAGAATCCTGCTCTAAGCTTATGTTTTTATATGGAAATAACAGTCACAAAGGCAATAATGCCCATAACAAGAGTGGTGTCCTGACCTCCCAACAGTAACTACTATAACTTTTCAAAGACTCCTGTAAAGTGAAGCCCCAGTCTCATCCAGCCAAATAGCTCCCCCACCTCCATTTTTTTAAGAAATTTTCTTTTTCAAAGAAGGAGGCATTTTCTCATACAAAATATATATTTTGTTAGAAAGGCCTCCCTTTCCTTGTAAATAAACCCTGTTGCATGGGCAGACAGAGACCCAGGGACACTTTAGAATGGAGATGTTTACTTCTCTAAAGTTTGAATGAAGAGTAAAGTGGCCCTTCATTCACCACATGCACTCACCTCTGAGCCTTCACAAGGGTGTTCTCCACCAAGGAGAACCAGCACCAGCAGAGGTTTTAATGCTGAAGCGTTGAAACCTCTTCACCTCTCCTCAATATTTCTGCATTGGCATTCTGCCCACTATGACCTTGCAACCCTGCGAGATAGCATTGCTGTGGCTACAGACTGTGCTGCAAGCCATGGGCTTTGCACCGAGTTTGCAAGGCCTCTGGAGGTTTGGGGCCTGCTCCTCTGCCTGAACTTTTCTTGACCTGCCCGTAAATTTGTTTTCACTTGGTTTAGCTGTGACAGCAATTTCTCTAATTGACCAGGTGTCTATGGTTAATTTGTTTTATTTATGTTTATCTTTGTGTGGTGCAACCATAGTTTTATTTAGACAGCAGTAACACGCAGTTATTCTTGGTAGAATGAGATATTTATGACTCTAATGTAATGATGTAATATAGCGATATACCGAGCTGGTACCAAGAGAAATAGCAAGCTCAGAGGCCCTGAGCAGCGGAGCCAGTGAATGCAGCGCAGAGGAATGCGGGCACGGGCTGGTAAGAGACGGGGCACAGGCTTGGCAATGGAGACTGCTGCTGCTGCAGACAAAAATCCTCATAAAGGTTAGTTTAAAATAATAATAATAAAAAGTCCTGGAGGTGGATGGAACTGGCTTTACGTGTGACAAAGAGAACAAAGAAATGGCATCTAACTTACCTAAAAGGCACCACATGCAGTAGATGTGAATGCAACCTAGAGCTGCAGATCAAGGAAGAAAGAGAGAGGTGAAAACGTTAGAAAACATATAAAAATGACCCTAAGTAGATCATAGAAAGAGGGAGAAGAAGCCAGCAACATCAACATCATGTTCCTTCTGACAAAGGTCTACAGAAGATGACAATTTACAGTACGATCTCCCTCAGCAGACCAAAGCTACTGGCTTTAGGACAACAATGGAAGGGTGAGCGTAGCTCCAAGAGAGAGATAGAAACTAAGGTGCATGTGTGTTGTAATTTTAATTATATTGTTACTATTATTGTGACTTTTTCCACATATAACTACTCTATCTGCATTCCTATTGTTTTCTTCTCTCTTTTTTTTTTCCCTGTAGGAGTTGGATCTAGATTAATGCAAATTCTTGAATCAGATTGTTAAAATTTCCATTATATCAACAATAAATTCTTGGCTTTTTTTATACATATACGGTTTGTTTGATAATCACCTCTAAGATTTGACTGTAATAACGTCTCCACACAAGAAGTAATGCTCCTTCCTGCACCTTTTCTCCACCAATATAAGTCACCACTACAAATATAAGTCACCACTTACATTCATAGGAATATACTCTGACATTCCTGAAAGTGTTGGCTTCACTTCCAACACAAAACTGACTTCTGAGCGTTTCAAGGCAGTTTATTTTGCCTTTGTCCAGAGCAGAGTTGTGGGAATGCGAAAGCACAGAGCTGTCCCAGGTTGTTAGAGGGAAGTGAACTGGAGCATGCTTGAAGGATCTGACAGCTCTTTACACCAGCTCAGGAAGCCCTGATGTTGCTCTCCAACATGTAGGAAAACTGCTTTCCTGCTAAACCAGAGTGACATGGAACAAATATCCTCATGTTTATGAAGTGCCGAATTCTTATAATGAATGTTAAATTATTCCAGGCCAGATCCTTACGCAGAGGCAAAGTGGGGCCAGCCAACCCTAATACCAGCTTACATTATTTTTAGGCTCTTCTTGAACACCGATTCAAACTAGTGCACTTTTTTTTTTAGTTTATTCTTTTTTTTTAATGAGTTGAGATATGATAAATAAAAATTCGGTTCTCACTTTTGCCAGGTTACAGAGCTGTCTGGAGGGGCTTGAAAATTAAATTTTCAAACAAGGAAAATATGAAGCATATACTGATTTGGGTAAGTATAGGGAGTGGGGGAGAAACATGATGATTTGCCTTGTTTCTAGATCAGGGCTGCCAAATTCCTAGGGTGTTATGTAATTAGCATGTTATCGGAGTGCTCTAATCATGACAGCACGTGCTTTCTTGCCAACCCTCAGGCACTTTTGCAAGTTTTTGTTCATTCATAACTTATTTAAAAACTATAATTTACAAGTTTTGTTGAGAAATGCACGGGGTGGGGGGGAAGTCTGGGATTGTGTTTGGTTTCTAAAGCCAGGTGAGGTTTTTTATTCCCTCTGTGAACCCCTACTTGCTTTCCCGGATGCTTCTGCTTGGCTCCAGCACAGGTGCTCTGTGGCTTTGCTTCTGGCCAAACCCGTGGTTTGTGGTGTTCCAGTGCTCAATAGGACACGTATTTTTCTTTTTGGACAAGAAGTGTGCTCCTGAGATACCATTCCTGCCTCAAGATCTTGCAGATATTATTATAAATATTACATTTTATTTCTTGAGTCATTCACATATAAAAATACATATGCAAACTATTTCCTTTCAGCCCTTCCCATTTTTCTTGGTAATACTGTTTTCTTAGGTCCCTACTGTAGTGAAGTTGCTATATGACAATGAATGTGGATAACAGTGCTAAGCATCATAACGGAAAATGAAGTAACCCAGCTGGATTTCTCAGTGCTCAGAACTCAGGCCCTTGCATTGTGGATTTTGAAACCCCTGTTTTCAAGGTTACTCTCATCTTGTAAACTATCCTCTTATCTTATGAGCTATAATAAGGTTTCAGGCCTTAATTCAGTGAGATTATGCTGGGGGGTGGGAGACAGTTCTGCAGATTCTTGGTATCCTAAGGACAGAACATCCAAGGCCAATGCTGGAGATACAATGTAGTGATGAAAACAAGACCGTTATGCAGAGCCAACTGAACCCATTTGTTTGTGGCTAACCTGGCCTGCTACCATGTTCAGCCCAGCAAGTTGGGCGCCTTTCCTTTATGAGGACATAAAAACACAGAACTATTGGGGAATTCACCAGCATTCTCCCCACACCATGCAGATAGCAGTGATTAAAATACATATATATATAAATATATATATAGTAATTCTACTCCATGATACCCCGAGACTCTTCTAAGAGTTTTCATGAAAAGATTTTTAAAGGAGAGCAAAATCCTCCTATATAAACCAGACTGAAAGTTTTGCATAAACTGTTGTGCTCTCATCTCAGATCTGGGGTGAGATTCCTACCAGGAATAGCACAGCTGCAAAATAGGGATCTGCCTCGTGCTCATTGCTTCCCTAGGACGAGATTAGCCCTGCTGGTATTCCCAGTTTAACACCAGGAAGAGGTTTGAGCCTCTGTCTTTCCCATCTCCACAACCAGCCACAGAACTGCCCTATAAATGAGAATAGCTTGGAAGGCTAAGGAATCCTGTAGCTGGAAAACAAAACCTTTCCCCACAAAGACTTCACTGAGATGAGGTGTTCTTAATGCAGATCTATGTGAAGAGCTCGGCAGCAATCCCAGCTCCCACGCAGCCTTTCCCCACGGCCTTTCTCACTTCAACTCTTCTCTGTTTTCTGCCTCTGCTCCTTCTGACTCCTTCTGTGGGTCCCGTGATGGGCAAATCTATTCATGTAGCCAGTGTGCCTGCAGAAATTACACACATAGGGTTAGGTTTCATAAAATCATTCAAAATTGGGATTTCCACTTATACCTTCCAAAAGTCCTGCACATACTGTATATGCACCAAATAGGACATATTCTGTGCAGGTCAGATTTGGAAAATCTGCAGCAATTTAAATTCAAAAAGCCCCATTTAATATGCATCATAGATAAAATGCAGAAAAAAATATGAGATATAATTGAAACTGGGGGTGGGGAGAATGCATTGCAAAAGGTTGAAAAAAACACCTGGGTTTTCAAGCTTGCAGGGGCAGAGTTTGCAGTTGGACTCATCTCAGGTTCTGCAGCAATAATGTGCTATCTACCTTGCCTGGGTGGCACTGATGGTCACACTACATTCTTTTCTCCATGTTAAGAGTGTAAAGGCTGGGTTTCTCTTTCATACTGCACCATAAGGCACCTACGTAGTTGGCCTTAAGTCTAATCAGATCCTAAGAAACTATGAGTAATAAATCTAAGTGAAAGCAAAACACCACAGCTGCAGCAAGCTAGGCAGGTATTGCAGAGAAAACTGCTAGAATATTTCCTTTCCTTGGAAATGCATTTTTCCCAAGAGGAAAAATGGAAATCCTTCCCCCTCGTGTGATACTGGAGGCTTTCTGCTCAAATCTGCAGCCAAACAGGGGCCAGGTCTTTGAACGCACCCCCCACTGCCCTCCCCAGCAATTCCTGAAAGCCCTGCAGATCTCAGAAGCTTAGGGGGAGACCTGGAAATGCAACCTCCTTTGTTTAGTCTTGGTGAATGCGCAGCAGGAAAACATCGCCATCCTGTTTTCCAGGCACTAGCACGCGAAGGAGAACGGAGGAAAAACAGGGCGGCCTCGCCGGCAGCCCGTGGTTAGCGCTCACCGTGTCCGGCCAGGGCTCCGCGCAGCGGCCGGGAACGTGGAGGCAGCGGAGCCGCGGGACACCCGGGGACGTCACCGCGCGTCCCGCAGCGGCTGCTCCGCAGGGCGATGCGGGAGTGCTGGCCGCAGACCCCTGCCCTGGTCCTGTCGCTCTCTCCTCACCCCCCGTCACCAACTCAGCCTGGGGCAGTGGCTGATTTGGGCTGTCTTCTTCTTTCCACCTTGTTTTATCTTCATGGTGACATATTGCATTGGCAACATTTGGAATATTGGAAATATTGCATTGCATCACCAGGGGAATTACTATCTTGCTGGTCACCCAAGCCGCAGGCAGCAGCTGCCCCAGAGCTGCGACGTGTTCGGGACCTGCTCTAGGTGGGTCACGGTGCGGGGACGAGGCTGCCCCTGCCCTGCCACCCTGCCCCAACAGGGCAATGGGCATCCTCCCAAGGCAGGGCAAGGCCACAGGATCCCCGGGCACGGTGCAAGCACCAGGGCCCCCCTTGGTAAATCCCTGGTAAATCCCTGCATGTCCTTTGGTAAATCCCTGCACGTCCCATGCACGCGTCCACATCCTACCTTGCAGCAAAGCCCCACACTGGTGCTGCAGCCTGAACTTCAACACGAGTCACCTCTGTGGGCTGGCTTTGCAGTGCCCCCAGCCCTGCCATGCAGCTTTGGAAGGGCCCTTTAGCCCCACTCGCAGCCAGCTCTGCCGTTAGCTCCAGGGAGGGCGAGATAGGCTGCTTTATAGATGTGCCATGTGAATGCAATAACGGTGCCTGGAAGGTCTCCAGCTCCTTCCAATCAAGTTCCTCATCCTGACTTGCAAGTCCCGCTGTGTGGGGTCAGACATGAGGAACACCTGTGAGAGAGGAAACTGCACGGGTTTTGTGCTTTGCAGGCACCAAAACCAGCCTCACAAGCCTAAAGTTAAGATTTGAAACCATGCCTCTGATCTTCCTCGTGCAGCAAAGGCACAAAGATGATAACACAGGAAATGTCACCACGCCTGGCTACCAGGGAGGCCGAGGAAGGGCTTTGTGGTTGGCTTCAGCACTCACCTTTGGTCACAGACTTGCTCGCATATTCTTTGATTTCCGGAGTACCTAGATGATAAGAACTTGTGCTGCTGTTACCCTGCAAGGCACCTCTCTGGTCTCCTTCCGCAGCCAGTATCTTTGGTCATCTCCAATGATGGTCTTTGCACCATACGTTCAAGGAGGCAACGGGGCCCACACGCCTGACCAGGGACCTCTGGGCCCTGCCACGATATACACGAGAAGCAGGGTAATTAATAATGACACATATTCGTCTTCCAGGGTGGTAAGCGGCTTTATTAATATTCTCAAAACCAGTTTGGAGTTACTTGTATGAACTCCGAAGCGTGGCTGCCAAACTCAGATGTGAGGAATCGCGGAGCAGGATGGATTGCAGTTATATTGAGGATTGGCGTGCCTTGCCAGTGATACAGATCTCCATGGCCTGAGGCCTCCAGGGAGTTTCTCAGCATCAGTATTTAAACTGTGAAGAAGGCTGGATACTGTTGTTGTCTTTGAATCGCAGAGAGGTCAAAGTCTGAGAGGGTCTTTAGGCTCGTGAAGGATCTCTCTGTGACGATAGGAGACAGCCCCTGTCCACAAGTCTTCCCTGGTTTCCTGAGCAGGCTCTCCTCTTTCATCCCAAGCAGTGTTTTAGCCATGAGGTGGGAAGGAGCAGTGTGAATGGAGGGCTGCATGGTCCATTTCCAGTGTTGATTGCCTGACAGGTGGAACTGGCGATTAGAAATCAAAGAGCCTGTTGGCAAAATGCGAACTAGAAATGAGATGATCAAAAGGATTAATCAAAAAGATTATGCTTTGGAATTGGAATGATCTCATGGGCCAGGAGTGAACGACGGACAACTCTCTGTGTCTTCAAGGCAAGACTTGCTGTCTTTCAGCCACAAAGTGTTTGCCTCAGCACAGGAATCACAGTGCAACTCTGATTGCGCCATTTGGGAAGGTCAGAGGACGTAATTATAATGGTCCCTTCTGACCTTGCAATCTTCGAACCCTCATAATTTGTAATCAGGATACAAATAAATTGCCTTCTGTGTGGAGGAAGGAAGTCCTCTGCATCACCTATCTGCTCCAAAACATCCGCTCTTTCACAACTGCCTACGTGCACGTGCAGGATTTTCACCTTCCGTTGAAGGCTGGAGCTCATTAGGATCCAACACGTTTACATGAGGATGGCTGCTCAGATGCAGCCTGGCTGCCCTCGCAGTGATGCACAAAAATGTTCTGTTTGGGAGGAAATCCGCTTCATGCACATCATTATGGACTGAGTAATGTGCTCTCTTCCTCTTCTCCCAGTTTAAACGTGGCTGAAGAAACTCAAAATCCAATTCTGCAAAATGAGTCATTCCTTTTTTTTTTTTTTTTTTTGAAATAATTTATTTCACAAACACAACTACCACAAAAATAAACGACACAGCTACATAATAAGGAGCAGCCATGATAGCCAGTATGCCTTGGCTGCAACCATCTGTCTTACATGTAGGGAAACATGGAGCAAACGGCCAAGTTGTCCATCCCTGCAGGAATCCCCCTACCACAACATGTGCAGGAACACCACGGCTACACTACACCCCTTCCCATCACATAGCCCCACCTCCAGCAAGACCAGGACTCCTCTCACCCCAGGGACAAGCTTTTCCCTGTGCACCAAATCCCCAAAGCCCTCAGTGTTAATAAGGGGATCAAAGATTTCATCGGTGAAAATCCTTCAGCCTCATGGTCTGTCCATAAGTCACATAAACACATGTATGATTCGTGGGCTTTGTGCACCTCCTGAGATTTGCCTTTGGATTTATTTCCCCTATTTATTCCCAAGGCTATTTGGTTTTTGAATCCCCTTGTAACCATACAGCAGAGAACACAAGCGACCCAGCTCACTCATTGCTCCTCTGTCTGGAGCGCAGCACAAGCCAGACACAAGGGTTGTGGCGTCAGTAAATAACTGCAAGTTCACGTTTGAGCTAAGTCAAGCTGGCAGGTCTGTCACGGTCCCGAGGCTGCAGCGGGGAGAGCCAAGCACGGAGGACAGGAGCACGGCTGGAGAGGGAAGGGGGCTTTAGGGGGAGTTAGGTGCTAGCAAGGCTGCATGGTGACAGACTGTGCTTAGCGGTCACCCCCCGAGCCTCGGGCTGCCCTGTATCCGGAATACGAGGGCTGACTTCTCCCTCCGGAATGGCTGCGGCTGCGCTGCCTGCGCGTGGCCATGGGTGCTCCGGGCCAGACCCCTGCCCTGCGCTGGCTCCGGCGGCACGGCCTTCGCCCTCAGCCCTCCGCGCTGCTCCGCGCACGTGCTGCTCCGAGGAAATCCATCCGCCAGCCTTGACTCCGAGCGCCGTGTGCCCAGTGTAAATACGGCCGGGACCTTGGGAGCGCGCGAGGAGCGAAACGGGAGCATTAGTCAGCAGCACTCCGGGGGGTGGATTTACAGCAAGGATCCGGACAGTATCTCCTCTGGAGAGCACAGGAAAAAATGCACTGTACAAAATATTTCTGCAGAGCAGGAAAACACAGCATTCCTTGGATGACAATGGCATTGTGTCACTGTCTGTGACCACAGCCGTGACTCAGGCTGCTGCTGGGGAGAAGGGTGAGCAGGCAGCCCTCGCTGCCAGCCCTGGCTTGTGCTGCTGTACTGTGCGCCTAGAAATTCCAAAGAAAACACTGGGCTATTGTTTTATTTTTCTTCATAAAAAATTGCCCCTGATGGATGTCCTGGCAGCGTGAATGTTGCTCCTGGGTCATGCACACACGGCACAGGCGCACAGGGCTTACGTCCTCCGGCAGGATGGACTCGTTGCGTGCTGCAGAGTCCCCGGCGGCTGGCCAGGCGGCCGGTGGCACATAACATCTGCTTGCATCAAGCCGCGGCCTCCCAGCGCTCTGCTCCCAGGAACTCGCTGTGTCTACCCCAGGCTTCACCAAATATCAGAAATTCGGAGCTTTAAGAGACAGATTCCACTCAGCTTTGCAAAATCTGGAGGCAAGTGCCATGAGCCTTCCTTTCCCATTTGGAATCCCATGAGATGCGCCGATGAAGATGTTGACCACACGTCCTGCTTATTGTTTTCTCTCACCTCAGGGGCTGACCACTGCACAGGGACCTGAACGGGGCAGGCTGCATCTAGGACTGGATCGGTCCAGTATGGCCTTCATGCTCTGCCTAGGAGCATCTTACCTCTTCTGGTGACAGTGGGCATTTTCCTTTGTACTCCATAAGGCTAATGATATGTGAAGATGAAGCAGATTTTGCAACAAGCAGAAGCAGGGGAAAAAATAATAAATAAAAAGAAAGCTTTACAGACCTTGAAATGCACTCAGCAACCCATACCACACATTGATGAGCGAGCACAGAGCAATCTTCTCCCACAGCCCAGCCCAGAGCCCGCGATGGAGCTACTAGAGCAACATGCAAACAACTGCACAATGCCTGCAGCGAAGCGTGGCCCGCAGAGCACTGATCTAGAAAACGCACCCAAACACATCCAACGTACCTGGCTGTGTTTCCCCGGCAGGAAAACACACAGGGTCAGAGAGTGCAGGGCGACCCATCCATCAGACCCCACCTCCTTGGGAGCAAACGTGATCCGGAGCAACGCTGTTAGGCGTTAGTGCGGGCAGGTGCTCGCGTGCCCCATTCCCTATCCGCACCCTCACTGCATGCACTCTTCCATGCTTCTAGGCACTTCTAACTTTCTCCACATACATAAAGGTCATACTCCTGTCTTTCTTTACATTGGGGACACAGCTGGGACAGCATGATGCACAAATCTGCGAGCAAACGTTAGATGCTTTTCTTTTAAGATCCTCCAGTGCATGACCTAGTAACATTGCCAGGGAACATATGGTTGTGGTGTACTAGTAAGTACCAGTCTCTCTCAGCCTCCGTCTTTCGGACAAAATTAAATAGAAATGGTTTCCAGGGGGTTATCTCAATGAAATTTATAAAGGAAATGAAAAAGTTGAGATCAGACCATCCATGCTGACACCAATTAGTAAATAACAATATAAATATGCAGAATTTCCTGTAAGCTCACAGTCATCCATGCTACAGCTTTGGAAAGCAAGTGGGAATTCACCAGTCCTCCACACCAAGATTATGCCCACATCCTCTATTAACATAGATTCACCTCTTCCTCAGAAACTCCTTCCTGGTTTTCCTTCGGATTTCAACTCCAAACCCACCTCATATTTCACCCGTTCAGAAGGCACAAGTGATTTACTCCTGATTACATGGCAGAGGAAGACCAGAGGGCCAGCTGAACCCTGAGAACGCAGTCAGAACGACTCCCCAGCGGGAGAAATCCGTAGTCTGCAGAAGAACTGAGGGGAAGGCCCACACTTATTCACGTTCATGGTTGTCTCCACGGAGTCTGGCATCTCCTCTAGCTCAGCTGAAACCAGCGCTGGGCAGAGATAAGGTCCGAGGCTGGAGCTGCGATGCTTGCAAGCTGAGGTAAGCATCAGGGGGAATCTCTGGAGGGAACAAGTGATGCAGCTACAAGCTCCCTTGTCTTGCTTTTGTTTAGGAGGGTACCCAGGGTATTCAAACCAACTGCTTGCTGCTTTTGTAGGAATTTGACTTTGATGCTCTGAATTCCCACAGATGCACTCACCTCCCTCTCCCTGACAGCTCGTACAGGGAACCTGGCCTCTGGTTTTGCTCTGTTTGCATGTAAATCTGCCATTCTCCTCTGCTTGAGCAGGCACAAGCAAACACGCTCCTCTGGGGAATCTGTGCCTGTGCGGAGCACTAGACCCTGGCTCAGGAAAGCCATGCCTTTGGCAAGCTGGGGCTGCTCTACTTGGAGTTCGGAATTCCAAGCTCTCTCGGTGCTTCCACCTTGGGAAACTTGGGAATCTCTCATTTTCTAATGGCATACCTAATGGGGTGGCTGGCGACCTAAACTGAGGACAGGAACAAATAACAGCCTAAGGTGAAGGGTAAAGACCTGTACATGGTACACAGACCAGTTCCAGTATCCACATATTAGACTGTTAGAAACTTGAAGAAAAGTTAAGAGAAGGAAAATTTGATGGCTGAAAATCTTCCTGGAGAGACAGCAAGAGGCCTCCTCGCTGCTTATCTTAATGAAGGTAACGAAAGGAAGTGATTTGATCACAGCCTGTAGCTACTCATTACAAAGATGTTCATCTGAGAAGAGGATTTTGGTTTCTTTAACCAAGCAAAGACCCAATAAAATTTAGCGTTCGGATTAGAAAGTGGTGTGAACTCAGGTTAGTAATAAAGCATGAACGCTCAGCTTCGTTCAGCTGGGAGGGTGTGCAGCAATTTGAGCAGAGCACCCAGAGCAGGAGAAGGGCTTTTACCAGTCAGGCAGATGTGAGAATCATGAGCAAAAGTGCTAGACTTTTTTGACTCAAGCTGTGAGAGAAACGGTCTCTCTGGCTCTTCTAACGAAGAGGACTAGCCTGTCCAAACAGCACAGGGAAACCCTCGCCTTTGCCATCTGTCTTGGTCTCCAGCAGGAGAAAACGAAAGCAAAAGGCAAGTCCTGGAGCAGAAGCAGGAGCTAAACAGGAGGCAAGAAATAACAGAACAGAACAGGGCTCAGTAACGACAGGGGCACTGCAGAGAGACCTGTATTTTGGGAGAACACTCCAAGAGTTGGGGCCATGGAGCACGGCTGCAAGATAAAGCTATCTCCTTGGCGCATGAGGAAAAGCAGAACTTACACCCTCACAAGGTGAATGCAATCATAAATGCAATCTCCATTTAAATGGCCCTACTACACAAGCCTCTATCTTTCTAGGAAAAAAAAAAAAAAAAACCCTTCTGAAGTGAAGCATTAACATCTTCCATATTTTGTTGTCTATATTCTCTCTGTAACTTGGGCCTAAGAAGTTAGGGCCAGGTCCGTAAAAAAGGTTTCTCTGACATTAAGGGAACATATATCTCTGAATATTTTTGATGGTTTGGGACTTAAGCCCAGTGCAAAGCTCACTGAAGCCAATGGAAAGGTGCCAGTTAACAACAAAGAGCTTTAGACCAAGTGCTTTGTGAGAAAAAATCTAATATTACAGCCAGATAGAAAAAAACTTCTTTTTCTTACTGCATCATACTCTGCTGATATTATTTCTCAGGGTGATAATGGCTTGTTATCAGATACAGAGAGACAAAGAGAAAAATATTATGATGCTAGAAAGCAATTTAGGGTATAATAATTAGCAAAGCAACCCCATCAAGAATAACCAGCCAGATTTATACATCAAGTGAGCAAACAGAATATGCAATAGTCTCCTAAGGGAAGAATTACAAAGAGCAAACAATTGAGGCTTTTGTAAACTGAGAAAAACATACAACAAACTTGGTCTGTTGAACAACATAGCAATTGAGGTCATATCAAGCTCCTTCATGCAACTCCGTGCATGTACGTGGTAAGAAAATTCCCTTACTCTATAATGTTTATAATCAAATTAGAACAAAAAAAAAAAAAAAAAAAAAAAGAATAAATAACTAGTCACAGCATCTTTGCCTTAAAGGATCATTCTCCCTAGACATCATTCTAACAAACTGCAGTTGTTTCTACTTTTTTTTGTCTTGCATTTCTTCTAGGGAGTGGTCTATACAATTGAAGAATTAATGATAATAGTTTTTGTTCAAGTAATAGAGAAGCCTGTTGTGAATGATACAGAAAAATATAAAACGCCTTTTCACTCAGAAAGTTATAACCTCTATTGCAGAATTCATCGGGGAAGGTGTCTGTTCTAGATTATCCAGCAGATCAGACAGGATTGAAATGTGGTCAATAATTAAGACACCTAAATGTCAGCATATCCATATGCCCAACATCCACTAAATCCAGTGGACAAAGAGAGAGCAATTCAAGTTCTTACCTATATGGGCATCAACTAGCCAGTATGTGGAGGCAACTGGCTTGAGCCCTATGCCAATCAAGCTTAACAAACAATTCAGCTGACCCGTTAGTGACTATTTCAGCTGGATTGCATCAAGGATTCACCTGACGTATTGACTGGCTCTCCATTGGCTGTACCTGGATTTTAGACTCCAAGCTCACCAAAAGCATCTTATATGCAGAGACATTTAGTTGTCTTAATCAGGACATGAATCTCATCCTAGAAACGAGCTAAACTCTTCTGGTCTTGCAGACTTAACAGAGCAGTCCAGTGGCCCAAACAAAGGAAACTGGCACCACTCAAGAGGCTAAGGCAGCCACCAGTTGCCAGTCTAGAAAAGCATGGGTCTTTTGTAGAGACTTTGTCATATTGCAATCCTAAGCAGATGTCTCAGATACCTAGGACATCTCAAAGGGCACTAGACGTCTGTGTTTAGGCATCTGAATGAAGCCCAAAGCAACAGTCACGTCAAGGCCAAAAGTGTCATCATTATAGATGTGGTTGTTTTCTGCAGAAGATTATCTGAAATCACATCTAACCTGCCAGGCAAGTCAGTACTCAATAGCAAATGGAATGACAGGATTTCCAGAGCCCTTTAAGTCAAGGTAAAGTTCAGCCCACATATCAAAGGCAGGCTGAAATAAGAAACAAGCAAACCCTTGTCCATATCTCTGCCAAATCATCAATACACTTCAAAGATGGACAGTTGGACTGGGGTTGCCAAAGCCACATTTATCGACCCAGATCTCCTTTGAAACTGATGGCCAGTTCCTCCCTAACTTCCTCGAATACCACTGGGAATATGGTATTCTCAGTGGAATTCACTTTTCATCCCATTCTGCTGAGTTGGGCACTTCCCTGAAGTGGGGCCATTTCAGCAGCTCCGTAGCCTGGAGTGCTGGTTCTTTCTGTCCAGGGAAAGCAGCGCCCAGCGAACCATCAATACCACTCCCTGCAACGCCCTGGCTCTCCTCGGAGGTCTTCCACTGAAGTAACAAGCAGGCCCAACCCTGCTCTGTTTAGGAGGTCTGATAAGATCACTGCCCAAGGTGCCATGGCTGCAGGCCAAAATGCTGTCCCAATAAACCATTTTCTGGAGGACCACCTTGTCTGGACTTGTCTTTCCATATGAAACCAGGCAAAGCAAAGCATTCAGATGCTAAAAATGTGTAACTATTATTGGTGTTTGTCCAACATTCTAAGGCT
Source organism: Nothoprocta perdicaria (assembly GCF_003342845.1). Classification (NCBI taxonomy): domain Eukaryota; kingdom Metazoa; phylum Chordata; class Aves; order Tinamiformes; family Tinamidae; genus Nothoprocta; species Nothoprocta perdicaria. Next base: position 666,091 of record NW_020455566.1, read on the forward strand.
CATAAATCTCCCAGGAAAGATAGAATAGGAGCACAATTTAGAAAACAAGAAACTTTGTGCATAGATTCCTCTCCTACTGCTTCCAGAAAAGCTATTGCCTGTCGATGAAATGCCCCCTTGGCTAGCTTCCAAACCAGCACTATCTCTGCAAGTGCTTGTGTTGTCTTCCAAAATTTTGCATCTCAAGGTTCAGACGCACAGGTATAGCTACATATTCTCAAAGAAAAAATACTAATCATGTAGGCAGAAATGTCTAAAAGTGGAAGGAAAAGGACAACAGCAAAAGAAAGTAAAGAGGCTCCAGAGAGTCTTTCTTCTGCCTTTTCACTGAAGATAAAGCCCCAAGCTGAGGATTGCTTTCCGGAGCTTTACTAAGTGATAACCAGTTTGCTGGCTGCATTTTGCAGTGGCTGATCCTGGCCGTTTCCAGAGCAGAGATAAAACTTCACGTTGATCTCCACACTATAAGTAGCACTTTCTGTTTACATCAGTTATCCCAAGACATGCCTTATGCTTCACGCCAATGAGACGGCACGTCCCGTGACGAAGATTTGCCTGGGCTAAAAGAACAGCCACAGCTATCTGTATGCATCACCCCTACGCGAAAGCGGCACCAAACAAAGCAGGTTTCCTGTTTTTAAGCAGCCAACACGTCAAGTGCAGGGCTCTCTCGCCTTACTGCCAGCCAGGGCAGAGCTTGTTCTCTCAGCAGTTTTGAGGATGTCACAGGTACAGGGGATTTGATGCACAAGCGCAGGCCTCGTGCCACGTAGAGAAGCAGCCATCTGCACACAGTGGGCAACCAAGACCACTCAACATAGCTGCCCACATCTAGCCCTGCCGCTTCCCACTGCCCCAGAAAACACTGCTCTTGTGCTTTCCAGGGTACTCCTAAAATAGCACATGGAAAAAATAATACACCATTGTTCATGTTCTGAAGTAAGGAGTGCTGATTTGTTATTTAATAAAATCATTGAAGCTGTATGCAAAACTCTTGCTTGTGTATCTCTCTGTGTATTTATTTTCATCAAATATTTCCTGTATTATTATCTGGAATTGCAGTTTTCAGGAATTTACCCCTTGCCTAGTGGTAAGAGCTCACTGGATGCAGCCAATGCCAGAAAACCTCTGCAGTGACTCAGGACTGAGACCGGCTGGAGAGAGCTGAAAGCCAAAGGGTAACATCGTTTACACAGAAGCCTCTTAATTCGTAAGAGATGAAAATGAATTCCTGCCCTTGACCTGACTATACCCATTTGCAAATGTTTTTTCTTCCCCCTAGAGATGCTCTAATTTACCCCTTCAAGAGGAGAGTTGTGCTGGAGCAGACACAAAGTCGGTTGTGCCTCCAGGCATGCAGGTTAATAGTTAAAACTACAGAATATTCCATCAAGAAGCTTGAGTTCAGAGTGGTCAGCTGCTGGTGCAGTGGTCAGGAGCTTCTGCTGATGGCCACATCTGCTCTGTCATGGGTGCATGGTAATAATATATTGCCTTATAATACAGTCTTGCAAAGTATTTTATAATTGGTTAGGACCTCCTAGATTGGGATGGCAGGAAGGCAAGCACCTGGAAGGAATTTAGCAAGACAATCTCCAGGAATGCGTGCTCTTCCTTATGGACTATTTCTGGAACAGAGCTGTCTCCTAAATCCTCAGATCCAGCCTTCTTGAGAGAAGCACGTTTGAGGAATTCCCAGACCAACACCAGCAGTTATTTCTTGATTTTTGTAATGAGGAGCCTCCACAGAGCCTCCCCTTATGGCCTCTCCTGGTCTACTTTACATCCTTTAACTAGAATGCTTTGTCTTAGTATCCAACCTAAATCCTCTTTATTGCAAATTAATCAGATTTCTATTTTTCTTTATCCAGAGGAGATGAAAAACTATATATCACTGCCTTCATCATACCAAGATCTATGCGCTGGGCAATGGTTATCAAACTGCTACTCCTGTCAAAGAAAGCTTTCAAAGGCTTTGCCAAAGATTTATTTCACCTATTGCTTTCCCCACATCCACTAAATTGAAGAAATACATTAAAGAGGTTGGACAAGATTTATTCTTCATAAATCCATGTCCGCATTTCTTTATCACCTTATTATCTTCTTGGCATCTTTGAACTGATTATTTAAAATTTTCTTCTTTTATCTTTCCGTGGCACACGTTAGATTATTCTGGTGTACAGCTCTCAAGGTCCTTCCATGAGAGGATCTCATGATGCTTGGGTGCTCTGAACCATCCATTTACTTAGATCTTAAGCCTTTTTCTTCCCTACTCTGTCCTCCTGTTGCAATTATATATTTCATAAAGGCAAAGAAAACATTGAATACTGAAGTCCGCCAAAATTATCCCTTATTTATGGCAGGCTAAACAAGAGGAGCATCTGATTTTGCCTTGCTCTTCTTAATTTATTTATAGATATTTTCTCTTTGTCTTCTTTGCCCCTTGTAAACCATGCCTCACCTTGATGGATCATCGAATTATCACCAGGCACTCTATAGTCCTTGTTAATCACTCATGTCCCTTAAGGTTTGTATTTCCGTATTTTTTTTCTGAAGAGCTCCATAATGATATCTAGGTAACTTGTTGCTTCTGCCTTTCCTCTACAGCAGGATTTTTGCCCTTCTTCTCTTTCAAATGTTACATGCTTCCTATTGTCTTTTAATCATGGTGGGGTTTTAATTCATGGTGGGAGGATATGAGTCAAGCAGATGTAATGTCAGTATCAACAGCTTGCTGTGAGCCCCCTCTCTCCTGTCCTATGATACAGTACAGTAATAAGTCCAACAGATTAATCCGGGTGGCTACATACATGCATAAAGAGCCATCAGAGATGTCCTGGTTTATCAAAATGTTTCTTATGAGAAGCTTCTATGCCTCTTTCTATTTGCACCTGAAGGCCTTGTTTAAAAGGCTAGATCAGATCAGATGTCACTGGAACTGTTAGGATGACTTGTGGCTGCCAACAGGTCCGTAGGGTACCTGGAGCAGCAAGAGCAGAGATGCTCCACAAGGGTGGAAGGTCAGGAGCTGGGGGTGGCCTCTCCAGTGTCTCTGATGGAATTTCCCATTGATGTGCCAGCCTGCCAGACAAACTTTTCAACCCCTGTAGCTTTTACTGTCAGCCAAACTGAAATCTAGACCGATATCTCTCCCAATGTTCTTCCTAAAGCCAAAGCCATTTAGCCATGTGCACATCTATTCCCATCGTGCTAACAGCTGCAACATGTCCAAAAGATTTCAGGTGAGAGATACCAGAGCTAAGAAGGAATCCTGTTGTTTAGCATGGTCTAGATTTGTGTTTTATTTTCTCTTTTGTAATCTTCTTTCAAACTTCATAATTAGGAATTTAAACTCTTGTTTTGCCAGAATAAACTTGTTTTCACCCTTAAGCATGTCTGGTATTAGAGGCAAGTCTAGGTGAAGCTAAAAAAATCTGGATTAGCATTACCTTTTCTGAGACAATGCGTCCAAACAAAGAGGTGTGAGCACAGGCTCCCAAGTAAAACCTAGGCCTGGTACAAATTTTGAGTACTTGAAACTGGTGGCTGTGTTGGGCCCAAGTGCAAGGTCAAGGTCAGGCCTGGATTTGTCACATCCCACATTAGGTGGAGGTGATAGAAGGACACTCTGCCCCGAGTAGTTGCTCTTGCTGGGGTGGCATTACAGCCTCCTTTCCCTCAGGAGGGGCCTACAGGCCACATCACCGCCTGGCATGACCAGGTCCATCACCACCTGGCATCACCAAGGTCCATTCAGAGCCAAGATCACAAAGGCTGCTCACCTACTGTCAAAAATGAATGGAGTTGCCAAAAATCCTGCGTATTTTTTCACATTCATTGCGGTTTTTCCTTCTGGGGGAGGGTCTTCTGATGAATAGTTATTTCTTCCAAAATCTCATGCGAGGCCAAAACCTGATGTCAGCTACAGATGTTTGGAGCGTTCATACAGATAACAAGTTGCAGCGAGAAGATTGCTGTCAGACAAAAAGGGTTGCTGGCAATTGCTTCATTGGTGCAAACCAGACTACAACCTACAGAGGGAGAAGGAGCATAGCAAAGTGAGCAGATCATCCTCTTTCGAGGGCCTCTTGATCCCTTTTTTTTTTTTTTTTTTTTTTTTTTTTGAAGCCTGGCTGCTATCAGAGATGAGGTTTGGGGTGGCAGTGGTCTCAGTACACTGTTGTTAGAGCAAGAAGATGAGCCGCTGGTGCCAGTGTGGTTGCATGGAGCTGGTGCTCTCTGAAGGACATCAGTGTTTTGCAGGGATTTTTTTCCCGCCTTTCTCTTGCTCTCAAGACTCGTATTCAGACCTACTCACCCCATCTCCTCCATGTCTCCGTGTGACAGAATTGAAAGGACAACTGGGAAGGAATCCCTCCTCGGGGCAGGTTGAGTTCAGGACACAGCGCGAGACATACTTTGCATTCCCTAAACCAGCAACCAGCTTCAACACATTCTGTAAGCAAAACCAATCCCAAAAAACATTCACGGCGCATCTGTAGCTCTTCTCTACAAACAGCTAATTAGGCCATTTCAAAAGCTGAGGGTCAGGCTGACCTGAAACAAGGCCCAGGAGAAATCCTCTCTAGAAAATATTAGACATGAACATCACTGAGGATCAGAGTTGCCCTAAGGGGAGGTAGTAACTGAACTTCATCACCATTATCACCGTGTCTGACACAAGGTCAACATTATGATGCAATTGTTTTTCTCACTATCTATCATCATCTTTTGCATTTATATGGAAAGGTAAACTGAAACAGAAAACAGGGAGTGATCTGACCTGCGAGATTAAGCGACATGTAAATAAATAAAAATCTGTTCTGCCTGCCACATATCAGCCTCATTCTCCATTCCTTTACCTCTGTTCTCACTAGGGAGCCAGCACCACATGTAGCTCTGAGTCTGATTGGTCCCGAATCTTCTAACCTCTTTGCAGAACCTCTGAAATTTAATAGAAAATGGTATCAATTTATGTACATATCAAGACTGCTGTTCCCACTACTGAACCTCTGTGACCCTGGGCCAATTAGAAGTGGGAAATCATAAGATGACTCAACATTGCAGTGAAAAAAAGATCACCAGGAGCTGGTGTAGACCATGCTTGAGTGGAAAGTTTATGAACCAGATTGGAAGTGGACATGTTTCTTTGACTATCACATATATTATTCACCAGAGAGGACAATGTTATCCCCTTTGTACCCAGCACTGTCACATCTGTCCTGCTGCTCCAGAAAGGCAGGACTTCCTTCTACTCCATCTCACACTGATCATCCACGCAGGTGTTTCATCTATCCTAAGTCATCTTAAATGAACGACTACATAGACACCCCTCTTGCCTTTCAGCCACAGATTACGGATCTTGATGCAGCGCTCAGAGCAAGAGATCCTGGGGTCCACGTTATCTTGGAGGACAGAATTTTTTATCTTCCTGAACATAAAATACGGTGCATCTTTGAAGTGTTTCATATCATTAAAATGCTACACCTGAATGAGGAATCGGATTGCTCTAAGAGTGTGCAGTAGAGCCACGTGGAAGCTCTGCTGGAGGTAAGGTGCATTCACTATGAAGACGAGAAGAACGTGGCTACTACTGCACTTGCGGCCTACAGACCTCAAGGGCACAGGGTGCATCAAGTGCTAAGGCGGTATCATTGCGTGCCATCATTGCTGGTGGTCGGTGCAAACAGCTTGGATTAAACAGACATAATCTATGCTCACCATGCAGAACGGGGCTTGCTGCCACGAGCAGCAACAAGGAAATACCTGCAGTCCATCCTGCAAATAGAAGCAGGCGTTTGGAAAATTATGGTCCAAAGCAGTTTTGTGTTAAGGGAGTGCAATGCATAGCACAGTGCAATCAGAGCTATTCAAAATCAAGAGATGATCTGTAATTTCCAATTTTCAGGAGAAATTGAAAAAATGAAGTATTTGGTCTCAAAATACATATTTCACATCACGAATGGGATTGGAGAATTGAGTGAGTAATGTAGTTCAGGTTTTTATGCAACAGTTCTTGTCCAGAAGCTCATTTCCCAGATTGGATTACATTTCCCATGACACAAATTTCCATGTAAGTGGGAAAAGGGAGAGTTTCCAGAGAGCACGGTTAGGGAAAAAGAAGGAAGAGGTTCAGGGTGCAGAAACCTGCACCTACCGAGTCTTACAGAGAAGACACCAGAGATGTGGAAAAGTCGAGATATTATTTCTTCAGAGCGTCAAAACCACAATAGTTCCAGATGAAAATATCTTGGTTTTCAAATGACCTTTTCAGTTTTCAAAATTGGAAAAAAAAAAAAAAGAAGAAATCAAAAAACACCTTTAATTTTTTTTTCCAGAAAGCTACCACTTCTGGAAAGGTTTCATTTACTCCAAGACTCATTATTTTGTCACAAAAAAGTTTCAGCCAGAGGTTTTCAGCAAGGCATAAAGGCAATGGAGTATTATTAATCACTTTCTTGGACAATGTGCATGTAATAAAACAAACTAAAATTAACTGTAAAAAAATTTTCAAAGAAAAGGCCACTTTCCAACATCCTGACAAGTAAAATAAGTGGAGAGACAAACAAAGGCTAAGAGTACAATTACAGCAAAGCAGGAACTGGAGGGGCAACACTGGTCCACTGCACTTCACATATCATTTTTCATACATCAGAGCCCCCAAAAGTGCTTAATCAAAATAATGGAAAGCAGAAGGAGAAAAAAGGGCTTGCAGGCAAAGCAAAAAGATAAATGGAGGCTTGGCACATGTCAGAGAGGGGCAGGGAAAGGGCTTTTCAACATCTCCTTATGCACAAATCTCTTTAGACCACTTATGTTCATTGCTTGTCTCGGAAATCACTATTTCTTCCCTAAATAAGGAGAGTAACTGCGTAGCATATTGCCAGTGAGAGAACAACATTGATCTGTCTGATAATATTCGCATAGTTTCAGGATCGTTTTTCTCTCTCATTCTTTTCAGACCATCTTAACCGTCATTCACATTCATTCTTTCCCACCCCCAGCGCACTCCCTGAGCTCTCCTGTAACTGACCACCCGTGTTTTTTCCTAGCCTAGCCACATACATAAAGGAATTCCTCCCAATGTGGTGATTGCCACTCTTGTACTTCACCTGACACTACAGACTCATTCACGTCCCTTTGGCAAGTCCACCTGGAGCTTTTCCCATTCTTCCGAGGTCTTGCCTGACCTCAATAATTCTGCACGATCTGCAAATCTTTCATTGTTCACTTGCTTTTCAAGATCATACGCGGTGCCGCCTCGGATAGTGTCAGGCTTGCAAGCTAAATGCAAAATGGCATTCACCCAAAACATAAATTATATCCACATATAAAGCCAATATAGGAAGCTTAAAAGTAAAAGCTTGTGTTTGAAGAGCATAACAATCATCCTGTATTTTATCAGTTATTTAGGGGTCTTTTGGTTAATGCTTTTTTTTTTTTCCACTGCATTAACACTGCATTAATGGAGTTGCACAGGCCAAAACAGAGGTGACAGTGTGTTGTGGAAGGGCAGAGTCAACACGTTCATGGAGGCAAATCCTTGATACCGTGTCCTTGAAACATTTCCGCCGTCATAAGGAGCTCCTGGTCTCCTAACCATTCTTTGGAGAAGTTCACAGGCTTGGCAGGTTTTTCTCGATTTTGTAAAGGCCTTGAAATTGTACACATTTATACTGTGTGCGAATATATTGTGTACTGTGATGGCAAAGCAGCGTGCTGCTGATAATCCGGTTCACACTTGCATTGCTGTTCTCTGCTGCTCCCACCACTGTAAACCATCAAAGCAACTTTTCCTTTTCAGAGTGACAAGGCTTCGTGGAAGAGGGAGCTCAGGATGCTCCTCCGTGAGGATCCTGCCTGACTGCCGACGACCGCAGCGGCACAGTTCCTACTTGGTCCAAGACGCCTTGAAGAAGGCAAATTGTGTTGGAAAACAGAAGGAAAGAGAAGTCTCCCTGCGAGTGAATAAGTCATCAGGAGATGCAGCAGCCAACGGGGTGCTGCTGGGAAAACTGTCTCCTGGGATTCCTCTGCAGTCATCGCTGGGGTAACTCACTGCATTATTCTTGTCCTAACAGCTCTGCTCAGACAGTGAAATGAGTCACTCCAGCATTTTTAGCTCCTTGCATAACCAGTGCCAAGAGGCAAGGTGTTACAGCGCTGCTATGCCAACACAAATGCCCAGGGACCAGCTTTGCCCTCAAGAAATGAGTAAGCACACCCTCCAGAGCAGAGCGAGGGTGTCTCTTAGCCATTAACAGCACGGACCTTTGCAACAGAAACGAGCTAGTGTTCTGCCTCTGGTGGCAGTTGTTTTACCAAATACAGTGCTGTTGAGGCGAGGCTGGAGGAGCAGGAATGAGTCTACATTTCTGGCACAAACTCTCATCCCTGGGGTGATGCATATCTCCGCAGTGGCCATGGGTATACCGAGTAGCATCACACATGAGGTGTGACATTAAGAACATCATAGGACTGTGATGTTTGTAGACCTATTGTAGACCCTAAAGGTGTCTTACCTGCAGACCTGAAAGACGGAGGAAGCAGAAAAATGCAGAGCTGCCTTTCTCCAGTAAAGCACTTGAGAATGGAAGGAAAAAAGAAAAGAAAAAAAGAAAAAAAAAAAAGATATCAAAGACACCATCAAATTTAGTACCCAACAAGAACAGTCCAGGAAGGAAACCATCCTTGCCTCCTATCAACTCTGAGCTGTTGTCTCACCAGGCCAGAGCTGCCTAGGGCTCAGAATAGCCCTCAGGGGTTCTCACTGGTGCATGTGGACAGTAGCTCAGAGTCTGCCCAAAGGAGCTGCCACTGTTTGGTGAGACCCTGGAAGGGCTGGCAGAGGCAGCAGCGAGGAGCTCTGTGGAGGTGAAGAGCCAACCATAGGGTGGCCTGAACAGAGGGCAGCGTTTTCTCATGATCCCCCGAATTCTGCACCTCACCTGGGTGCCCAGAAGAGCAGCCGCCTCACACCTGCCCCTTCAACAAGGGAAACTCCCCTTATTAAATGCTCAGTCCCCAGGAAATAGGATGACACTATTGCCTTGCAGATACCACACCCAGCACTTACATCCAACCAGGCTGGTAACCACTTCAAAGCAGCACTGCCCTGAGTAATGCTAATTCCTTAGAGGGTTAAATCAACATTTCCTAAAGAAGAGCACCTTGCAAACCCAAAGGCTTCAGCTATGCAACCATCTGTGCTGAGCATCTCTGACTGACCCAGAAAAGACAAAGCACCACAAGATTCTTACACCTCTTTGATGGGAAAATATTGTTTGAGTGAAAGATGATCCCAGAAAGTGATGTGACTCGTTATGTTTGAAAGTAAGTCAAGAAAAGTTGTTTGTTTGTCATTCTGCCCTAAGATAAATATTCTTATCCCAAAGCTAGTGATGAAGTGTGGCCCATAGCAGGTAAGAAGATGCTAGAGGATATCTGTCCCATCTCCCTAAAGAAATACTCTCTCATCTCTGATGCTTTAGAAGTAAAACAGAAATCAAACCACAAACAAAAGCTGAATTATGGACCAGCCTTGAAGTATGAGATTAGATCAGAACCAGGGTTTTACCAAAGGCAAAGCAAGGAAACCCCACTTCCTCCAGGAGGGATTCTGCATCTCCACCCTATCATAAAACATGCAGGCAAAAGACACGGAGCTGGTATGTTTTGTCAACAGGGCAAAAACCTGTTGTATCAAACATCTCTTTGTATTCAAGAACCTCATTATGGCACCATGTCAGCCCTTTATTATCAAAGAAAAAAAACTTTCTAAAGACAGAATTGTCTCCTTTCTACAGACTCCTGTCACTCCAATAAGTCACTCCAAAACCATATTTTTCACTCACTTCCAACTACTTGATTGGCTTTAGACAGTGCACTCAACACTGTATGGATTTGTCCTTAAAAACCAGACTTCCACTACTTTCCAATATTTATTTAGTTAACATATGATGCTACCAAAGCATTTTCTTTAGATCCCTCCTCTTCTGCAAATGGACTACCCCAAATCCTAGCACTCTGCCCTTAATTTCAAGACCGACACTTTTCCATCCCTGAGACAGGGTTAAATGGTACCACTGGGGACATTTTTCTTGTTATATGTCTCAGATGGCTCTGCTCATTAACTGCTCCTGCTAAATTTCATCATTTTTTAACCTGTATCTTGGGTCAAAGAGCAGCATGGTAGAAAAACCTGTAGAGAGCAGGATTAAAAGTCAAAGGGTCTGCAACACATATTTCATATAAACACTGATGCCTCTGATCCGCTTCCCACTTTGGCCACATGCTCCTGAGCTGTGGAGCAGCCCAGTGATAATATCCTAATCTACACAGAAATTTCCATAGCCTTTAAGGAGGTTTAAACATCGATGTTCAGCTGGAGCCCCTTCTTCCTCTACCACTATCACAAACATTGTGCTAATATAGGCAAACATTCCTTTCAAGCAGCATTAAAAAAGAATAAAATACATTTGAAGTTCTTTTTAAATTATCCCAGTGAATTTATCTCTAAATTATGTGGGTAAAAACCAGTACACAAGTTGGACAAGCCAGAATAAAGACATTTTCCTTGGCATTGGGATAATCCACTTTTCAGGATTCTGTTTTCTCTGTGCATTTCTATGAAATTGCATGAAACCGATTGAGAGAACTAGATCCAGAAGAGCTAGCTCTCCAAATTTCACTTACAGAACAACCATAGAGTAAGGGGAGGGGGAAAAGCATGACTTTTTAATTTCTTTGAGAGCTCCTTTCCTGACAATGAAGGAGTAAGAAAAACACTTGCTAAACACCTCTGGAAGTTTCAAAAATAAAATTAAAGAATTTAAGTGTTTTTTTTTGTCCTGTGAAGGAGTGGTTCGGCCCTGTCTGCCGCTCCCATTGTCGATAACCACAACTCAGAGGTGTCAGAAATCTCGTTTCTGCAGGGATTGCTTCACTACTGGCACAAGTGATGCAACCCCAGATCATCTGCAATAAATGCAAAAGCCAATAAGCCAATACTTGGTTGAGTTAAAGGTCCAGCTCAGCTCTCTGTTAGCATGTGGCTACTCTCCAGGGAGGAGACGCCTGTTTCTAATAACAAATGAAGTTGAAGTATAATGCACAAAATTTGTTCATGCTAGAGCGAGTTAATCATTCACAATCTTAAAGCAGGACGAGAGTTACAATGCTTGGCTGCTGAGGAAGGATAATAAATTTCCTTGAAATACCATCCCTTGCTTTCAGAGCTACTTCTTTAAATACCAGTTTTGTAAATTAGTGTCATAGGTAGAATAGCAGAAGGGCACACTGCTGATTGCTTCTTCTTTCCAGGCTGATTACAGCCATAAGAAAAACAAGGTTTCACGTTGTGTCCTATCAGTTTCAGAAGTGCCTCCAGCATTTCAATAGCAGGCTCCTCCAGCAACAGCATCTCTATGTCATCTCTGAGCATGCAGCCACCAGAGGAAGATGAGTTACACCTGCGAGTGCAGAACCGGGTGGTCTGACTTCATCTGCTCATGAATCTGTTCGTGAGGCTGAACACCTTGAAGACAAGGTTCTGATCACGCATGTCCACCCAGTGTCTTAACAACCTCCTTCTAGATAGAGACAAGAGGTGAAAATCACAAGGTGATGCAAACGCCACTCACAGAACCAAATATGTGGCAGTAGGTAGGTCATTACAGAGCAAGGCTTGTGAAAGTCCTGTCTGAACCCAGCACTTGAGATTTCTTCGGGGCCAAAGGTTTCATGCAGAAAACTCCCTATCCACCTCCTCCCTATCATCAACAGCATTCCTGCATTTTCCCACTCAAGGACATTTAGGGCGCACAAAAAGAGGCATTTCAGCTGCTGCTTCTGCAGCTTGCGGCAATATGCAGTGGTCGGAAAACTCACCTTAGGAGCAGGATGCTTCAGCATTTCAGTCCTGGGAGCGATTCTGGTTTCATGGGGACATTAGCAGGAGAGGAAGATTTGAAATTTTTCTTAAATGTCTATTTTCTGAAATTATGGTGAGATGTGAGACTCAGTTCTGTTTACAAAGCATGAAGTCTGTTTATGGAAGGAGTAATGGAGTAGGAGTAGTCAGAAGGGTAAAAGTGAAGAAGAAATAAAGGAGAGTGAAAAGCAGAGCAGGGGATCCTGTGAAATAGGAAGGAGGCAGGCAGAGGAAACCCATAAAGCTGCAATCTGGAAAATACAGATATAGGATAGGAAAAGCGGGGTCCCGGAAAGAAAAAGGCTGTTCTGGTTGGAGACGAGGAGTAAGCAGGAGATCAGTGAAGGGGGAAGGTACAGCAGAACTTTCATAAAGCTTAACAGCACAGACCCAGCTGGCGTGCATCCTCCGCAGCCGCCGCCTCACAGATCCCCGGTGCAGGGGTGGGGAGAGCCCCACCTTGGCGCCCGGCGCGCTCCCGTTGGTGAGAGCAGCTCAGCGAGCACTAGCAGCTGCAGACGTGGTTTCTAGCCAGGCGTTTCCCTGGCTCACTCTGGTGGTTGATTCCTCCCCATTCACCATTCCCATCTGCTTTAGCAGCCCCTGAATTTGCCGGTCTCCCTCCCTCCAAGCTTTTTGATTGCACTTCCCCACTGCTGACGCGTCTAACAAAGGGGTATAATGTCTTGGGCGTTTCGGGTCTATCCCTCACCTCAGCACCCTCTCCTAGGAAGCAGTGACGGTGCAGGCAGAGCCGAGTAGCCCCAGGATGCTGCACACGATGGATGCTTGCGAGGTCTTGATGGCAGCTCCACAGGAGCTGGGCTCTCTAAGACCCGGCTTCTCTTCTTACCTGGGCACGGGCTGATAGACCGAGACAGCATCTCCTGGTAGCGTCTTTGTATAGGCCTCTCAATAAAGAGGCTGCATTACAAACACCGTGAGAGAGTCATTCCCAGTGGTATTACCTCACCAAGGGCAGAGAGAAAAGACATTTTGATGACCAAGGAGACTTCATGCTTAAAGTGAGGCACCAGCCCTTCGCTTAAGCTGTGGCCCATGTGCCCATTTCACATTGTCCCGTACCGGCTGGAGCAGAACCCGCCTCTCACGGTGCTTCTCCAGCTCTACCTGGGCAAAGAGAGGCTGGCTAATTAGCCCGGCATGCAGGAGGCTGCGTGGCGGGAATTCTGGAGCTGGGGCCTATCCCAAGGCCAATGGGAATAGGGGCCCCACCCTGTGGACCGGGATAATATTTTTCTAGTGCCTTGCACCGGTTGGCTTTGTTTTGCTGGCTTGTTGCTACGCAGCCGAGGCTGCGCGAGGGAAGCCGGCGCGCTGGAGGAAACAACACTGGCGAGAAGTCACCCCATCATTGTTCTGGCTGCAAGCGGTGTCAGGAGCAGGCGCAGGAACCCGCGCTTGTTTACCGGGAGGCACAAGGGCAGGATTTTGCCGGGTATCCGCAGAGGTGATTTGTCCTCTGGACCTGCTGGTCCCAGTGGCAGCGGTTAGCCCCAAAAAACAAAACCAGGAAGAGACTGAGTGTTCCAGCACAATCAGCAGCCCTCCTCGAAAGCGCCTTTCAAACCAGAAATGGGAGAGGGAAAAAACAATTAGCACTAGCGACTTTTTTTAAAAAAAAGGAAAAAGACAATTCCTCCATTAATCAGACCCTTATCAGCAGCAAGGTGATATAAAGCCAGGGTTTAATTGGAACTGAGCAAATGTGTTTGTGCTGGTGTGGAGAGCCTTGTCTATGTGAGCAGGAATGTGGCCTGCATCCTGTTTTCTTTACCGATGGGGCAGGAATGTGCTCCACGATTCCTTGAAAGGCTGCAGCATGTTTTCCACCAGCTTCACGCTGGGCTTGTGAAATGTGTTCCTGTTTCTTCGCATCCTGGTCAGCAGCTTTGTGCTCAAAGGGATCCCAAAACCCTGAGCATGGTTTTATTGTTGTTGTTGTTGCAAGAACAAGAAAGAGAAATGATTCCTTCCGCCGGCAGCGGCAGATGTCACGGCTGCTTGGCACCACGAACACCTTGCACTCCTTCCGAATTCCTCAGCGAGGAACGACACACAATTCCAGAAGCAGAATTCCAGACAATGCAAAGACAGTTCGTGGACTATAATCTGTCCCTGTTACTCACCTGGGTCTCTGCAAAGAGCAAGACAGGAGAAAACGAGTTTCTGAGGGACAGAGAGAAGCCCCTGCAGGGCTGAAGCAAGTGGAATTCTGTTCAGTCCTGCAAGATGAGCAGAGGGAACCTGAGCGCCCTCAGGTCATGGAAATCCACAAAATACAGCAGTCCTGGGATCTCCTGCAGGTCCTCCAGGCCCTCTTCAGTCCTCTCATGTGCCTTTGGGGAACTCCTCCTTTGTGATAACGATGCTCAAGCTCTGACATTCCTGGGGCTCCATCGCCTCATAAGTAGGAACGGGAACTTTACCCAAAAGCAAGTTTGGAGAAGAGTGACAAATCCATCAAGCATTGCAGCCCAGCATAATTAAGCAGCATTCTTATTCACGTCATCTCCTGGCTCTCACATAGGTTTTATTATAGTCATTATGAAGACAGATATTACTTTTAGATTGACTCACTTGGTGGGTTGATCAGCACTTTATTGTAGCCTCCAGTTATAGCACTTTTTATGGCATCCAGAAGAACTTAACCATTAGCACACTATTAGGAAGCACACTGGCAGCTGATTAAGTTGCTGAAGGTCAAAGACATTTTTCTTAATTGCTCCATGTGCTCTCTCTCCTCCTCCTCCAACAGAGCTGCAGGGAGATCATTCTGTTTTAATAATAAAGTCACAGAGGCATACCTCGCATTTGCCATCAAATCCCCCGGGAGAGGGTTATTCACCATTTAAGATCTTGTCTAAACTGTTATGCTCTCACTGCTGAAATGAACTCTTGGAGATTTTCATGGTGTGCATTGTAAACCACAAATAAAAAATTATCAGGGTGACTTATTGAATTGGTTAACACATGTTGCAACTAATGTGCTCTTAGGGTCGCAATAAGATGAATGCATGGATATGCTGAAGGGAGCACTCTGTGAGGAGAGGCAAGCTGGTTTTCTATCTTCTGATAGATTCTCGTGTCTCCCAGGTATATTGCCAGAGCAAGGCTGCCAAAGACATGAGATCTGGAGCTCATGGAAGGCTTTCTGATCAGCCCTGCTGGTTTTGGTTTTGGTTTTTTCTTTCCTTTGCAACAAGCACTTAGGTTGTTCTCCTGTTAATTCACAAGGTTTTACTCTGCAAGGTGTTCAGATCCTGTCCTTCATATGGCACCAGTTATATCCAAAACTGCTTTTAAAGCGCGCTCCATAAACACCACAGGAATGCATACTTTCAGCACAGCCAATGGGGTCCTTTGCGTCATTATGCAACTGGATATAGATGTATATATATATATTATTTGTTCAAAGCAGAGTAGCTTTCCCCTTCGTGATCCCTTAGGATTGCATTGCAAGGCTGAAGGGAGGATACGCCTCAACGAGCTGATTCCAAGGAAATCATTGCCAGAGATGAAGTGTGAGCCCGTGAAAGCTCCAGCCAGCCTCGGGCTCCTGCAGAAGGTGCATGTCCAGGGCTGGGACATGGCTCTGCTGAACGTCTCTTGGGCTGCAGGGCAAACTGAAGGCCTCGGCTCCCCTCTTGCACAGCCTGTGACTGAGGGTGCCACGTGTCCCACGCTGCACCGAGCTGCTCTGCGGGATTATGGATATACTTACCTGGAGCTCATTGCCAGGGTGGGGCAGGAGCCTCTATTCGTTACTCAGTGCAGCTAACGACTGCACTATTAAACTATGTGATTACTTAACCTGGCTGTGCCCATTTTAATTTTTTGTTTCAGCTTCCACCCCAAGCCTTCATTTCTTATCTGAGATGAGAAACTGGAATCACCGTAACTGGTTTCTATGTTAAAATACACCTGCAAAACCTTGATGCTTATGGCAATCTCCCACATCTCAGAATCTCAGCCAGGTATTTAGATCCCTAGGGGTACTTGGTCTTTCAGCTCTGGAGCTCTCTGGCCCAACGGAGTTCACTAAACCGGCAGAAATCTCCCTGTTTTCTCCCTCCACTGGATTTCTACTAGAGTGATACCCATCAGCTCACTGAAGTTTAGGATGGGACCAGAGCCGATACAAAGGGAGCATTGCATACAAAGGGATAAAGACAGAGGAGCGGGCTTGCTCCGTTGCAGGTCTTTGGGTCAGTCACATCAATTCAGGAAGCCTCTCCCTCCGGAGGATGGATGAAACCATCTCTCCTTTACCGGGCAGCCTTCTGGAGCAGCTAAGTGATGAGGAACAGGCTATTTCCTTCTGATGAGGGAGTGGTAAGGTCACCTCCAAGCTGTTCCGGAGGCCAGGTGGGGGAGAGGCCCCCAGTTACTCATCGGTGAGTGGGTGTGAGGTTGAGAAGGGATTTGAAGGAGGTTCCGACACAATCTAATGCTCCAGCCGAGAGTGCCCCAGGGAGGTGTGACACGTGGGGAACGTTTCACCCAACTGTTCCACACTGGTTCTGCCCGCTGTAGTCTCTGCCCGTGCTTTCGGACCAAAGCCCTCTTAGAGGAAGTGGTTAAGGGTTCAGCCTGAGACTTAGTTCTCATGGGAGGCATTTCAGTGTTCTCTGCCTCCCAGAATCCTACTCAGGGCACAGGAGTCCTTGATTTATGGCATCTGTCAATCAAATGGAGGATTGCTGAAGCAAAACCTCATAACCAAGAAAACACAGCATCCTGTACACTTAGAACTGACTGAGGAAGTTACCTGCTTTCCTCAATTTCCCTCCTTAATAAAATCTTGTTATCCTGTTCTTTCCTTTATATATGAAAACTTATAAAATATGCCTTCTTCAAACTGCTGTACCTAATCTTTATCATTGAATTCAATAACCTCAAAATAAATACAGTCATCTCCCATTTCAATCTTAATTAAGATTCTTTTAAGGATCTCCCTTCTCTTTTACCCTTAGGTAAAAGCTTAGGTGAGCTTTATCTTAGTTCTTGTAATTAAAATTGTCCTCCAAGGCCTGGGCACAGTACAGACCTTGAAGCTACTCCAGCCAAGGCCATGGGATCACCACCAAGCTCAACTAGTCCCCAGGGTTTTGTAGGACATTTTGGGAGCCTAACAGGGAGCTCTCCCCAGGTTTGGGGTTTAGGGCCTGTTATGGATGCCTGGCCTGAGGTATTTTTCTCCTGTTTTTGCAGAAATGCTGACTTTCAGCCTTTCTCCCTAGAGAACTCATCTCATATTATTACCCTTAGGGATGATCAGACCTCGGCCTGTCCGCATGGGGATGGTTTCACTCACAAGGAGGGGAAGGCCAGCCTTCTTCCAGGCTGACTAAGGTCATACTTCTTCTGTAATTTAAGAAAGACAAAAAAGGCAGGGCCTGACTAATACTCACTTACTAGACATTCTTGACGATGTGGAAATCTTTCCCAGGAAATGAATGAAATGCCACCAGCCCTCAGCTTCCTCGTTCGCACCATCTGACATCAGCTGCAGCAGGACACCTTGGAAAATGCAGAAAACAGGCAAAAATTTTGGGCTGGTTCTGGGAAAAGCTGAGCAGAAAGGGGAAGACTAGCACCTTAGATTTTCTATATAGGAAATTTAAGCCTCTTCTGTATTGCAAGGTATCGTTTTATCCCTTCATCTTACCTGGCACTTTACCTGGCATTTTAGCTCATTTTATTGTCAAGACATTTAAAGTCACATCAGAAGAACCACACGTCCAAAGAAATCTGATTTTCACCTGCCACCAAGTCCAAGGGAAGTCCTGTGTCATGGGAGATGCAGTTCAGCCAAGGATGTTGGGCTAGAGGAAAGGAGAAGGCTATAGACTTCCACCACACAGCTCCCAGGAAGTTATGCAAAGCCTCCAAATGTGTGCTAGAGAAAAACATGGGGGGTTTGTTTTGTTTGTTTGCTTTTTTTGGCTTAAATCAGCTCTGTGAATTCCCTATGAACTGAGCATGCTAGGGATGTTTCCCAAAACGCCCTTGCGTGCCCATTTTCACCCAGCTTTGCAACCCCACTGCTTCCACAGGATTACGTCCATCCAGTTTTCCTTTGCTCCGGCCACCACCACCGAGATGTGTAATAAGGAAGAAAAATAGAATTGACTTTTGTCATTATTTATTACAAATTAAAGTTCAAAAATTATCATCTAAAACCAATAGATTTAAATAAATATACAGGTGTCAGGATGCTACATATGGAATGTGTGCAATAAGTTACTAAAAGCAGAGACATCATACACATACAAGGGGATATACATAGTATTTTACAGCAGTAGTTTTATTTTAAATTACTAGGCTCACATTAAACCATGTGCAAAATTTCCTTTGGAACAAACCCTTTCAGGATTTTTTTTTTTTTTAGAATGATTGAAACCTTCAGAAGGTCAAATAGAAAAAGTTTCTCTGCAGCTTTGGGGACCCAATGATTTGCCTGTTGTTTCATTTATGATACAATCAGTCTGCCTCATTTTCTCCCCCTCTAGGGCTTACAATAAAATTAAAGAAATATTTTGTACGTCCAATGGGACTACACTTGCAGCAGCCACAGATTTTGGTCCACCACCAACTTCAAGCAGCCTTTTAAAGTCTTCATGTGTAATAGAGGGTTGGGCAGCAAGGGAGACCACACAGCGGTTCCAGGAGAGCAATTATTTATCTACACCACCCAGATGACAGTTGCCACTTGGAACTTTAGAACAGAAATTAATCTGCCCAGGCAAATGAAAGTGCATTTGCGATAGAGCTCCAAAGCCTCCAGACTGAGGACGGTTTCTAGGCTCTGGGCTCAGCGTTCCCCCAAATTACCCCTGCCCTTCCTCTGGGCCCAGCAGCACTTTGCAGCTCAGGCCTGGCAAAGTGGCCATGATCTTGGCTTTTGTTTAAACCCATCCCCTGCTAAGGATGTGCACACAGTGCCATGCTCTCATCCTGGAGATCTTTTTCTGCACATTAATGCCACCCGGCTGCCCCTTGCCTCATTCACTCTCTATTCAGGTTGCACTTCTCTGTGACATGCTATTCAGGCTGGTCATTTACTACAGAGCCTGACTCAGAGACCTCATCTAAGCAAAGCAAGCAAGCCTTTGCATGCTGTTTGCCCACCACCCATCTTCTCTGCCTCTAGCCTTCCCTTTCAGGCAGAGCTGAAAGCAAGCTGCAATGCTGGGTTAAGAGGTAGAAGTTCTCTGCTCCACAAAGGGTATGTCTAAGGAGATTCGTAGCGCTGAGCTCAGACTAGCAGCTTGGCTCTGCACCTAACCTAGGCTGCTCCTTCCCCAGGTTGCAGGTGACTCTAGGCTGGGCTCCTGCCCAGCTGTGGCAGGAGGTGCTACTGAAATTTAAGCCTTTACTTAAGCCTCCCCATCCCTGATGCCTCTGCGCTCTGAGGGCTGGGGTCATGCTTGGATTTGATGCAAGCTCAGATGTAAACAAGCCATCCTCTATCTAGACAAGAACCACCTAAGGATGGTCCTCCTGTTTAGGCAGAGATTGCCGCTGGCTACTCAGCTGGCTTTCAGGTTTTAAGAAGATTAATTATGGTAAGAGCTGGGTGCTGTTTTATCATGGGAGTCTCATTCATATGCACATCACTCTGTCTGATAAGAGAAAATAAAAGAGCAAAGATGGGCCCAGACAGGCCCTCCTGGAGTCAGTTTATCCCCGTCTACAATGGCCATCCAAACCATGTTTGAACGGAGTAGAGCTGGAACCATGTTCAAACATGGTTCAAAGGCAGAGTAGACCAGGCCTGTGACACGGGAGTTCAGTGCTGCCAGGTCCGGGACTGCACATCGCAGTTTGCTTTGCAAGCTGCCCCGGGTGGGCTGACCAGCGCTCTAGGTATCCAGCGCGGAGTTTAGCCGATACGCTACCAGTAACACCAGCCTGACCGAAGGAGGCACAACGCAGCTCCGCAACACACCTATGGCTGTACAGAGAGATTCTCTTTTCCCTTTACAACAGTCAGTGCAGTACTGGTTCACGCAACGGGAGCGTCGAGACATCCACTTCTTCCCCCTTCCGCCCGTGGCCATCCTTCAGCTCTAACTACCAACAGCGGAGTTAGCGGCACCCGCAGGACTCCGGATTCTTCTGCTGAGCTTGGTTTGCACCCGTTTCTTATCTCTTTCTCTTCCAGATGTTTTTCTTCCAAGGCAAAGCTGTTGGCTGGGCATTCCTCTGAGCACGGTGCTGCTGTTTGCCAAACTGCAAGCTGGATATGGCAAGATCCCTGCAAACAGAAGAGACATTCAGTCTGCCACCCGCTGCCTTACCACTCAACAATAGCCTGCATTATATTTACCTGCTGTTCACCAAGCTCTTTTGTAACGTAGATAATGGACAGGGGAAAAATTCTAGTTGTGGCTGTATTAAGTTGCAGAAGAACTCTAACTGTAGGAAAATCCTGTTTCCACTAGTGGTCAGTGATGGAGGTTTAGAGGAGGGTCATGCTCTGCAGTATCCCAAGTACTACTTCAAGATCTGCTCTCCAGAGACTGCTCCTAAAGCATCTGCTTTGACTCAGCCAGTGGACCGGTCCTCCTTGAATTTCCCAATTTGCTTTAATTTCTTTACACTTCTGGAGTCCAAACACCTTCCAGCAATAACTTCCACCATTCAGTTCTGCAGTGCCAGAAAAACCATTTCCTTTGGTCCAAAGCTGCTTCCCAGTCACTTCTCCTGTGTGCTCCACTCCCAACCATCCTTCTTGTACATCACCTATTTACCTCTTCTGCATCAAAGCAACCTCCCACACTCCAATGAAGAGCTACATTCCACACAGCATTCCTCCAGTTTTGGAGCCTTTAGCCTCCAATAAAGGGAATATAAGGAGTCAAGCCCTCTAACTTCAGTGAAGGCCACAGGGAGACGCTGGGTCAAATCTGAGTAGGAACTACTCACTGCACAAGTGTTGGTGAGGGAAGGCCGCGCTCACCTGGCAGCTCTCAGCAGGCCGTGCTGGGAAGGCCTCACGTAGCTGCTCTGCAGCGTCTTCGTGGGCTCTCCAGGACTCCCGGGGAGCTCCGCACTCTGGAGGTACCTAACAGGCAAGGGAAGATGCACGTTAGGCACCCGCACCCAGCCGGGACTCCAGCGAGTGCCAGGAGGAGCGCTGCTCTGGCATCTCCGATGGCACGTGTTTATTCAGTGGTTACCTGCAGCTATTTATAGGTCATATTTACTGTTGTCTTTTTTCTATCAGACCCCACTCGATTCATAACAACATGTAATGCGCTTTTTTAAAATTATTTCTTTGATATGAAATTAAAGACGGATCTCTACAGTAACTTTGACGCCAGTTCTCCACCCTATAGGCATGCCTGTATCCTGCTGGCTGGAGGGAGCCTTAGTGAGGGCCTTCATGCATTAGAGAGCAGGCTATGGAGAAGCACAGAGGACACCCGACCACCGAGCCCCAGCTCCAGCCAGCTGCTCCCCTGACGCCTCCTTCCCACCAGAGCAAGACCTGGTGCTTCCAGGCCAGCTTCACACCTCCTGCTCTCCCCTCTGGGGACATCCTGCTGGCGTCTCCCTTCCCAAGAGCTCACCCAGCCCTTCCTCCCAGCACCAGGAGGGACGGAGGTGACGCTTTCACATCAACCACTAAAGACACTATTATAAAGCAAAACATTCTGGTGACACTTTGCCTTGGGTATGAGGGCCACCACACAAGTTGCAGCCATTGCAAAGCACCACCCCACAGGAGCTGGTTGATTTACTAAGTCCGAGCTCTCCGGTGGCCCCTCGTGGGCAGACCCCGATGGCCTCGGGACCCGCGGGACGTACCCAGGCTTGGGCTGGCAGAAGGCGGCGCAGACGCTGTCCGTGGAGCGCGAGCACTCGCACCGGCGCGGCGATCTCCTGCGGCGCCGAGGCGGGCTTCCCAAGCCGTAGGGAGCAGTGTGGCTGTTCAAAACAAAGGAAATCAGCTCCGCAGCTAACTTTATTGCCCCACAGGTTTATAGCACAACCTTGGGAGGCGGCCAAGCCAGTGCCATAATAATGAGACATCTATAAACAGAAGGTGAAAAGGCCACTGATATTTCCAAGCCTTTAAAATTCAGTCCCTCTCCTACCCGCTGTTTCCCCACCCCACCACCCTGGGGAGAGGCTGGTGCCAGGCCTGGCACATGCTGGGCTGCCAGTGCAGTTTGCTTTCCTCGCTGCAGCTCAGACACCCCTGCCAGTGCCGCCCCTGGCCAGAGCAGCGCCCACGGGCACGGGCAGCGCGGCCGCCTCTAACACGGATCAGCCCCTTGCTCGAGCCCCGGAGGGCTGGCGCTTCCTGCTCCCCACCACCCCCAGCACTTTCTATGCACAGGAAATACTGCAAATCAACAGATCTGGAGGCCATAACAGGTTTGTCTGATCACGGGACACTTTCAGAGCTCCTCTCCTCGAGCACACTCTATTCTCCCCGTGTTTGGGGTTGGCAGCTCTTTGCAGCGCAAGCAGCGAGTTGTAATTGTGCATTAGCGAGCACAATTATAACCACACCTGAGTGCGTGTGTTTTGATACAGAGCGACGGCCATTGGTCTGAAGCTGCCTGGAAGTCTGCTGCAGCATTCCTGAGGGCAGGACTTGGCAGTCACGCGGCCTCGCTGCCAGCCCGCCGCTGCCTAATTAACCACACTGGCACTCAGCAATCAGGGTTGCAATTTGCAAGAGGGAAAAGCAACTTTCCCGGCTCGCTGCAAGTTCCAACACTTGGTATTACTTTCACCTTGCCAAAGTAGGAATCTCAATACAAGATAATCCAGGAGGAGGCAGCATCCTGCACTTTCTTCCTCTCTCCCCTCCAGCGGCTACTGCAAGTCCTGAGCAGGAGCACCAACTTGTCAGCAGCTGGGAAGGGCTGAGCTCGTCACCTTCCCCAGAGCAGGTGCTGCAAGAATCTCCCACAACTAGGGCACTTGCTCTCCCTCCTTCTCACCTATCCTCATCCCTGATCCGAAAGGCCAGTTACGCGCTCATCAGCCACCGCGTCCCCGAGCACGCTGCGCTCACGCTCACCCTGGGGTGTTGACCCAGATGA
The DNA here is from genome assembly GCF_003342845.1 of Nothoprocta perdicaria. Lineage (NCBI taxonomy): Eukaryota > Metazoa > Chordata > Aves > Tinamiformes > Tinamidae > Nothoprocta > Nothoprocta perdicaria. The sequence goes on from NW_020455566.1 coordinate 689,113, forward strand.
TATCCAGGTGGCAGAAGTAGATGCATTCCTTGTCCAGCCAGCTGTTGCAAGAACATCTCTTGGTCCTCAGGTGCGCGGTGCCGGCTGCAGCACGGTGGGAATCCAGGGCAGGATGGCCCATACCTGCAGCGGCAGGAGGAACGCGTGAGCCGTGGGCTCCGTGCAGGAGCACCCGCATGCCTGGCGGTGCTGCACCTCCAACACACACCTACATGGATTGCAGTATGTTTGGGAGCACAGGCAGCCTTGCCGATGAGGCTGCAGGACTAGAACGGACTTGCGTGAAGCCCCAGGAGCAGCAGCCGCCGCGGGCAGGAGCCACGCGGAGGCACCGAGCTGTGCCCTCCACCCCGTGCAGCCCCGCGCAGCCCCTCCAGCCCAGGACTCACCGTCTTCCAGGAGGGCGCACAGAGCGAGCGCCAGCAGCAGGGCGCCGGCGGCGTGGCTGAGCATGGTGGCTTTGCAAGAAACACTGGGGATGTTTTCCCTCTCCTTTTTTCCCCTCTTTCCTTTTTCCCCTTTCTCCCTCCTCCGCTCTGCTCCGCGGTGCTTCAGCGGGAGCTGCCAAGGAGCCTGTGGAGGCAGCGGGTGCCTGGCAGGTGCTTTATAGCCCCGCCGGCGCCGGCGCCGCCGCGTCACGGCCGCGCTCCGCCCCGCCGCGTGGACCGGCACCGCGGGGACCGGCACCGCGGCGCGGACACGCGTGGGCGCCGCGCGGGACAGCCCCGCCGCGCCGCCACCCCCCGCCCCGACCAGCCGCCGCCTCCCAGAGCGCGGAGCTCGGAGAAACACGCGTGGCTCCGCGAGCAGCGGGGAAGCGGCTGCGGGGAAGTGCGGAGTCCCGCGCGCGGTGGTCGCCGCTTCGCGCCCCTGCGCCGGGAGCAGCGGGCGGTAATTGGCGGCCGCGGCCGGTAGATGGAGCGGGAGCGGCGCGGGGAGCCGCGGCCGCGCGCGGGGCGGCCGGGTCGGGGGGACCCGCGCGGGACCCGCGTCCCGGGGGGATGCCCCGAACCCCCCACCCCCGCGGGCAGCGCGGAAAGAGGCGGCCGTAGTGTGCAAACTTGCGGGGTTCACTTAACCCAAACTGAGAAAATCATATATAGTTCAAGGCAAATTGAGTGCGGTTCAGTCCCAGTGACTTTTAGCAAGAGTAAAATACACCTATTACATGAAATCTAGAGAGTCTTTGCTTTACCTGTACCCTTTTTTTTAATAAAATCAGTTTCGTCTTTTGTGAGGCTGAGCAATTAGAGCAATATTGAGCAATAAAACTTCTCCGTTGCTGCCTGCTTTTGCCGTTAATGATGGTACGCTGGGTACTTGCTGCGTATTCTTAAGGATATGAAGAACTTAAAATATACTGGTCATCTCTTGGGGTGCACGAGGAGCCCGGCAAAGGAGCTTCATGTTGCCCATCACGTGTGTCACACAGAAGCAGGAAACCTGCAGGGAAAGCATCGGGTGCTGGGCACTGGATAAGAGCTCCCAGGTGCTACTGTGCAGCTTGGAGGGGCAGCTCCTAGACCTTGGAGTGGAATAGGCTTAGGAATGAGAGCTGTCTCAAACAGCCGGCAAAGGGCTCGACTAATCTACGTGAAGGTGGTTTTAAAAGCTTCTTAGTAAAGGGAGTGTATTTTTCTCTGTTTACCCTGCACTGTTTAGGTTTTTATGGCACTGTTGTCATGCACCAATGCAAGTTGTTGCCAATTACAGGGAATCAGTGCAAGGTCTTGTGTGAAGTGTAACATGGGCTAGGAGTGGTGAGAAGAGAAGTAAGAAACAGGGCATTGAGCTGGGCTTACGTCATGGAAGCTGGAGCCGCGTTCCTGCAAACGAGGAACAAGACTTGGACATTTGCTCCCACCAAATAGGCAGTGTGGATCCCTCTGCATTCATGCAAAATGGCCATGGACGCTTGCAGAGGAAAACGCATGCTGGGATCCAACAAATGCTCAGGGGAAATGACCATCTTAGCACCAAGCGACTGTGATGGCAGATTAGAGCACAGGTGCTGTAAAGAGCTCCATTTATTGAGTGTGGGTGAAATGAGGGAGCAGAAACGGCCAGAGCCAATGAAAAATGTGCAGCCAGAGGTGTAGCTGAAGTAGTAGGGCCAAGAGAATGTTTGAGAATATCAGGAATATTGCAAATATTATTTCAAAATAATGAGAAGGCAAAGATAAAATTGATAAAATAAAACTTCAGTGTGAGAGGCAAATGAGGAGCTGTAAAGAAGGGAAATTTTTGACTCCATAGCAGTGCAACAATCCTTCTGAAGTCAACAGGGAAACACAATAGCAGCGTTACCTGTTACAGCCCATTTTTCCAGCTGTGCCAAGTTCCAGAGTGATGTCAGGCCTAGGATACTATATGACATTCCGGATGCCAATTCAGTGATATAATGCAGCTCCTTTGGCTGCAGGTCCTGAGGGCCTGATTCTGGTCACTGCAGAAGGCAAGAAGATATTCTCCACTAGAGGAAGGCAATAGAACAACTGTAATTACACAGAGAAAAGGCTAGGGGATAAGCGACATCACAAATTTTGAGAAAAGGAACACTTTAAGTCAAACAAAACTTAGGGAAGGCTAGTGCACGCTAGCAGCCCTCTGCATGGAGTATGAGACAGAGTCATGATCCAGGCTTGCCAGGATTTAATTACTGAAAGGAGCTTGGGTTACCTTGCCTCATAAGACCCCACATGCCCCTGGAAAAGAAGAGGGGTCTTGAGCCCACCCGAGGTTTTGTAGGTCTGGCTTCAAGCCACTTTTTACCAGAATCCTTAGGTGATCACAGCTTTGTCGATTTTCATTTCCCAAAAATGCCTGAAGGTGCCAGTATCTGTAAAGATCTCATTGCATTTCTAGAAGTCAAGTGCCCAGATTTCTGCTAGGCATCTGCCTTCAGTGCCAGGTACAATAATACCTTTACAAACCAGTCCTGTCATCCAAGATCTCTCTCACTCTGTCTTGTTCTTTTCTTATAAATCCCAGTTGATTTATATTGTTGCAGAAAATGGAGCACATGTTACACCCTCTTGTTCATATATGCCTACTGAATGGAGTTTGAACTCATTTTTTTCCCCCTCCAGGAAATACCCTAAGGTGTTGAGCAGGCACAAACCTGACCAGCATGTGTACGGATGTTTGGCACTGGATCACCGGTGTTCCCAAGATCTTAAAGGATGTGAGACTATGGGCAAAATTCTCTGCTTTTTGTAGGGATGCAAGAATCCTGTAGAGCAGAGATGTGACCGGGATTGTGCTGACCAGGTGGGCAGGACCCTGCCTGGAGAGCCTTGCCTGCAGCTCTAGACTTTCAATGTAAAAGCCTGCTGCACATTTAGAGTCAGAAAGAAGAGCTTACTTGCAGATGGGGTGAAACACCTGTGTCAGGGTCAAGTGCCCCCACAGAGCAGTAATTGTGATATATATCTATGGTCATTTCAATACTAGCTACTCATTTTAGGCAGTGTGTTCGGCTCCTAACACTGTTATGGACTTGTGGCCTCAGCTTGCACCGAGAGCAGAGCTTCTCCTTGGCCTCCTAGATGCAGAGAAGCTGCCTTGCTCCTGCAACTGCCCCCGTCCCCCGATAAGGAGCAGGGGCCGCCGCTTCCCAGGGTGGCATTGCCACCACGCTGCAATCGCTAAGAAAAGCAAGCGGCTGGAGCAAAGGAGCAGGTCTGCGCTGCACAAACACGGCTTCCCGAGGCGGAACAAAGGCGCACGCGAGGCTGCTCCCCGGCTCCTAAATTCCAGCGATGGGCTTTGCCTCCCGCGGTTATTTTTTCCCCTCTCGCCCCTGCCTGCAGGAATACATTGTTCGCCCCATTGTGAGGAGCTGCAGGCCGACATGACGAAAGGGACAAAACAACTCGCGAGCAGAGACGTCCCGTGCAGCGCTCATGGGACGCGCCGGTTGGAAACGGCGAGCGAACAAACAGGAAAGCGCTTTAACCGTCGCAAAGACAAGATCCCGGCGTGTTCTTGGCACCGCGGGGAACAATGGAACCATGTCACGAGCCAGAATTCCCCGTGGCCGAGAGGGGCCCCGCAAAGAATTGCAGCCCTTGTCTTGGGTACATGCGGAAAACTTCCCTGTGCTCGGTCACCCCCCACTGAATCCCTGGTAGGAAGGGCAGGAAAGGGACATTGTGAAGGGAGGTTTCCTTTGGGACATCCCTCCCTGCGCCCTAAGCCGATGCATCAGTGGTTAAAGGTCTCTGCTCTCTGCTGAAGGCCTCTCCGTGCAGTGACGCTCTGCCAGGAATAGGCTTCATGCACTGGATAAGGGGCACGCGTGGGGCCAGACACTTGTAGGGGAAAAGGGGAAGAAGCTTCCCGGTTATCCAGGGTTTGAGCTTACATAGATCAATGCCAAGTGTTGCCCCTGCAGTTTCACATGTGTTGAGCATGGCGGGCAGCTTAGGAAACACAACCCTCCTTGAAGCAGGGCGTTTGGAGAGTTTCCACCTAGCTTGGGGCCATAAAATGACCTGAGCAGCAGCAGGGTATCCTCCAGACCTCAGCCTCTCTTCTTGATCTTGTCTTCAGGACAGCTCCATGGAGGCTGACCTAAGAGCATATGAAAATTTCAGTTATCAGAGGGCTGGTGATTACTGCAAGTGTGGCCTGCTTCCACCCCCAAGACTTACAGTGCAGGTCAGCCTCCATGCTGGAGCACAGCAGGTTTTGGGGCAGGTATGAGGGAGAGGTAGGACTGCCTGACATTCCCCTTTCAGTAGCCCATAGCTTCAATGAGTCCAAGCCAGCCATAAAAAAAAGAATCATTAAGACCTAAGCGCATGCACACTTTACAGATTTGTCCCTAATCTGTGTTTATTTGTGGTCTGCATTATCAATGCCTAAGTATACGCACAGGGGCTGTTGACCTTGTCCCAGTGTCAAGATCTTTGTGTGTTTTCCTGCTCTAGGAGTTTCCTGAGAAACCTTGCACCATTAACAGATATGGGGACAGGGAGCCTGGCCCCAGCATTGGGCCTGGCTTTGGAAATGCCCAGACCTTTCCTGGGTGGTAGACCTGCCTGCAGGTAGCAGACAGAAGGAGGCATCTGAAAAGCTGCAGTACGATAAGCTGTAATGAAAACTTAGAGTGAAGTGAGATGTGATCCTCAAGTGCTCTGGAAGGGGGAGAAATGAATTGAACAGCTTAGAGACCTGTGCAATTTGCTGGGCTGTCTGCCTGCAGCCTGAGATGGTTATCAGGGCTGCACAAGTGTCATTAGTTTTATAGCAGAATAACTAGTGCTTGAGTAAAAGAAGAGAGGTGTGGTGGGAATGGGAAGAATTGCCTCTAGACACTTGTATGAATCAAGTGGAGGAAGGTACTGGCTAAAATGGAAATGCTGTGAGCGTGTGATTAGCTTTGGAAGAGCCTTTCAGCCTCATGCACCAGGAATCTCACAGTTAGACGTGGCTGAGACCTGCAGCAGGAGCACGCCCAACCTTAACCCTGCTGACAGGCCTCGTCCCCCATCCTCTCAGTGTCTTCTGCTGCCACAGGTGACACACTGGAGCACAGGTGTGGTCTAAGCTGGCTTTTCCAGCTATTAGCTTGAAATGATAATGAAGGTGCTTCTGATGACACCCTTCTGTAATGGTTTGGGAGCTCATGCAGAGAAAGGAGATAGTAGAAATCTGGAGCGCTCACACACCAAGAAATCTAATGAGTATTTTCAGCACAAATGAGTCCTATCAAGAACATAGGGACTCTCATGCTAGTTCTTCCTAGCTAAATGGGAAGCCAAAGCAGGCTCATCCATTTTCTGTGGATGGAAAGGTTGCCCCAAAGGGAAATATTTGCAAGACTGAAAGTTTTTAATAGGGTTAAATTGACTGTCAATTACAAATCTGCCCCGTGTGTCTGATTACATACTTTCTCTGCCTAAAGGGCAAGAAAAGCAGTGTGTTTAGACAGCCCCATGGAGACATTCCTTGTAAGTTGGGTGTTCATTGGAACACTTTAACATGGATGTCTGCCTTTACTCCACCCTGACGCGTGAACTCCTCCTGATTTCCAGAATGATGAGTGACCTGGAATTTATAATTACAATAGGTGTAATGTAATTAATCACCACCTCGGAGCTGTCTTCTATTGCTAAGTGCGTTATGACACCAATCCTTTGCAGCAAGTGCACGAGAAGGGCTTGTGTAAGAGAGCAGTTTCCAGCTGAGACAAGTTGGGCAAGACAAGAGCTCCTACCACCCGGGCAGGCGGGAAGGTCCCTGCAGCTCCTCTACAAGGGCTGCTTGCTGCCAGAGACGGGGTGTTCCAGGCTGCAGACCCAGCGGCGTGCAACAGCCAGTGCTCCGTTTGGATACGTGCAAGGAGCAGCTGGAAGCGGCAAAGAGTCAGCAGGGACAGAAGTTTATGCTGAGAATGAGGCAAATTAAATATAGCTTGAATAGAAGCGGAGAGAACAGAGAGAAAACACAGGTGTGCGCCCTTTAAACTTCAGCACTCGTTCATGTGGTTAATTATTAATTATTGATGTGGTTTATAGATAGATTGATGCATTGATTCGTGCCACCTAGACGGCAGATCCCCTTGTGTTGAACAATGTACAAGTCCCGGACAGTCTGCAGCAAAAGAGATAAGATTTTTTTTCTGACAAGAAGTGCAGACACAGGAGCACTGAAGCCTTTAAGAACGTCCCATATTTTCCCCAAAATATCTAAGTATAGTTAGAAATGAGGCCCACATTTTTTAAAGCTGTCAATTTGTCACATTCAGCAAAAATATTTCAACTGTTAGGCCTGCAATTTGTTTCAAATCCCACTTCCCTATTTGAAAACTCAAAATTGTATTGAAAAAAAAATCTTCCGTCAAAAATGCTTTTCTGCTTTCAAAACACTGTCAAAATGTTTAATCATCATTGAAACTTTTTAGCACTTTGTTTTTAGTGGAAATGAGAAATATTTGGTTTAAAAAAAATTCCAACAAACCAAGAAGGTCATAGTTTCCATTCTGCTGCATTTTCAATTTTAATAGGAGATGAGAGACTCCAATCTGCAGTAGCAGATATATTTGGAAAGGAAACAACAAGGTTTTACCAGAAATTTTAATTAAAGGATCGGTAATGAGGTCCTGAGGAATCACAACACAAACTTGGCAAGGGATCTATCTATGTTAGTAGTGTCTCCTTGCTGCACGTCTCTGCCCTTGGACAGATATCACTGTAATTGCAGTTACTGGTTAACCTGCCTGCTATGAAACTTCTCTTCTTGGAAGCTCTTTTATGTTATAGCTCTTGATTACCGCCTGCAACACTAGAGGGATCACAACTGCGAGAGGTTGTAGCCACATTTTCTGCTTTGCCAGAAATTCTTCAATTTTGTATTCCAACATCAAACTACGGAATAGTGGAAAATTATTCCACTCTCTGGAATTCTGTATTTTATATACGTAAGGGAAATCTTAAGTCCAACTATAGGCATGGTTTCTCGTTGATGTGCACTGCAGTGACCAGATGTGGGGTGACAAAGTCAGCTAGTGTTAGTCCACCAGTGATAGGCCAGAGATGGTTTTGCATCCAAGTTGGATCCCCAAGCACCCTGATTCCTTATAGTCCTGAGTCAATCCCTCTCAGTGTCTTCTGCAATAAGCTCAGAGTTAGCTAGGCTTGGCTGTAGGGCTCTACCAGGGCTCTGGGCAATGCAAAACCATGGATTTTTTTTTAATACCAGTGTGGTAAGACCAAAATGATTTCAAAACAGAAATTGCATTTCTGTATGTTTTTTTTTTTTTTTTTTTTTATGCCAGACAGTAAATCTTGAAAGTTTGGCCATGCATAAAGGAGAGTCAGGACTCAAAGAACCAGACTGAGCAGAGAACTGCTTAAAATAGCGGAAAATATGAAGGGAATTAGGTAGGTGTCAGGGTTATTAACTGTGAACACCAAAACCGATCAGGCCCTTCTCATCATAGATGGGATCTGGGAAGAAGAAATCCTTTCCCTCCCATCTCCCTGCAGCCCACTGATTAGATACTGATATCAGGACTCTGATCAGTATCTAATTAGCTGTGGGAAACAGGAGGGGTAAGAAGGTCCCAGCCCAGACAACCTGACCATTTCCCACCGAGAGGGCTCGCTGGTTGCTAGCCCCAGTGTGGAAGGGATGATGCGGCTTCTCCCACGCGGCCTCTCCCGCAGCCCAGGCAGGGCCGGAGCCGCTGCTCTTCGAGCCTGCTCGTACACACACGCGTCTGAGCACTCGTCTCCGCTGCCTTTTGTGTGGGTTTGGCAGGCTCTGCAAATGCCTAACGGAGCGGGTCTTGCCAACAAAACAGAAAGTGGGGAACGCCTAGTTTAAGAGTCTCTCTAGGGCTTGTGCACAAGCAGCTCACCGTGCCCAAGGAGCTAAACCCAGAGGGGATTAAGTGCTCAAGCCCGGCATGTAGACATCCTTGAGAAACCTAAAACCTCGGCTGCCACCTAACACTGCTGGTTCGCTAGGTGCCTGGGCGCTGACGTTCCCCCAAAGGAGCGCACGCCGACCTGCCTGCACCCCAGACCTGTTCTGAAACTCCGGTTTCTGCTGCCGCACGGCACACATCCTGCACGGGGGACGTGCACATCCCCAGGGCGCCAACCTCCCCACCGCACTCAGCCCGTTCTCCTCGGTCTTAAAAAAACAGGGCTGTCCCCGTCGTTTTATGACATTTTGGAAAAGAATTTAGCAGTGCAATGAAGGACACAGAACGGGGACAAACACTGATAACGCTGGCAAAGTGGCAAACAGAGTGGGTTTTTTGATAGCTCCCCGAATACAGACTTCCACCCTCTGCTTAATGATAGGAAAAGTGTAGACAGGATATCCCTGCAGGGTGTCTCTTCGGGAGAGTTGTTGGCAAAACGTGTGTTTCTGTGCACACGATGAGCAAAGGTGCGTTGAGCCAGAAGGATTTTTTGTTGTGTAGGAGAACAAAACAAGAAAGAACAAAAGTAGACTTCATGAGAAGCGTGCGTGTGCAAGTGTGCGGGTGCTCCCTCTGGAAGGATCTGCAGGGAAGTGAACATAAATTGGCTGCCCATGTCTCTAAATATCAGTGTTTTGAAATCAACTTTGCTGCAGACATTGAAGGTCCTAATATATACAAAACTCCATATGCAACATCACCCGTTTGCTTGTAAATCCCGTAAAGAAACCTTTAGCCTAGAGTGGAAAACTAGTGTTTAAAAGTCCATTCTAAGTCCTCACGCTGGTTGTGGGGACCAACAGGACCCCACAAGGTCACAGAAGGTCAGACATAATCGGTCTTGTGAGCAAATTATGATAAAACGCTGTTTATATCACAGGCAGACGTGTAGGAAGAAGCTGGTGTGCATCAGAAGGGTACGCACTGCTGGACAGGTAGGCAGGAAGGGAAGGCGGTAGGTGCTACCACTTACATGAGATTTTTACAGGAAAGATAGGAACATCTCCCGCTTTGTAATCTTGCCAAATTCAAAGCCATCCACTGCAATGGCACGTGCAGGACACCTCTTACCTGAGGTCAGCTAGATCTAGGAAACACCTGAGTACAGAGAAGTGTCATGGATGGCAGTACTCACTGCTCTTCAGAACTCAAGACATCTCTGAGGGCCCAAGTCAAAGAGCTGATAGCAGTGCAATTTCTAGCACAGTTCTGGGTGCTCTGACCTCACTTCCAGCATCTCCTACTGTACTGACTGTGCATATGGAGAGGGTAGGGGGTCCATCACGACCAGCTCACGGGCCTGCCAACACCATTTGACCTGAAAAGCGATGAGCAAGAGAGGGGCTGCTGAGCGCTTTGGGGTGAAGCTCTGGCTTGTTCATCTCCTGCCCTGCTTCTGCAGTTGTTCACATCACCATTTTCCTGCGTGTCTGTTTGTTGTGTCTGGTTTTGTTTCGTGCCCAGGCCTTCCTAATTCAGTGCCAGCAAGACAGGCACAGCTGACCGTGTAGCAGCAGATGCCTCCTTGTGCTGGGGTTGTCTGGACATGATATAGCAAAGCCTTGGTCTAGCTGTGTCGGAGGGATGAGCAGGTCCAGAAGAACTAGGAGGATCATCTCTCCTGGGTTGATGGCATAACGAGAGGGGTGTCTGTTACAAGCTGTGGCAGTCCTGGGAGGCTTATCTATCTATGTGGTGACAAGATACCCATGACAGATGCCACCTAAGTAAGGGGTATGTATGTTACAGACAGACTGATGATGCAACATAAACCTTAGCTAATGTTAGACACCGTTACCAATAACTACGCAGATGACAATTCATGGAGAGCAGGCATGACCCTCAGGCAGAGACACTGCAACCAGGAGCACACTCCACCCAGCTCTGCAAAGCCGCCCTAAGGCACAAACCTACACAGGCACCAGGGTTTGCCTAGCAAGGGCAGGCTGCACCCAGCCCTCTGGCTCTTCATCAGGCTTTGTGTCCTGGGGAGTTGCAAAGGCGATGGCAGCCGGAGGCCACAAGCACTAGGTGCCTGTACCTTTTGGACATACCTTTTGCTGGTGCTTCCTCCATGGGTGCATCGTGACAAGGTGGGCCCACATGACAAAGAATACAGTAAATTACAGGGAAGATTAAAGAAGCCCCTCACGCCCATACCAAGGGTAAAAAAAGGTAAGGAGTCACGGGCACGCTTGTGCATCCTGTATATGTACCCGGACACACACAGCGCTCCACGAGGAAAGAGCAGCCAGGGTTAGCCCAGGATGCCGACACCTCCGTCACCTTTGCAGCCCCGCTGCTCCAGTATGTGCTGCCCGGCTCGGCCTTGGCAGGAAGGGCTTGGTCATGGCACACGTGTGGAACGGGCGGCTGCACGGCAGCAGCATCCCGCTACGACGCGTGCAGCACGTAGGGATGTGGAGTCCTTTCAGCGCGCCACGTTCTCAGCTGTCAGGGAACAAATACCTGCATGTGGTCAGCCCAAAGAAAAGTGAATTTTAATCCACCGAGGTGCCAGCTTCAGTTGGCCTTGACAGAAGTGCTGAGAGAAGATAAAAGCTCCTGGGAGGACAGGCCCCTTGGGAGGATTATCTCCATTGTTTTGGGGAAGACTCTGACTTTGCAAACATTCACTTGCAGAAATGAACAAAAACATCTTTTTGCAGCAAGGCAAGCCTGCCCTGGGCCTTCTCCCAGCTCACTGATATGCAAATCTCCCCACACGCAGCTGGGCCCGAGCTTTGTGGTTGGCAGCCGTTCTATACCAATTTTGGTAATAGCTTTCTACGTGACTCGGGTATGACTAAGCAGAAAGGAATTAGTGGGGACTCTTTGTTCTTAAAGCTTAGCCGAAATATGAACGTGCTGGCCTGACAAAAGCTGGCTCTTTGCATAGAGAAAATAAAGAGGTCTGGAAGGTTAATGAGTGACATAATCAGCTCTCTGGGAAACGCGCATAGGCGAGGAATGAAAACAATGCGCGACGGAGATAATTGATTACCGCGCAGCGTTGCGCTCACCTGCAGCAGCGTGGACGCCCTGGCACGCTGGCTGAACAGGGCCCACGGGGGCCAGAACGAGGCAAAGCACCCAGCCGGGCTCATCGGCTTCCTCGCAGGACGAGGAAGGCTAGCTGGGAGGGTGGGCGCTTGCAAGCAGGTGGAGATGCCAGGTCCTCAGCAAGGTGGGCTGTGCGGGCCGAGCGGGGAATGCTGCACCCTGCTCCTGTGCTGCTTCTAACCCAGGTTCCAGACTTCCGTTAAGGAAGAGATGGGAATTCCCTTTCTGGTCATCAATAGATTAAGTGAGAGTTCAGAACTCTCATTGAGTTATAGAGAGATGGAAAATAGCTCCTTACAATCAGCTCCTTATTGATCATCTCCAAGCAATACTCAGCCCCTAAGCTCCATGACGGGATCCAAGCTGCTTGGGGGTTACAACAGTCAGAGCTAGCAGAGCCTAAATCCCATCCTAAACCTGCCTCTGCCAAAGCCCTGCAGCTTGACAAAGAGGTAGGAGGAGTAGAGCTGACACTGCTGCATTCAGAGGGATGACAGCTTGGGGCATGTAGTTGTGACGTGCAAAGGAAGGCAACTTGCAGCTGACTTCTTGATTCCACTTATAGAGGCGAAATCATCCATGTTGTCTGACACAAGGCTCCTACGGATGACCAGAACGACGGATACATGAGCAAAGCTTCCACCTACACACAAAACTAGGATGTGAGCTGCAGTGCATCGCTCAGGGCAGGTTTGCCGAGCAGGGCAAAACAGCAGGGGCTGGGCTGCGAGCGCCCGGCTGCAGTCTGAGATCCTTCTCATGTCCGAGCGCAACGGTGGGCGAGACCCTCTGCTTACTTCGGATGCACCTTTGGTGTGCAGACACGCTGCACACAGAGCCTCCCACCCCAGGCCTTGGAAAATACAAGGATGAGCAGTTCTATGAAGGCTGTTTCAGCCTAAATACTTCACCCAGAGAATGAATGCCCGGCCTGGAGCAATCCTCGCTCAAAGGGTCAGCTGGACTTCAGGGAGGTGCAGCAGACACAAGACTGTGACCGAGGGAAGGATTTTCCTCTGCTGCAGCATACGAAGACATGAAGAGTCATGTCCCTGCAGCAAAGAGTGCCAGGGAGGCTGCAAGGAAGGACACCATTGTTATCACCCTGAATTTGTTTGCTGTTCTCACAGAGTGAGCAATAAACCTGGTTTGTTTTCTAAAAGGATATTAATCAAGTATGGCTTCTCCTCCACAAGTCTGCCCTCAGCAATTCCTCTAAAAGGAGCTTCCAGGTCTGGGAATTTACAGACATGAGCTCTGTTGACATCAGTATATATTGCCCAGGAAATGGAAGTTCTGAGTCTGCCACAGGGTATCTCAGTCCCTCAGCAGCTTCAGCACCTTAGCAGCCTGATTCCATCTCTCATTCAGCTGTTTTTCCCATAGTTGATAACTCTCCAGGCTGGGGAGGTGAACAGTTCTCCAGATGAACTCCTGCCACAGCATAACAAGGCCTCTGAACATGGTGGATGACCTCTATCCAACAACCATCTCAAGAAGAAACCTATTGTCTTCTAGGAATTCGTGTCTCCTGTGGGCACCCTGGGGGGGCTTTCCTGGCTGCAGGAATGCAAACTGTGGGACACAAATCAGTTGTTCTGTCCTGTTATAGCACTTTTCTTCAGCTCATTGGATTAGAGCAGGGGGGAATTCTTCGGAGGCTGATAAATGGAAGCTGCTCGAGTCAGAGGCTCATTAATGCCTGGGGCCATGGGAAGCTAGGAACAGCAACTGCAGCTGAAGGAATCTTATAAAGATAAACATCGGTCCCCAGGGGACACCTGAAAGAAGCAGAAACCTACCAGGAGTCCCATACATGCATGTCCAATGTTTTCTTTACTCCTATTTCCAGCCTGCTGTTGGGGCAGTCTCCATGCAATGGAATGTGGTCACACTTTGTTCCTCAAGCAAGCCGCCTTATCTAGACAGTGATCAGCACCGCGCACATCTCCATCTGGTCAGTGAGGTGTGGAAGCGCGAGGGACCAAGCGGCAGGGGAAAGTGCTGCCTGCTGCAGCGAAAAGCCCAGATCATCTGCGGCGATCTGGGAAATGTATTGGCAAAGGGTCAGAGAAAACAACGCTCCACACCGTGGCCTCTCCCCCGGCTCCTTGGGGTGGCTCCACTGGAGACCAGTTCACTGGAGACAACCGAGCTGTGAATCCGGCCCTCAACCTGTGTGACACCTGGCATTAGGTGACACCTGGCATCAGGTGCCGCGCGGGAAGCTGTGGCCGAGTGACTGACTCAGATGGCAGCAGGTTGGCAGCCCTTCAAAGAGGCTTTCTTTGCCTTCCTTGTGGGAGGTGTAAATGAAGTGGATGGAGCCGCTGGAGGCTTTTCTGTGCCAGTCATTAGCAATCTCACTTCTATATTTAGCTTCTGCCTGTTCTGGGTGAGCAAGCAGAGTGGCATGCGAGTTATCGCTCCCGTCACGTTTGCCTCTCCATTGCACGCGTTTTGGGTGCTTGCTCCATCACAGGGCTGCAAGGCAGGCGAGGAGAAGGCCGCGATGTCCCAGTGGCTTCAACCTGCTGGGTCTGCAGGCTGCGCGCGGCAGCAAGGAGGCAGCGGAATCGTTTGCACACTGGAATATTGCAGCCTTGGGACAGAGAGCACAGACCGCAGCTACGCATCCATGGGACACGGGGCACTCGCTAAGCTCAGCCTTTCCCACAGGTCTGGCCTAACAGTACCTCATGCACAAGAGCAGAAGCACCAGGAGACTGGCAGAAAAATTACTGGAGGAAAGCAGTGAAAATATTGGCAGGGCCCCTTTGCCTGATCAATATGAGGTTTCCAGAAGCTCGGTTCTTTTTCCTATTCTTTCCCATTTCTCTGATTTCTGGGCTGGGACCAGAATCAACTTGACAAAGGCTGCTCAAACAGCACCATCGTAGCCACCAGGTCTCAACTTTCTCATGTGAGGTTGGAGAAAAAATAACCTGAGCAAAGGGCTTGCTTATCTCAACCCCACATAAACATGCACTCTGCATGCAGGTCAGTAGTGCTGCTTCCCCGCGGGGCTGCTCCGTTCCCCCAGCTCGGGAGCCCTCACCAAAGGGCATTTTCCCTTCATTCCTCCTTGTGCTTTTGGAGGGCCAGCAAGTGGAGCAGTGACTGGAGCTCAACACCAAGGTACTACACGCAGTGAACAGGGATGAGTCAAGGACGTTAATTAGAGTTAACGAACTTGGGCCCAGTTCCCCACTCCCTCATCCCTGCCTTAATTAGGAGAGAATACCAGGCAGCCTAGGGCTGATCCTTCCCTGTGTTGTCCATGCCAATGCAAAATGCCTACACAACACTCCTTTGCCGAGCTGGGAATATCCAGGCCCCTGGATAGAGCAGGCATGAAACACCAATGCAACAGCATGGTTCTGGAGACACTGGTGTACAGGTCTGAAGACACTAAGCAGCCATCTCGGAGGCTTTCACTGTCTGCCCCAGGTAGGTTCAGGAGCAGCTTATGCTAACAGGGGTCCGTTTCCCCCAGAGAAGTTGTTGGGGTAATATTGTATATCTCCACTCTCTACAAAGGCAAAGCCAACGACGTCTTTAGTAACCATCTGCCTCCCATCTCAATGCTCTTGTGTCACACACCACCATCTCATGAAAGCAGATGCTGGCAGCTCGTGTCAAGCATATCCCCTCCACTATGGTCCCAAGCTGAGCCCCCACGATGGGTACTCTGCTTGCAAGCAGAGTGCAACGTTAGCAGGGTCTCTGGGGCAGGATTTTGGGCGTGCAGGTCGACACTGAGCACCTCTGAGTGCTCAGGGTGTGTATGTTGGCAGAATCAATTAAAATTCTTGGATCACCACCAGCAGCTTTGACTTTGCTTGGGCCAAATTCCCAACGGGGCCTCTCTGCTGCTTCCATGTTGGCCGTGGACAAGGTCTCTTGAAAACAGACTGGTCCAAGTTGGAATATGTTTTAGATAAACAGGGTGTCAGGTTATGGCATGTGCCCAACAGCCTCAGCCAGCCAAACGCAAGCTGCTCCCATGAGCCTGGCTCTCCTGGAGAGACAACGCTGGGCCATTCAGGTGGCTGTGCCCACCATGGAGGGGATAAGCCACGAGGCCAGTCCTGATTCCTAAGAAAAACTCACCAGTCAGGATACTTTCCCTGGGATTAAGGCATCATGCTGTCCAGTTGCTCCCGGGTGTAGTTTTAAGGAAAGGCAGAATAATTTCAGGCGATTGCACCTGAAATTTACTGAATCTGCTTGCAGCAGGTCATAGTATAGTTATGGGTATAGCCTCACTGAGAAGGGGAAATCACTTGGAATAAGTTAAACAACTGCTCTTTTCTTCCTTTCCAAGAGAAACGCGAGCAGGAATTGCCCGAGTGGAGTGACAGGCTGAGCTGTAAATAAACATGGAGCTTTTTCACAGCAAGGCTTCTCCAGGCACCAGGAGTATCTGGGATGAATCACAGCGAATAAGACAGAACATTAGCAGCCACACGTATGGTGACAATAGCCAGAACCAAGCCAAACGTCTCCCAGCTCAATGGTCCCTTCTGGGGATCCAAGCTTCCAACTGGGTTTGAGACACAATGGAGCTTTTCTGTATGTGCATGGGGATGGTCATGGGCAGAGGGCAAAACAATGAGATGACACAGAGGATTCTACTCATAGCGCCCTGGAATGACTCTCCAAAGCTTTACCAACTGAAATTCTTGGCACCCACCTTGTCCTGTAGCCAGTCCTTAGTTCTGGTGCTGCAGGTGTTCCTGGGGGTGACAACGATGCATGCAGAGGCCTTTTACGGCTGTTGTGATGATGAGTGTGCAAATAAGGCTGCAAAAGTTGCTAGGTACCAACCATTTTGCAGTGTCAGCTCCTCGGGGCTTTGCTCAGCTCTTTCTCAAGCAAAACTTTGAACATCCTGTGGGTGCTGGTTTACATAAGAAAAGAATAAGAACGAAGTATAATAATAATAAAAATAACAACAATAATAGTAATGCTAAGGCTGACACCTTGGCAGACAGAATCACCCATCTGGGAAGAGGTATCAGACATAAAAGCAAGTGATGGTCCCTGTATCTTCCCTTCCTTCCACGTGTACATTGTTTACAAACTGTGCATCTATATGCTATGTGTCTATATATACACACATATACTGCACGTGTATTTAGTATACATATTTGTGTGAGTATATACCAACAATATGTGCAAATGCAGACACGAGTTCAGCTCCCCAGGCAATCCGAACGTGTGCAGAGATGCCCATGGATACACCTTGCTAGGTTTGGAGGCAAGACAGCTGTGTCTGCAGGACCCCCCACAAAACCATCTAGGGCCTATGTCAACTTTATTCTGCCTGTAGTGCCCCTGACTTGTACAGTCCTTTAAGGAGCAGCAAAAACATGAAATATTTGCCCTGTGGAGCTTCCACTCTAAATCAAGACCAATAATGTACCAGAAAAAATATGCAGGCATTAGGCAAGGAACAGATATACATACACACACTCAAACAGTTGGCAAGGAAAGGAGCTGTTAGGAGCAGGCATAGAGAGAAAATTTGCATTAATTTGTTATCTGACCCGGAGGCACGCTTACACACTCGCGCGTTGATCCTGTGATCAAACCTACACGTTTTTTGAAAAAGATGATGCTTTGTAATTAAACATGGATGATAAAACAAAACCCCACTAGATGGCACTCCGCAGACACGCATAATTCCCTTTCCAAAGCAGGGAGGTTGCACTGCCAAATCCGAGCTGTGTGAGGAACTTGACGCAAAACGGAGAGGGTTTGGGGGGGCTGGTCTAACGCAGGGGCTGGTGATGCCACCCATCCCAGGAACGCGGCACCAAGCGTGGGTGCCTTGCTCTGAGGTTGTGCTATGACGCTCTATGTGTCGTCATGATGTGTTGGTCTTGGTGGGGGCAAATGGGACAGCCAGGGAAGGCTTCTGCATGCTCAGAAGATATGGTTGGGGGCCAGAGAAGAATCTAGCCCAATCTGAAACCCAGTTTTTCCACCTTTGGCCTCAAATCACTCACCTCTGCAGGAGCCAAGCTGTGTGAGGCCTCAGAGAAAAGGCAGATCTGGGAGAGTCCTTCTTTTAAGGGGCGATCCTCTTGATGGGCTGATCGTGAGCACCTGCGGGGATGGGCTCCTGCCTGGGTGCCTGGCTCCTGCTCCCACCCCACCACGGAGGCACAGAGAGGACCCTGCAGTCGTTAGGCAGGCGGAGCTGAGGGCCCGCAGGCCTTGTGCGGCCGCCTTCACGCGCTGCGAGCCCTGCCCAGGGATCACCGTGCCGGCACCGCGGCACCCGGCCCGAGGAAACGCCGGCCTCCGAAATGGAAACGGCTCCCACTGCAGCAGCCCTGCTCTGCAGAAGCAGGGACAAACGAGCCAATGTGTCCGGGTGGAAGCCAGTAAGCCAGACCTTGGAGGACTTGGGTCTTAGGGGTGAGGGAGCCAGGGCGGGTGACCAGGGAGGGCTCTGACTGTCTGCAGGCAGAGAGGAGAATGAGGAGAAGCAGGGAAATCTGTGGCATAGACCCAGGTCTGATGGATTCTGTGTTGGGAGCCCAAAGCAGACATTCTTGTTGTCTTTCTCTGTGTAGACAGAAATCCAGCAGCTCAGTCCATGCCAATGCACACCTCACTGCAGGACCATCCACCCTCCCTTCTTCATCCCCACGCAGGAGTGGGAGGTGATCGAGGCTGATATTTGCTTCTTTAGCCCCAAACGTGGGCCCCTGCGTGCTCCTCAGCAGCAGGGGCTGCTGCTGCTCCTGCACTGAGCCCAGCGCCGTGGCCTGGAGCCCAGGCAGGTCCCTGCCTGCCCATCTCTGAAGTCATTTTTGCTGGCTTCAGCAGCAGGCCAGAATGGGAATTGCAGCCCCTCTCCACTCTGCTTTGCAGTCAGGAAAACCGAGCAGAGTTTTTGCCTTGGATGCTCTCAGGGCTGCCTTTGGGGAATAGCTCATGGGCCAGGAATGTGGCTCTTCGGAGCACAAGCTAGGCTCGCTTCTATTTTCCCACTTAAAAATGGAGGGAAATAGCTCCAATGTTAATTAGCAACAGGGGAGCATGCTGCAGGTTTATTAGGATTTTCCCCTTCCTGTGGAGCTGCCTGATTAACGGGCAGACTACAAAATGGGGCTATGCTTTCAGTGCTGCACATTTGGAAAGAACACGGCCAGTGCACCAAAGCTCAATGAGCCCAAGGGGTTCAAATAAGTGCAGAAAGGGAGAAAGAAGGTTTGCAAAAGAGATGATGAATCCTAAGCAGCATCCACTTTTCTGCCCGTGGCTAGCACAGCTACAGATCTTTGACTCAAAGCTTTTTCTGTAAAATGACCTAATCTCCAAGCTAGTTTAGGCAGTAATAGCAAGGCTGGTGGTTGGTGCGCGTTCTCACTGGTATCACAGCAACGGCGGGAACGTTTCGCAGGGAGCTTGGTTCAGCGGCAGCCTCCGGGCTTCTGGATAACGGCCCTTCAATGAGTGCAAAAGTGCTTGGAAAGGCGAGGATGGGGAACGCGTGAGGGGAAGGACGGCTGGCGGGACGGGCGCAGCACGTTGGCATGCAGCAGCTCCGTGTCATCGAGCCTGCAACAGGAGCAATGCCTTGGTGCAACGGCTCAGCTTCCTCCTGGCTGGGAAAGCTGGGGAGGTGCAAGGAGACCCAATGAGTAGCATGGCTTAAGGGATGCTTCAGATGGGATAAAGCCACCCAAAAAAACCAACAAAAGTCAAAAAAAAAACAGAAAAATCAAAAAGGCCATTTGGATCTGACAGTGCAGAAGCTGTTGGTGCAATGTGAGGACAGAAAAAATCTCTCATTTATTCCTACATGCTGGGCAGATGGGAGGTTAAGAACAAAAATGTGCTTCGGGCCTTTCTCTCCCTCCCATCTGGAGCTGTCTGTGTGTCCCTAAGGATCCCTGAGACTCCTGGCCTTTATCAGCTTCAGTCAGAAAGACTTCTTCACCCATAGAGGTCACACTGTGGAATTTACCCCTGAGCCTTGATGGACAGGCCAGCACAAAGAAACTGAGCTTTGACAAGGCAGCTGCCCCCTCGCGCACATGAGAGCCCAGAAGGGAGACTTGCTGCACCGGGCGGGCGAGCTTTGCTCTCCTTGCATCTCCTTTGGCCCTACTGCCCCTCCAGACTGACCCCTTCCCAGGCTGCTCAATACAAACCCGTAAGAGAAGAACCAGCACTGCCATTTTCCCATTTCATCAGCTTTCTGGCCCATTTTGGAAATGGAGGCTCAGCACACCACATCTCCCGCTGGCCGGTGCTGCAGAAGAGCTAAAATGTAATGGGACCTGCAGCGGCCACCAGAGCAGTTTATAGGAGCGACCGCGGGCTCTCTCCGCTTGCCCTCCTTCCTGAAGCACTACCTCTGCCTTATTGCACTTATTAAATTACAAGCTGTAAAACAACTGGGTAAATAGTAAATTGCTGGGAGGAAATAAAAAATGCCACCCATTTAGGTTATTAGTCCAGATGAGTGAATTAGGTGTGGAAACAACACCTTTGAAGCTCTCCTCATTAAATCACACACCAATTCCGTGCTTATTAGGTCTCCAGTCAGACATATAAAAGCACCAGGCAGATAGGTTTGCTGTTAGCAGCAGCGTTACTTCGTGTGCCGGCGAGTCTCATGGTGGTTGTTGGATTGTGAGAGGAGAAGTTTAAAGCATCAGTTCCTGGTGCCCTGGGAGGCTTGAAGAATTGTGGGCTTTGCTCCTAGAGAAGCCGTTCCTAGACCTTCTTTGGGTAGAGCCTGGTAGGAAAATGAACCTCCCTGGATACTCCAAGAGCACAAGACAAATATGAGGAAGCGTCAACGATGTTTCTCTAAAGCAGCGTCAGGATTTTGCAAACTCGACTGCCAGTTTGCATGAAAATGTTCATTGCATGAGGATATGGGGACCGAGTCTGTTAAATGGCAGTCAAAATGAGGCTTGAGAGGCCTAGAGAAGGTGCACATCAAAGATTTAAGTCTGGCTTGACAGACAGACAGATTATACTGTTCCCTTATCTATGAAATGCCTTGATTCTTGATAGCACAAAATCATCCACCCTGTGATGCGTCACTGTTTTACCGTGGACCTCAATAAATCCATTCTGTCAAGGGAGAATATTATAAAAACCAGGTAACTACCCTCACAAACAGTTATGCAGGAATAGAAAATAACACATGAGGATCTCCAGAGTGTTTCTGGTCTATCTATTTGTCCCCAGAGAAAATCAGCCTCTACCTAAACCTCTCCTGCTACGTGCACCTCAAAGATATGAGTGCTCCGTATAGAATGGATATATATAAGGCTCCATATAGGATACATTGTAAGACTAAATAACAAAGGACTAGCAATGGTGCAGATGTACCTGGGACCTGCCCAGGGCTCATGTGTATAGGACTGAAGATCTAGCTAAGTGTGCTTACCATGATTCCAAATTGCAAATCCACGTGGCTTTAGGTCCCTGCGTGGCTGAGCCCTTCTCCATCACCATTCCCTGCAGCCTCCTCCCGTTGCCATAACAACGAGCAGGGCCCCAGTGCCTTTCCCATCCAAATCCCCTCCTCCCGGGGGGAAACGCTGCTCCGGGCCCGGACCATCTGGCGCAGAGGGGAGGATGCGGGGCTCACCCCGAGGGGCTGCCCCCCGTCCCCAGCCACTCGCAGCTGCTTGTCCCCTGCTCTGTCCCAGGCACACTCCTGTGATGAGCTGTCCCTGGGGCTGGTCTCTGCAGCCAGGCTCCAGTTCATGCAGTCGTTTGTTTTTCCATCCTCTCCACCCCGCCTGCATCCTTCTCCCGACCCGGGGTGGTGGTGGAGCGGGGGCTGCAGGAGGTCCCACGTGCAAGCCCAGGCTGCGTTCACACATCCACAGCCGCCCAACCGCCAGAGCTGCCCGCAGGAGGTCCAGAGCTGCCCACAGCTTTTCCCGGTCGTGATAATTGAACCATACCTTTGAACGGGGCGCAGCTCAAATCCCCGCGTTAGTCTGGCCTAGAGTTGAGCACAGCATCCTGGAGCAAAGGGCACAGATTTCCCAGGGTAGTCCTGGCTAGGAAGACCCCCCGCTAGGCTCCCCAGTCACATACTTGCAAGCTCCTAAGGCTGACCCTGAGCCAGGCTTTCCTGAAGGAATTAAACTTGAGCGTTGTTTTACCTTAGCTCTCCAGAACAGAAGGACACACAGGTCACAGGCCGTTCTCACTGAAGCACATCACTCAAACCTAACCTTTGCCGAGAACTTGAGTCTATAGACACATCTGTCCTTTCAGAGATGATGATGATAGTGGAGGCCTCTTCTTAGGTCCAAGCAGCTTGGAGACTGAAACCGGGACAGTGCAGAAGAAAAGACCATTTCACTGCAGGACTTGAGTATTTTAAAAGAACTGGGGAAATTTTAGACTCCTGGAAAAAGGTACAGGTTTTGGAGCTTCCTTCCAAAGGCTTCTCATGTTCTTCCTTCTTCTGCATGGTCATCAGTAACCACCTTTCCCAGCAAGAACCAAGCTGTAAGATCAGCCCAAGGATACTTCATATTTTGATGATATATTTGGCCTCGCAGGAGAGGAAACATCTCATCCCTGAGTCTAGAAAACAAAGAAACTTTATGGAAACCTGTTTTTTGGGACATCTGATTAATCAGAGCCACTCTGGAGGTTCCTGTAAACCAAAATGGTTCCAGGTTTTGGAGATTAGGTTTGTGTAAACCAAATTGGTTCCAGGTTTCGGAGATTACTGGGGTTTAGCTGCAGCATTCTCCAGACAGCTCTGGCTGCCTTTAAGGTGTCTCTGGTTTTAAGCATTGGTGTGAATCGTTTTCTTTTTCCCTTTTTCTTTTGTTAGGAAAAAAAAAAAAAAAAAAAAGAAAAGAAAAAAGAGAGAGAGAGAAAGAGAGAGAGAAATGCCTCCTCTCTTCAGCAGCTCAAGCACACGCCAGGCGGGACTGGCCGTGTGTCTGGAAGGAATGGCACCATCCCCAGGCTGCAGTCAATGCAGCCAATGGTTGCATCCTCGCCTGCAACTACTATAAAGGGAAATACAAGGTGTTATTAGAGCAATAAAGGATCCGGTCTTCTTTGAGCCCTGTCACATGTTACCCCAGAGTCCTTGCACGCCTGCATGCCCCCAGTGCCCTGTGGTGCCGGTG
This sequence comes from Nothoprocta perdicaria, assembly GCF_003342845.1. NCBI lineage: Eukaryota > Metazoa > Chordata > Aves > Tinamiformes > Tinamidae > Nothoprocta > Nothoprocta perdicaria. The sequence goes on from NW_020455566.1 coordinate 711,763, forward strand.
TTACCACACTGGGCATCGTTAAGCGTCGCTGGTGCTTCCAGCCCTGAGCAGCTGCTCTGCTGGCCGCAGCTGCGCGCTCACACGGAGAAATGAGGTTGCACTAGATGATCTCTCGAGCTCCCTTCCAACCTCAACCATTCTGGGATTCCGTGCAATCAGGTGGCCACTGCGCTTCCCTGACCCGTTTTGCAGTGTCCCCTTTGTCGCATGAGGATCGTCGGGACAAAGGGGCAAAGAGGAGCGGCTGGGAAGGGGCCCCAGAGGGGCTGCTGGACCCTGACGGGAAAGGATGGGCTGGAGGCAGCAAGGACAGCTAGCAGGGGCAATTACGGGCTTTTATTCTTTTAATTCTTTGTAATTATTATTTTAAAAGGTGGCACTCAGGAAAGGCAGCGGGCTGGGGACGAGTTCGCTGGGACAGGGCTCAGGCCAGCAGCTGGACCAGGCAAGGCACAGCAGGCTTGGGAACCATTGCACCAAAAAGCAGCAGAAACGCCCCAAAGCTTGCAGAGCCTCGCGCCCAGCTTGAACGCTGTGGCTGCAGCCGGTGCACACCTGTGCGCTGAGTTATGCCAGGACTCTGCAGATGCAGCGGCGGGGCGGTCTGGGCACCCCTGCGCCCGGGGCACCGCGGGGCTCCGCCGCTCCTTTGCACCCATTCGGGCCACTTTTCCTCCCTGCTTTTGGAGGGGCCGTGTCTGCACTGGAAAAATAAGCGACTGAAAAATTAAAGACTGCCAGTCATGCGGGTCATCATATGTTGGGACTGTAAAATTTATTCCAACATGCTGTTTTTTTAAAAATATGCCCAGGCTGAGCAGACAGACTGAGCTGTAGTAAAGGCAATATTATACTTGTAAAAACTTCTCATTCACAGTACAGATGTCATTTACAATAAGGGTCACAAACATCAAATACTGAGTATTTTTTTCTTCTCCTTTTTGTTTTTTTTTTCTGTGTTTTTTTTGTGTTTTGTGGGTTTTTTTTTTTTTTTGTGTTTTTGTTTTTACATTAGACTGTGCTTTTTACCTGCATTTTTTTTTTTTGCACTGATATAACCCATACAGACATTGCAAGATGCAAGTGTAGAAACTGGAGTTAAAATAAAATTACAGGCAAAACTACCAAATTACATTGTATGCTGTACATATTTACAGTACCTTTTTTGGAATGTATTGCCATTTTAAGAACATATAGAAACTTTCTACAGACTATTCCACTTACAGAATACATACACCTTTTAGAAAAAAAGGCAAATATTTATCTTACATGAGACCATGTATATTAAATTTGCGTACACATTATTATTATTATTTTTACATTACATTTACTAAAGTGATCGTAAGTGCCATCATATCTCAGAAATGAAAACAGATTGGTTTTATACCACCAGGACTGATTTTTTTTATTTTTTTTTATTTTTTTGCAAATAATTTACAATATGCTTTTATTCGTAAATACTGTGCAATAGATGAATATATTAAAAAAACAAAAAAGAAAAGCACATGATGAAATTGAATTAGCAAAAGGAGAGAAAAAAGAAAACTATTGCCAGAACACCAGAAAAGGGCTAGATCAAACTGTTTAGGATTCAGTATAAAATACTGGAGTAATTTTAATGAGATCTTTGTGACCGAGTATATTGCTTTTTCAGATGCTAGTTCTGTGGATTTAAAAGGAAAAAAAAGAATAAAAGGGGATAAGTGCAAAACGTCTTAAGGTAAAAGCAACTATTTTGTGGATTTTTAAACCATTTTTGGTGGGAGTTACCGTGAAGACGCGGGGCGAGGCGGTGTGCTCGCGCCCGCAGCCTCCGCCAGCCGCTCGGCTCCTGTGCGCGGGACAGCCAGGCTCGGCTTTGGAGGCTGCAGAACGGCCCCCCGAGGAGCGGAGGAGCAAACCCTGCCCAGCCCTTGGCTGCGGGCGCGGCCACTCCATCGCCCGTTTGCAAGGGTTTCCTGGAGCAAGCCTGGGGTACCCAGCCAAGAGCCTGCGAGCCATTCGACTTGCTGGAGATCTGCGTCAAGGCACTGGGCAGGTTTGGGAGCCAGCTGCCCCCTTCCTCCTCCTCCTCCTCCTCCCGGGGTCTGCTCAGTCCTGCAAAGCGCTGAGCTCCATAACCTCGAATTTAAAAAAAAAAAAAAAAAAAAAGCAGCTAAATTCACGCTTAACTCGAAGTACAGAATAAATCACTGAGGCTCCTGAAACGTTTAAGTTTAAATCCTCCTAAGTGCCATGTTAGCTCTGGGTACAAGGCTTGGTCCTTAATGCGAAGGCTCCACGGATTTAACAGCGCGGGCCAAGTCCCGCTCACAAAACGACTTCTGGGGGCCTGAGCATCTGTTTGGCAGCAAGGACCTTGATGCACCTCCAACGCAAAGCGAGGACTGGGCTTTGGGTTTGAATTTTGCCCATTTTATGTGCTCTGTTGCAAAACAACACTGCGAGCTGCCGCTGTAAAGTGCCAGATTCACCTGCCCCTGCAGCACCCATGCAGAATGAGGGAGCTCAGGCTTTAGCATCCCTGTTTTCCAGCAGGAACGGGCACTCGGAGCGGTATTATAGAAGCTGTGGCTTGTAAGTGGCTCACGCCAAGAGCTTACTCCTCCAAAGTAGCCTGGGGGATGATAAAAGGGACAGAGCCGCCAGCATTTTGGGGCAGGAGCTGGGAAATCGGTGCCTTCCCTTCGCTTCGCTGGCTGGGCTGGGCTCCAGGGGATGCTGCGGTTCCCAGCGGGAATGGGAGGGCGCCCGGGGGCAGCGGGAGGGGATGCTCGTCCTCGGGAGCTCCGAGCTGCCAGTGGGATAAAATTAGCCCTTATGTGTCTGTGATCCCCTCTGCCGTGGCCATAGGCAGAGTATTGCCCCGGAATAGCGTGAAGCACCATTGGGCCCCAGGCAGAGCTTAACCCCGCCGCGCCAACAGCCGCTGCGCTGGGAACGGGAGGAAAAAGAACGACGACAAATCCCCAAACAGCAATAATAATAATAATAATAATAATAATAATAATAATAAAACCCACAACCATTGCGAGTGCCGCCAGATCGGGGGGGAAACAGAGTTACGGAGGGGAGTCGAGCAGATTTGATCTAGCCCAAAGCTAATGTCAAACGCACCTAATAAAAGCAGGATGCTGACTGCGCAACTGCTGCATTACTTTTCTTTATGTACAGGTTCTATATATATATATATAAAATATATATATATATGTATAATATATATTTCATATATATATATATGCTTATATATATGTAAATTAAATACAAAAGCTACCTTGGAATAATGTTAAGAGTGTGACAAAGGGCAGAAAAGCGGCAGAAAGCAGCAAATTGACACCTGGCACCAGGTTTGGAGAGGCAGGTGGTTTGTGGGGATGCTCCCCGGAGCAGTCATTGCCAGACTTAAGCATAGACTTAAATCCTATGAAAAGGAGTCGGATTTAAGCTAGCGCTTGTGAATTTTACCAAATGGAGCTTTGATATGGAATCGAACTCGCAGACCCTGCTCCTGCCACGGCATCTGGCTGGGTTTGAAGACAGGACCTGCTTGCCAGCTTGGGGCCAGAACAGAGGGAAACGGGAAAAGAGAGAACCTGATAAAAGTGCTAATTATGGTGCAAATGGTTCTGGATATTATTTTGGTCAGTGTCACAACCTTAATGTTATTTCCACGATATCTTCTTTTGCACTTAATTCCCTTTACAAGAAATGAACAACAAAAGAAAAAAATCACAGAAGATTATTAAAAAATCTATATTATTTGCCCGTGAAACGGGAACAGTTCATAGCTCATCAAGTCTGTCAAGGAAATATGTTCTCATTCAGGGTTTTATCTGATTTATTTTTTTATTTTTTACTTTTTTAAAAAAGTTTATTACGTACCCGATAAACTGGAACAGCTCTGAAAGAAGAAAGAACTGGTCCACTGGTTAAATATTTATTTTTTTTTCTTTTTTTTTGTTAAAATAAAAAAGTATTTGTACAGATTCTATAGACCAGAAAACCCTCTGAAGTAGTAAAGAGCCTGCTGTCTAGTAGGGCAAACACGTACTGAACATCTGTATTTTAAAAAGTGTGTTAATGCGACAGAGAAGAATGGCTCCATTGAGTCTCTCTGTATTTGGTATCGTATCTATTGGCAGTAGAGGCCATTGCTCCGCTTAAGGATGGTCATACCTAAAAAATTTGCTCTGGAAAAAGTTACTGTGCATGCACGACAAGCCGATTTCAAACACTAACCACACAGCAGTGTAACTTTTTCACCCCAAAACATCAAAAAAAAAAAAAAAAAAGAGAAAAAAAAGGCCCTTCTGCACAATAAGGACTATGTTTGCAACATTGCATTTTAAATAAATAAATAAGAATAAAATAAAGACACGGAGTCCCTCGCGCGTTACAGAGCTGCAGGCGCGCATCGCTCACCCAAAGCAACGCGGGGATGCGCTGGGGGCAGCTTGTCCAAAACTGAAGGAAAGAAAGAACATGGAGATAAAAAAAAAGAGGTTGAAAGGCTGGGGGAGGGGGGGTCTATTTGCACCAAGGGAGGGTGTTTGCAGAGGGCTTCTGAACCCCAGAAAACAGGGGCTCGCAGGCACAGGCATGACTTGACAGGGCGCTGCGCGGCACGCCGTGCGCCCGGGCTGAAAGCAAGCGCCAGGGCGGCTCTGCCAGCGAGGCGCCGCTCCCAGCCCCGGCTACATTCGAAACGCTCCCACGTTCTCGCAGGCAAAGCTTTGAAGAAGAACCGTCTTTGTCCCCTTTGCTTTTTTTTTTTTTTTTTTTCTTTTTAATATTAAAAAAAAAAAAGTGCTGCGATGGGTTCTGCAGGTAGGAGGGATGCTGGAGATCTGCTTGCTCGGTTGCAGTGTCTCTGGCGGGCGAACAAACCTCCCCTCCTAAAGGAAGTGCTAGTTTCATTCACAAATTCAGGGTAAACACGGCTCTGGTTTGCTTTCTGTTCTTTCAAATGGAAAGCAGTCTCAATTGTTTAAAGCACAAGGACAGGCAATCAGAGGGATGCGAGAAAAAAAAACCAAGCACTTTGCGAGAATTAAATAAAGCATGTAATAAATATGAATCATAAACTTCTGTACACAGGAGCAAGGGTTTGGTTTCTTTTTTCTTTTTAATCATTTAATCAATATAAAAAAAAAAGTTTTTTTTTTTCTGTTTTTGTTTTCAGTGCATCTTCTTCCTCTTAAAATGCTTTACCCTTTCCTTTCCGCATCTCTCAGGCCCATAATAACACACACCTAAATGGCGAAAAAAAGACAAGGTCTAACAAACCCCCTTTCCAAAAAACTCTAAAAAAATATTCACAGCCTCAAACATTTTTGTACATTTCAAGCAACAAAAGGTATAGAAAAAGGCACAAGTAACTGCATACATGTGGAGATAATACCAGACCGGGACAAAGAAAACCAGGAATCCTCCGTGGGTTTGGTCATTCACTAGAGTGCTTCTTTATAGCGATGATTATACTAAAGGAAATAGTGTTGGAAATGTCTGCTGATTTTACACAGGAAGCCTAAAGGTGGAACGGGTGGTGGAGGCTCAAGCACTTCCCATTCTCTCATCCACCTGCGTTGGAGTTTGGCCTAAGGCCGCGCGCCCGCCGTGCGGGCCGCCCTGCCCGCCGGCCGCTGCCTGCGGACGCGGCTCTCCGGAGAGGCTTCTCCTCCGGACAGGGCCGGGGCCGGGGCCGGGCGGGCGGCCCGGGCCGGGCTCCGCGGGGCGGCCCGCGCTGCCGCTGCGGCCCGGCGCCGGCCACGGCCCCTCGGGGCCGCCGCGCTGCTGCTGCTGCTGCTGTCGCCGCCGCGCCGATCTCCTCGCGGCCTCTTCCTCCCCAGAGGGCTCGTGCTCCGCGCCGGGGCTCCCCGGGGCAGCCCGCCGCGCGCGGCCGGGCTCGGCCGGCGCTTTTACCCTGTATTCCTCCTCGTCCGTCTCTCGCTGAAGCTCGCTAGTCCTCGCTGGCTCCTCCGAGGAAGCGCCGCCCGCGCGCTCCGGGGACGACATGCACTTGGAGACCTTCGCCAGCGGGGAGGTGGACGCCGGTGAAGACCCCCGCGGGGCCGGCGCTTCCTCATCCCTGCCGCACGTCTGGCCCAGCTCCGCGGCGCTGCCGCCGCCGGGTGCCGAATGTGCGGCTTGCAGGGACACGACGGAGCTGGGCACCAGGCTGGGGTGGCTGCTCGGCCTCGCCTGCACCATCTGGATGCCCCCAATGGGAATCATCGGGTACGGGGTCCTCGCTAGCTGCTGCGAATGCAGCGGGAGATGGCTGAAGACGTTCTCCTCGCCGCGGCCGGCAGCGTGGACGTGGGTTTCGTGGGGTGCCTGCCAAGGCCGGGGGCGGGCGGGCTGCGGGACTCCCGGCGAGCGCGTTGGGCTTCGGGGCTCTATCTTCTGCATGGGACAGAAAACAGCCACGTCAGGGCAGCGCGTGAGCTACAGCATGGCCATTAATGTGCATTATAGCAGAGGAACTGCTGATGGGCTTCACTGGCACCTCATTCTAATCTAATCAAGGAGGAACATCCCCCACGAGATTCGGCTTCTGGGTGCAGATAGGCACGAGATCTGCTTGGGAGCGAGATCCAGAGCTTTGATTTGGGCTTGGCTCATTATCAGAGTTGCCCTGAACCTCCTGCACAGAACCCAGTATCTCCTGTGATCAGAACCACTTCAGATCCCCTTCTGTGTATTGTTATTCTTTAGAGCCTAGAACAATACTATTCATTTTTACTGTATTTCCTTAAGGCAGCATGACGGCTGCTAATTGCAAAGGTGTTCTGAACTGAGCCTGTGGTCCCAGTGAGAGATAGTATTAATCTTTCACCAAGCACGCTCATCGGTGCAGCACCCACAACCACCCTCAGGGTGTGCTCTGGAGAAATCAAGGGTTAAGGATCCAATCTTTTTTACCTTTTCCTCTTTCTCTCTCGGTGCATCACATAGTTTCCTACTGTGCATCACGGAGAGATATGTGGCTAAACAGAAATGGATTCATTAGTGAGGAGGATATATCTAAGCCTCTAAACAGGACTCCAAGAAGAGGAAGCAACAGGAACTGAAAGAAACTTTCCATTAGGATGGGGTTTGCTGTATGCTATTTGCTTTAAGATGGGGTTTACTATATACTATTTGAGGATCGACTGGGAGCATGTTTCTCTATGAGACAGTGGACAACCAGCTGAGTCTCAAGGGAGAGGTGGCAAAGGGAAGCAGCAAAAGAGAAATGTAGAGAGAGAAAGCAGCAGAGCCACTGGAGATGGTGTTTAATTGGGGAGCATCTGCAAGCTCAAACCAGTGCTACATCTCACTCATCCACACAAACTCATAAAAAAGTCACCACAAGGATGCCAGGAAAACACGTACAGATCATCTCAACTGCACAACAGACAACAAGGCGAGAGACAACCTACTGCAGGAGCTGGTGGGAAGAGAGACGGTGAGAGTGAGGTCTGATGCACAGACCTAGCAGAAGACCTTATACTGCAGCAGGACCACGTCAGTGTCCAAATAATGTACAGGGCACCAGATGTGACCAGGGAGCTATGTCTTGGAGCTAAAGGATCAGAAGTAACAACATGGTTTTATACTTCCCACAGCCCCAAGACTTACCAAAGGCAATTAATCCACGGGAAAGGGAGATGGCACTAAAGCAGGCAAGAGTGTTGACCGAGGATAACTGATGGTTTTGAAAAGGTAAGACCACCACGTGTACTGCAAAGCAGAAGCAGGGCAGCACCAAAAGGAAGAGCATCCCCACAGTCACAGAACAAATGCACACTGGGCAGCCTGGTTTTCCTGGGAAAGCCCTGGCTCAGCATCTGCCAGAGGCTGCATAAAGGCACCTCTGTGCCCATGCAGTCCCTGATGGCTCGAGTCTCTCCTCGAACCGGTTTCACGGCAGAGCAACTCCAGCACCTGAACTGCAGGTTGTTATTTCTGAATGACATCGGCGGATGTTACAGAAGGGTCGGTCAGTAGAAATGGAAGTGGGACATCTCTTAACATTCCATAAAACTCGATGTCTAATTTGCCTTTAGCTGAGAAGAACATGAAATTTTCCTTTACCCACAGGATTTGATATGTCCAGCAGACAGATTAAATAATTTTCTGGACCCAGTGGGAAACACCTCTCCATGCTGAAGACAGAAGTGAGATGAAATCAGAGATGTCCAAACAAACATTTCTCAGCAGTTAATCTAACAAACTTGGCTGCACCTATTAGGCAGCCCAGGAGTCAGCAATAGGGTACAAGACCTTTCCTCTTGACTAGTTCCTATCTGGCTCAGGTCAGTGATCACTGAATGTAGTCAGAAGTCCCTACCAGCTTGGGAACTCTGAGAAATGAGTCAGAAATTTGCAGGAAAAAGGTTTCTTTAGCACACCTACAGTTATTATTAAGAGATTATCCTTACTGCTTGTCTCAGCAGGAAGAGTGAGAACTGATTTGGTCAGGGAGAGTAAATAATCCCTGAGGAAAGGGACAACTTTACTTCTCCTCAGCTGAGATGGGCAAGGACAGCAAGTGTAAAAACCTCTTGCTGTTTGCCGTCACTTTCCTCTGGGTCAACTGGGATGTCCATCACAAATCCCTATAATAGCTTTTGCATTGCAACATTCATTAAAAAAAACAGAGAAGGTACCACCACAACTAGAGGGCAAAAGGGGCTGGAACTTACCAGCTTGGACTCATAGAGCTGTATGTTTTTGCCAAAGAACCTATGAGGTAGAGGCATTGAAGATAATATTCCATGCTGGGCTTTATATGAGCTTTGAACTTTGTCCTCTGCTGCTGATTTGCTAGTACCAGGCAAGTCCTCTTTCCCAGGGGATGGATACCTAGGTGACTCTGAACGGCCCGGAGACAACATTTTCTTCAGAGATACATATCTGACTGATGACATCTCTTTGCTTGGAGATGAGTGCCTCACTGGGGAGGCTTCTCCTTCTGGTGGAAGATAGGTGACTGGGGACAACTCTCTTCTTGGGGAAAGATGCCTGCTGGGCGACAGCTCAAGTCTTGGTGACACACATCTCAGTGGAGATGCCTCCCTCCTGGGAGAGACATGCTGGCAAGGAGATAGCCCTCTCCCTGGAGACAGGCACCTTAGAGAAGACAGTTCTCCAGTTGGTGAAAATCGTTTCGGCGAAGTTTCGTTTTTGGTTAACAGGTGCTTTCTGGATAGCATTGGTCTACTGCTGCCACCAGCTCTGCCAGAGTCTTGGCTCGGAGACCACCTTTTTCTTGGGGAGGTGTCTTTTGAGGTTGACAAGTCCATAGCTAAGGACATCTGTGGCCTTGTGACAGACTCCCTTTCAGCAGAAGCCAAGTGTTCCGTGGAGGTCAAAGCGGGTCTGCGGAGTGCCAAGAAGCTATGGCACACAGCAATGTCACTGCTGTCTGCTGACCACTTTGTTTCAAGCCCTGAGGAGGAGGCCTGGTGGCCTTCACCTGCTTGTTGGCTACTGGAAACAGTTTCTTGAGCTGAGGACAACGCTGCTTCAGTGCCTTCCTCTTGAGAAGACAGAGAGCCAACTGAAGACTGCATGGGGAGGGCGGTATGTGTGACTTCTGGCAACTTTAAAGGTGGCTCATCTTGGCTCTCCTCTTCCTCCTCATCCTCATCATCTTCGTTGTCATCATCGTCGTCAGATTCCTCTAGGTCTGAAAACTGGTGTTCCTCAATTGGCTCAGATCCCTCCCGCCCCTCAGAGTCCTGGAATAGGTCTTCACTTGTTCCTGAAGGAAGGAGGAAACAGAAAACAGGGTGAGTGAAACACACAGACTAATTTTGTGCTAAATCACAACTGCTAAAAAGACAAAGTGGACAAGGAGCAAGAGGGCACAGCCACTACCCAGACCCCACCACCTCCTGCTGTGAATCCTGCAAGCCCAACCTCTGTTAGAATGCTGCTCCTGATGATTCCAGTTCTTATTGGTCTTGACCAGAGTGAGTCCTACCACTGGGACGAAATATTCCAACCTAATCTCGATCCCAGCCACTGCTCTGTTGACATACTCATTTCTCTGTGAATAAATAAATAATAAATAAATAAACAAAGCTTTCTTGCTGGATTACCAGAACAGCAGCACTATCATCCTTTGAAGTGCCTTTTTATGACTATTCATTGCAAAGGTGTCTATCACACATCTGTATCTGTGGACATACAGGAAGCTTGCTGGGGGAACTACTGACTACTCCCGTTCTCCACGTGTTGAGCACACCTAGATGACATGACGTTTGAACGCAGCAACACAGGACTGCTAACGAAAAACAGGCAATAAGGCTGAAAGTACCTAGGTGGATTTTCCCCATCCTACCTTGTGAACAATCCTAGCTATTCTGAGGACAGTTCTGCTGTGCATCTGTGGAAGGCCTCACATAGTGATGCTTTTGTCATAAATCACTGTTAACAGGATTGTACAGGTGGCTTGCATTCTTGTGGAACAAACAGGATGAGAATTCTAAAGGATGTGAAATAAACACAATCTGCATGTAGAAATACAGATCTCTCTCCTACTTTAAGAATCAGCAGACGCTTTCTGAGATCAAGACCAAGTTCCCAAGCAGTTCCACACTGCCTAACCACCAAACCAGAAAATCAGCATCTTCCTGTGCCAAATGTGCAGTGGAACGGGCAGGAACGCAAGCTCTGGCTGAAGAGGTCCATGGGGAACTGCCACTGGAGGTCACTGTAGCTCAGCAGAACTGCAGTGTCAGGAGGGTTTCCTTCAAGTTCCCACTGTTGAGGAGGGGCTAAGAAAACACTAATTTCTCAAAATCTATTTGTGCCAAGCACCAAGACGACGCATGCAGTGGTTCTGCAATGTGCCTGCTCTTTGGCTTTGGAGAGGGAGCGCGGGATGGGGGTTCAACACCTGCACGAAGCACCATAACTAACTGCAGCACTGCTGGCCTCTTTCCTTGTCAGTTCAGCCTAGGACACTTTCTCACACGGTGAACGGAGCACTCACTGAAGCAGTTTTCCATTTAGGGCTGCCATCCATCAGCAGGACAAGCCAGAGGGGAAACGAAACGGAGCTAAAGCCGAGGCTGGACCACACCTGCCTGCAGCAGCATGTTTTCTTCAGAGCAAGACTCGGCCACACAGTGAGAAGTCACCATGATCTATGTATAAAAAGCCTAATTCCGTTTACTTTGAATAATGGGGCCTTGCTATTAAATGTTCATGAAGTATTTGGCAGCTCAGATAATACCAGTGAAACAAGACGTGTATTTTAAGCACGGATGATTATTCATCCAAGAGTCAGACTGAAATGCATCTCGTCTGCTACCCCTGTTTAGAAAATATCTGCTAGCTGGTCAGTGAGGCAAGACTGGACCTACCGCAGGAATCACACGGTGTCTCGCTGAAGCCAGCAGCCTTCTACCAAGAGGCTGGCTTGTGTTGTGAAATTACTGTGTAATGATGGTGTTTGCTGGACCCAGAACCCAGCGACGGGCTATTTGCAAAGTCCCAAAGGAACCGAGTTCAGAACAAATATTATTCCAAATGACTGGCTTTCCCAGCTACGGGACCAGCTCTGCATATTTCTCGCCTAGAATGGGAATGATTTTCGCTACCAGACCTGGGAACCGAGTCACCATCCCTGGTTTGGGGTTTTGACATCTTTGGGCATGGGGACAGACAGACAGCCGTGGCCTCAGCCCCAGCCTCTGCTTCACCCTGGGCCCCAGAGCCTGGCACTGTGTGGTCTGGTTCTGATCACACAGCAGCCGGGCACTGGCAGGGTCAGAAGCACACAGCAACGGAAACGCGAGGCCAGCTCCACACAGGGACGTGTCCGGGGTTGCCACATAGGAAAATAGCTCCGGGAGCCCGGGGACAGCCCAGATGCAGTTTGCTTTGGCCTCCTAGCCTGGTCCTGGTAGACAGAAAGAAAGCCCAGACCTGAACCACGAGTCCTGGCTTTTTGCAACTGAAATACATTTTGCTGAGCTAAAAGTGAGAGAGAGAGGGCAAATAAGGAGAAGAGAGAAAGGGAGGAAGAAAAGGAGGAAGGAAGAGAGCAAGGAATGAGGGAAACCATGCCTGGTCAACAGCATGATCCATTTCAGTACCCTCATTTTACTCCAATGCTATTCCACCAAACTGAAAAGCCATGCAAGAGTGAAGAACTATGTTCAAATTTCCTTCAAAGAAACAGTCCCTTCTACTTGCACCTTAAAGATAAACACAAGCCAATCCCAAGAAACAGAGCACCAGCTTAAAATAATCCTGAGTCTTTCAGGAACTCTTCTTCCCTCCCGCTTTGCCTCAGGCCCCTGAAGGAAAGCTCAAAACCTTCTGCAGTAGTTTGTCTCACATGGTCATTTCTCAGTTCAAATGGATGGATCTGATCAATCTGATCCTTTTCCTGCAATTCCCGCTCCAGAGAGGATGCCGTCTCTGATCCCACAGGGAATGTCCTTTCCAATCTGCTACTGTGAGGGCAGGGAAAGTGCAATGCAGCTGCAAGCGCTGATTTTTCCTGCCCCTTTCAGGTATTTCTACCTTCTTTTCCCATCCATCCACATATCTCCAAACACTACAGTACAGAAGTCACACTACAAATGATTTTCTAAGCTTATTCTTGGCTGCTTTGCTTAGTATTTACTTGGCATTTATGAGCAATAGGCCTCCTTACTCACAGAGCAAAATATCTGAAAATTCAGCAAAAGTCCAGTGTTATCTCTCACCGGGTAAAACAGAAGATAGATAGAAAGGAAGGAAATGCTACTCTGCCACCACGCTTTCCTATTTTCACCTTTCTGCATTCCTTCCTGGCAGACTGTCCCCATTACACAAACACAAATGGTCTTCATCAATGGGAGGAAACGGGGACTGTATATTTTTTTGTAATTCTAAAATTACACGGCTTGCTTGCATAATGCAACAGAGTGCAGACAGCCAAACACATTCCAGCGAGCAGCTGTGCGGCCAACAGCAACAAGAAGAGAGGATTCCTTCCCGAAAGCTAATGGGATCCTGCCCCTCCGGAGCGGAGGTAGGTCCTCTCCTTGCAGGTGTCCAAGACCCACGTGTCTGTTCACAATTAGTCAGGGACTGGTGATTTAATGAAAGGTCTCCCAGCCGACAGTGCCACCCAGCTGATCCAGGGCTCAAAAATTTGATGGGGCTTTTGTTTTAGGACTATTCTTTAAGTGAGCCCAAAGGCTGAGCCCAAAGGCTGAGCCCAAGCTCGCTCTCCTCACCTGCCCTCCGCTGCGCTGCGCAGAATGCCCCTGTCAGCTTACAGCCTTGAAGGGCTTTCAGGCAGCTCGCACAATATGCTGCTCACAATGCACTGCTCTTAACCCTGCCCGGGCCCGGGAATGAATGACTGCACTGAATAATTAACGGGAGCATTCCCTGGACTCGTGCAGCGCGCCCGTGCCGCTCCGGTCTCGGCAGCCTGCAATTACGCCAGCAGAAATAGGATTTCAGATATGCAGGTTTTCAAAAGTGACACTCAATTAATGTGATTCATTAACGGTAATTGACTGTAATGGCAAGGTTTAAGATAACAGTTATTCTTTTCAGCGTCATGCAGCCTGCGTTTCAGTATCTCCTTTCCTCTTCCCGTATCTAGCTTTGATCCACAACAGAATCCCCTCCAGGTAGCGTTAGCAGCAGGGAGGTTTTCCGAGGGCCCTGGCTAATCCCTTATTCCACGGGAGCTCGTGGGCTCGCGCAGTGCCCCGCAATGGGACACGGAGCCTGTTCCCTGCGGCGGCTGCTGCGGAATCCTTGGCTGGATTTGCTTCTCCGTGCCCTCCTCCCTGCACGGCAAACCTTTGGCAATGCCGCTGCCGAATACACAATGTCCCTGCCTGATCAAAAGGCAGCTTTGAGCTGCTTGGTGTGGCCTTGGACAGCCGCAGTCCGTCCCTCTCCCAAGCTGCTGCAAAGCGCATTGCATCAGCAGGTGTACATGGACACGTGTCCATATGTGGTGGACACACGTGGTGACACACAGGCTGAGATCTTTTCTGTCCGAAGTCTCTGCCACGCAAAAGTTTCTCTAATATGGATATCTGATGATCCGAGTTATCATATCAGCCCCCGGGTCCAAGTGGGAACAGGTCAGCGCCTCTGTGAACTGAGATGGTTTTAGGAATGTAAGAGACATCTAAGGAAAGGCACTGGGGAAGTGGGTAGGGGTTATGTATAATGGCATTGGAAGTGCCATTGGGCTCTACTTGCCCTGGTAAGGTCAAGGTCATCCTACCAGCCCTCCAAGCCACATTTATCCCACAACTGCTGCAGAAGAGCCCATATCCGCACCTCTTTACCTTCAAACCAGGGTGGCCTTTGGGGAACGGTCCCTGCCCTTTTCCCAATAAACCCCTCACGGACTTGAGCTCTGCAGGAGACCAGGGTGGTAAGTGCTGTTCGTTGTTCCCGCCGAGCTAACATTCCCTGGCTCACAGTGACATCTCCAGAACTCGCGCAGCTGATGCTCTCTTTATAAAAATAACTGCGGTGCCATGTGTTTCACGAAGTTCATGTTAACCCATCATCAACAAACCCTTGTGGGCTGTGGCAAAATGAAACCTGGGGAATCAAAATTTTTGGGGTGAGACTGAGGAGCGGAACGGGAAATGGGAAGGAACGCCACCAAATGCAGCCACAAGAGCTGCTTTCATACAGGGTTTTCTGGGGCGGTGGCCAGGATGGGTCAACAGTGTCATGCCCAGACCATAGGACGCCGCAAACAGAGAACACTGCAGTGCTCTGTGGCACTAAGTATTTTATCCAGGAATAAACATACTTGGACAGAGACAGACCTCTCCTCTTATAGCCTCTCTTCCCTCTAGAGGTGGTAGGTAAAATGTTTTCTACAGATGCAAATGACCTCCTGAACACGAATGCAAATGAGCCCAAATTTCACGATAACTTGAGATCTGCTGCCCATAAGGCTTCTTCCCAGTCAGCCCCCCACTGAGGCTCCAGCCCAGAATACCCAGGACCTTGCTAAAAGAAACACAATAAACATCATAAAAACATCTAACTGTTCCCAAGAGACTCATAACCTAACCCTGTGCAGCTGTCAGACTGCAGGCTCCAATAATTGGGTAAAATATCTTTTTCTAGCTCAAACAGTAAGCATACATTAGACTTCCCCAGGTTCCTTCAGCTCCTCGTTTGGAGATCTTTCTCATCTTCCCCTCAACACCTACAACCGAGACAAGATGCCGAAGATTTCATGGTTGCCTCCTTCCCTAGGGAGCTCCTGCCCAGCCTCGCAGGAAGAGATCTGCTTCTTGGGATGATTTCAGTGAAATTCAGCCGCAGAAACCAGGGCAGAAATTATTGAACTGAGTACTTGCCCCAAAAGAGGACACTTGTGGCAGCAAAGAGGCACAGACTCACGTGAGATACCCCTGTCCAGGCTGGCAGGAGTGCGAGGCCGACAGAGCCACTGCGTGCACTGCACGGCACGAGCAACAAGGGGGTGCAGAACGTTGAACTTTACCTTCCTCGGCTTCCAGATCCACCAGTGAAGATACCAACACACCCATCTCCTGACATTTTTTGCTGTGGGCCTTTGACTTCATATGCTTAGTCAGATTCCCTGCAAGGAAACACAACACACATTTTGGTTAACATGTTTTTTTTGTTGTTTTCTTTTCCTTTTTTTATTTTTTTTCCTATTTTGCAAACATGGCAGCAAGAAGCTGACAATCTGTCTCAGAACTGAATGGAGGAGGTTTTATCTGACTCTCCTAAAGGCACCGTCCACTATCATCAGATAACCCATGGCTGGAAGCTAAATCCACCTTTTCACTCCTTTGCTGCAGAAATGGAGAGGAAGGGAGGAGGCATCGCATGGGAAAAGGGCTGTCATGCAAACTGAAAAAGGGAAAAGCAGCTGGGATTTGCACTTCAGAAAAGTCCTGGATTGCACAGGACTCCGCAGCAGAGTGGGAAATGAGGGAAGTAAGGCAAGCCCCTCAAGACAACTCCCTCTTGCAATACCTGCAACAAGCAACAGCACAGGAGGGCATCTGCCTGCACATGGGGAGCTCCCTAGGGACCCAGGGCAGACGAGTAATTCCATAGGGAATGTTTGAGCTGAGAGCAGCAGGGAGAAAGAAGCAGCCTGGGCTAAGCTGGGCTTTGTCTGCCTCTGCCTCAACAGTTGGATACAACTGGAGATAAAAATTAGCAGGACAGGCTGGGAAATGCAATTCCCAGGCGGAACAACGTATGAAGACGGGGGCTGGGGGAAGGCCAGGGAGGCTGCAGGGTGCCAGGGGCAGCCCTGGGGGCTGGGGGGGACCAGCCTGCTGCACCCCAGCTCTGCTGACACTCGCAGTGTGGCGTTCTTCAAAACTCAGCACTGCTTTGCTTTCTTTTCTGGCAAAATGCTCCTTCTCGGATCTTTTTTAACCCAAGCTAGTCGGTTAAACCAAGGCTAGTCTAACTCAAGCACATGGGAACAAGGGGCTGGGGCCATGTAGATGGGCACCGCTGCACCATGCTCCACCTGCCTCAGCTGGCAGGAGGGCTTGGATCTCCAGCACGTCCTCAGGACCCGGCCAAGAGGACTCAGCTCCCCGCAACAAGGGCAGTCACAGATACTCTCCCTACGCACTGGGATCTAAGGAAATGGGCTGAGGAGGAGGCCTGGGATGGCGGGAGCAGGCCCTGCGAGGGAGAACGGCCGCAGTCTGGGACACGGGGATATCCCTTGTTGCATGGAGACCAGGGGATGTCATAACCTGGGGGCTTGCTGGCCTCAGAGCGAATGAGCTGGCTCTAATCTCTTTAATTCTATTAACTCCCAAATTACAGGCAGGTGAATTAAGCAGTCATTACCCCCATAATAGATAAGGGAAGCTTTGGGGTGGGTGGGGAACACAGCTAGGTGAGAAGGAGAGAAAGACACGTAGGAGAAAAAAAGGGCAAAACCAGCCCCTTTTTCCCCTCATCTTTCCCTTTCTTCTCTGACACCTCTCTGTGGGATGAGTTAATTGCCAATAAGAAGAAATCCGGGCCCTTGCCACAACTCCTTCCCATGGCTGGAAGGATAACCCGGCAGCTAGCCAGGCATCCCCCATTCACTGCTGCAATATGATGTGCAATCGGCCCTTCTGTCAGCTACCACTGCAAGTAGCATCGAACACAAGGCTTGTTTTTCTCACAAAAATTTGAGGGAAAAAAAGAGTATTTTCACACTTCATCATAACCTTCAGCTAAGGACCGAGGTCCCTCATCTGGGCTCCTGCAATGCAGAGTCCCTGGTCCCCGAGCTGGGTGGGAGCATCGAGGGCCTCTATCCATCTCTCCCGCTGCTGCTTCAGTTCGTGTAAATAAACAAACAGCTCTTCATGGGAGCAGAGAATTCCCCGCGATGTCCCCACAGCTCAGGAGAGCGCCATAGCCATCCAGCTACCGAGTCAGTCTCTCTTTAGCCCATGAATTATTTACTTGGCCCGTTTTATACAAAATGGAATAACTCCAACAGGAAAGAGCAAGAGAGAGAGACAAAGGCTGACTATACACCCTTGTGTACCAGGCAGCCACCTCGGATGTGGCACATGTGGATTCAAGTCCTTGCTCCAATGGATATATAGTTTTTTTTTATTTTTTTTTTTAGCCAGGGTAACAGCTTTAACAGGAGAGAGTTATTATTTTTAAATGTCATGTCTAAATACCCTTAGCGTCGTGGTTAGGCCCTCAGCAGGAGGATGGGGCCAGCTTGGCTCAGGTTCTTGTTCCAAGTCAGGCCACTCTTGGACCAGGAGCTCTGCTGTGAACCCAAAGTAGCAGTCTGACAAATGTATGTTCTCATACGGGCTGCTTTGGGTCTAGTGAATCAGCATTTAAGGAAAAAAGAAGAAAAGAAACTGTTTTACCAAACAGTGCCAATAATTTTGGTTTGCAGTCTTATAGAACTGGCATTTAATTTTGGGTCTTAGAAAGACACTGGCTCAGTGTGATGAAATCAAACCTTGCTGCTACTGGCCATCATGGTGCATTGCACCTAACTGACAAAGACGACCCATCTTCACTCAGTTCCCACAGCAAAACCCTAACTGGATATCCAGTAGCCACAGCAAACCAACCTATGGAAACGCCTGGCGCGAGCAGGGTTTATTTATTAAAATATGGTCTGCAGTACCACGGGAATCCATCTGCAAACCCGTGGCGGGCCGAGCGGTGACAGGAGGTCCCCTGAGCCTTTTGGTGCCCCCCATCCCAACACAAGCACACCCGTTCACGGTGGTACATGCTTTGGTTCAGTGAGAAGTTCTGATGCCAATTAGTCAAGGAGCTGTTAAAGGCCGTCATCCACTTGGGTAAGACAGCAGCCACCCCATGCTGAAGGGAAGGACTCTTGTGCTCAGAGATGCTCGCTGCTCAGCTTTGGCCCCTTGCTCTGGAGGCCGGTTGGTTCTGAAGGTGGGTTCTCCACTGCCCCAAACGCAGATGCTGCCTGAGCTCCGGTGCGGTTGGTGGTGACGAGACTCTCTTCCTTTCCCTATGGCAGGATCAGGGCAGACACAGAGCCGCAGCTGGCTGCCTTGACAGCCTGCAGCTCTCAGCCCGTTGCTTCATTTCACCTTTGCTTTGCACTCAGTTCCACCTTGAGCAAAGACATGGCTTGACAAGTTCTGTCAGAAGCCATGAGTGTCATCTCTTTAAATATATAAATATATATATTGATTTATTTTTCACTCCAGGCAATTGTCCTTGTGCAAGACAACACCTGTTTCTTCCCTTCCTTCCCCATGTAGCTACCAGAATAGACATGAGCTGGTTGGCCCTGCTAACAACCTCGTACAAGTGAGCCGATGCCAAGCACCAGAGAGGCAACTCACACTAAACATTGCTCTCCTCTTTTTGCTTCTGCTTTCTTTTCCTTTTCTCTCTGCTTTTCACCCTTGTTTGGTTAGATAAGGTATTGTCCCCACATGCTGATGAACACGATACACCTGCAGAGCTAGAGGTGCAAATCCCACCGGTGCACACAGCAGCTGCAGTGTATCCAGGCCCAGCTTCCTGCACGGAGACAGGGCACAAGATTGTTTGCTTCACAACGTCAGAAGAAATGGGAATTCCACTGTCCTTTCAGAAAGGGCAAACTCGGTGCATTTTACTCTCACGTGATGCAGGTTTGCATCATTTTCAGCACAGGCAGAAACAGCTGGGATGCTCTCTCGTTAGGCCTGCGTATAGCTGTGTATTACTGACTGCTTAAGCTCTTCTGGTCTTATTCTGAACTTAAAGCAGCTTAAATAGTCTTGTTGTCTTGAGAGCACTAAAACTCCCATGTCACATAAGCATTTAAAGCCACTTAATAGGGGCTAGAAGCAGTTGCCTATTTAAATTACAAGAGGAAAATTAATTTCTTAGAATATCTGGTTACAGTAATTTAAGG
The DNA here is from genome assembly GCF_003342845.1 of Nothoprocta perdicaria. NCBI lineage: Eukaryota > Metazoa > Chordata > Aves > Tinamiformes > Tinamidae > Nothoprocta > Nothoprocta perdicaria. The sequence continues at coordinate 731,168 of NW_020455566.1, forward strand.
GTTGCAGAGGCAAAATGAAAAGCAGGGATTGAAAAAGTTAAGGCTCCTGGAACAATTATCTTGACCGTACTGGATCTATACCATATTTGCTATTTCTCCTATTAAAAGTAAACCATTTAGCAACAGCAACAAGAAAAAGCCCAGCAAGGAATCAATTGCACGGTCCAAAGTGACAGTGCAATACAAATCTTTATGGCTTTCCTGAACTTAAGTTATTTTCATATTCTTCTATTAAAGCATTGTTTAAATTTTACTGTTATACACTTAGTGACTTGAAGATTAAAGGAGAGACTTTGAACATCTATTCTGCTTGCCTGGTTTGATACAGGCTATAAAAAATTAACCATCTTCTGGATGAAGCCCATTAGCTTGTGTTAGACCAAAACCAATCTTCCAGGAAGGCGCCTAGCCTGGATTTCCAGATTGCAAAACACAGAGAATTAGCACACTTCCCACTGAGGCTTGTTCTAAGGCTTACTAGCTACACCGTATGAGAAAAAAAATAAAAAATAAAAAAAACCATTTTGCAAACCTCTATCTCAATCCGCCTGCTGGAGTGGCTGTTAGTTGTGCCAGAGCTCCCGGCCAGCTGGAGCTGCTCCCTGCTTTCCAGAGGAGCCGGAGCAGAGCACGGAGCCCGCTATCCACCGCAGGGCTGCAACAGCAATAAAGCGCGCAGCCAGAGCCTTGCCTTTAAGGGCTGCAGGGTAATGCATTTAATCTATTAACATGTTCAACAACCCCAGTGCCTGTCAGGAGCTGATTTAAGGAACTGCAAGCTCATTTGTTAAAGGAGGCTGAGGACATGAAGAAGTCTGGCGGCTGGGAAGGGAGAGTGGAGGGGACTGTCAAACGGGTGTCTCCAGCCAAGAGGCGCCCGTCTCCTGCACCGGGCACCCTCTGAAGGACTGCGAAGCTCCTTGTCGCTCTGGCCTCCGCGCAGAGGCAGCAGCACGGACACGGCCGGCTGCTCCGCACGGTGATCCAGACTGGGAAGAGACGCCAAGAGAAGAGAACGTGAGCCTGACCCAGAGCAGAAAGCAGCTGCACGGGCAGGACTGCGCAAGCGGGAGGGATGGCAGGGACGCACATCCCCACGGGACCGCGCATCCCGGGGGCTCCGATCCAAGGGGCAAGGAGGAAAGCCTTGGAATTCCTGCGTTCCCCCCGGGACACAGGTCACGGAAAAGCTCTCGCTGCCCTTCCTGTGAGAGAAAACGGTCAGAGCGCCGCTTCTCCTGCACTTCCTTCCTTGAACGAACAATGAAGAAGCTGCTGAGCTTCCTTTCAAGGGGCTTTCGGAGGTGGCAAGGCGCCGAGGAGGGCGCTGCGGCAGCAGAGGGACAGGCTCCTCAGCAAGCAGGCACCGGCAGCCCTGCCCCAGAAACCTGAAATCACACAAGCCCTCAGGAACCTGACTTCTGAGAGTGTTTCCAGCAGCTAAATGAACACACATGCACACAGACACAAAGAAAAAGAAAAACAAAACAAATTATGGATTTTCTTTGAAATTATAATAATAATAAAGTGTTTCCCTGCAGTTCTGTAGCCCGAAAGAAGAGCGTGGTTTGCAATGAAAGAAATGCACAAAAAGCAGACAAATGGCATAATTAGTGAACAGCAGACCATATTTAAAGCTCTTCCTTTTGCAGAAGTTTTCCCAGCTCTTGGAACACAGATAAGGATTTTATGGGTTGAGGGGGTGGGGAGAAGAGGGAAAGGAGGGAGGGAACATTTTTAACCCGATACAGATCATCATTAACAATAATAGTAATAATAAAAAGTTAAACCACTTCCAGCATACTTTAAAGTTTAGAGCATTGGATCATACTGGAGAGATCTACCACAGCCAAAATGAAGACAGCTCCATAGATAACCCCCTTGAGTTTACACTAATGGCTAAAATTAACCTTGGAAAACTCATTTCTAAAAGAGCTTCAACTCAACTCATATTTTTGCAAGTGTAGTCCAGGAGCAAGAACTTCTGCAATTAACTGCCATTGCAAAACTGTTCACCAGATGAGAGGCTCCTGGAGAACCAGGGCCCAAATGAACTTTTTCTAGACGTCTCCAAAATAAGTCATAAAACCTCTGCTTTTGCAAATCTGCTGGACCTCTGCTTCACACTCTGTCATCAACTGCCAAGTTTCTACACTGGGTCTTTAAGCGACGATTGCATCAGTGCACGAGGCAGCTCAGCATTTTCCTCACCCTCCAGGAACGGGTTCCAACGTCCCTGTGTCTGCACCAGGAAAGCAAACAGCTTCTACTCAAGTGCTTCATACTTCATGTGGAGAACAAACTTGCCCAGAGGACACAGCCAGGGCTGGGCCACCCCCCTCACAGCACAGAGCCTTTTTCATGCAATTCCGACATGTCATCATGCAACTGCATGTCCTAAAATTGCTGACCCCGGGGACTTCTGGCCCCTCATGCATCCGTAGGCAAAGAGCTAATTTTGCATTCCGATCCCAGCCCCATCATTGTGCAGGGAAGGAAGCATTTCAGTGCTCCCTTCCTCACGCCAGGTTCCTGCAAAGCTGAAGAAGGGCAGTGCCCTTGAGGCCAGGGGCTGTTTGCAAGGGGCACAGTGGGTGCTGCGAGCCGGGGCTTCCAGGCAGCAGAGAGGGGGAGCAAAGCAGCTGGGGAGACGGGAAAAAGAACGGGTTGATCTCAGCACCCTCAATAAAAACCTAATGGGAGCGTGATGGGAAGCAAGGGGAAGTGACAAAAAGGAGGGAATGGATTCAGCTCCTTCAAAGGAAAACCTCAGAACAAAGGAACGAAAGCAAGAGGGAAAGAGAGAAAATGGATCAGAAAGAAACCTAGGTGCTCCAGGTTGGGAGGGGAGAAAGACACATCCCTTGGATCTGCAGCATGGGTCTGATAAGAGATCTGGGCCTCAAATTCAGTATCATTTCCCCAGGCTAAGCTACAACTAGTGATTAACAGTATGTTGCAGAAAAATCACCTCTCAGTTTTGCCAACAAAACCATCAGCGCTGCCCACTAGACCCCCAAAACAAACTGATGCTTTTCTAGGTGATTCTCTCTCCCACCTGTGTTATTTTCTGGCATCTCCTATGATGTAGCTCTAAATCGCAAATGGACATTCATGTTTCCAATGAAAAAAGTTCATCTCTTCCCTGTGTGACTTGAAGGAACCAAAGATGGGGGGGCAGAGCTTTAAAACTCATGGCTAACAAGGTGACAGAGTAAAATGAGACATCAAAGGAACATGGTACCTTTGGCATTTGGTTGTTTCGACAATTTTACCAAGACTCTCTTGCAAGAGACAGGCATTTTTGCACGTGTCTTTGCATTTCTCTTACAGAATTTACTTGCCCTGTCCATTTTCCCAAGCACCTGAGACACAAGTTGACTATATTGGAGTTGACCTTTGGGCTGAAGCAATGACGGGGGTTGCTCATGAAGAAAATCTGGCGGTAATGAGGTTATGGATCATTAATGACTAGACATCTTGGAATGGAGGTCTTTGAAGAAAAGTCTACTGATGTGATATCTAAAATGCTCAAGCTACATGCAGTTGCAAAGGATGAAAACGCCCAGCGCAATATAGATCTTGACAGCACTAGCATATAAAGCCACTAAAAGACTAGATGTTCAGACAGCGATGTTTGCCTGCAGCCAGGAACTCCTGATCCTGACTCTGGGGAGGTTTTGCTTCTAACATGCCTGCCAGTGAAGCTGCATTTCAGGACCATTATTTAAGAAACGCCTTTAAGAAACACAAAGAAGATGGCATGGACGCTCTGCTGCAGGCCAGCAGTGATGCTCCTCGCGGTGACCTGAAGACACTCGTGGGTTTTACACAGTGCTGGTTCTCCTCCGAAAAACTGGGCCAACTTAAGAGTTCCTCATCCCCCTCCCTCCACATGCTGGGCCCTAGGAAGGCTTTTCCTTCCCCTCCGTGAGCGCCCCCGAGACGGCTTGCAAGCCAATACACTAAGCAGAGGAGCTAGGAGCTGGCTGTCTCTTACCTTTGGTTTTAAAAGCAAAGTTACAGTACTTGCAGACGTACGGCCTGACGTCTGTGTGCGTGCGAATGTGTTTCTTCAGCATGCTGGGTTTCTTGCAGCGAATTCCACACTCCTCACATACATACTTCCCTCTTCCACGGCCTCGCACATACACATACTCTTCGTTTGATTTGTACCTATGAGCAACAGGCGTCATGATAAAAAAAAAAAAAAAAAAAAAAGAAGATTCCCACCTCAAAAGTAGTCACAACTTTCCTCCATTAATTCAGCATGTTATCGACACCGCAGGTCTCATTTATCATTGACAGCCCTCATTAATTAGGCTACACTCACAATAGCTTGAAGCCTTTTGGCCCAAACGCTTGCCTCCTCTCTTCAAAGGTGAATCCTTCTGCCCTACACCTGCCTCTCTGCACAAATACCCCAGAGTCTGAGATCAAATCACAGGGTCACCAAACACCCTAAATTTTCTCATCTTCAATCACAAACTAAGGCACTTGTAATAGGCTGAATTATATGTGTCATGGTCCAGCCTAGCTGCCTGGAACATCTCTCTCTCAGCCTGCACTATATTTTAAAATACAGTGCAAAGTACTGGGAAAAAAATGTCACAGATAAATCTCTTGTGATAGAACCTCTCACACCCCTTGGGACAACAGCAAAAGCCACCTGAAGAGACCACGATGCAACCTGTGGTCCCTGCACAGACTCCTGTCAGAAGGAGAGCCATCCAGAACAGGCACAAAACAAGAAAATAGTGAATTCTTTAGCATACTCTACCAACACCAAATGTTATGACTCCAAACTCTGGGCTCCTTTATCATTAGCACAGTAGCAGGACTCAGGTTTACCCAAAAGGGTGAAATTGGTCATCTTTCCTGCACATTGCATAGTCATTTGTTTTCTACCCGCACATTAGCACATAGGGAAGGGAGGCTACAGGGTTTGAAAAACATTTGTGAGAGTCGGACAAATCATTTGGCCTCCTGCAGCTTCGCAAATGGAGTCGGTAATTTCCCTCACTTGCAGCCCCAGGAGAATAAGGCAACATGCAATTGGTCCCCTCAGATTTTTAAGGGGCTTAATTTTTAAAGCATGGAGCTTCTTGTAACTCAGTTTTTCACACTCTGCACAGTGGGAAATAGGCCTGGTCTTCAGGAAGCTGTGAACACTGGTCAGATCCTCTACAGGGGAACCCAAAGACACACACAGCATCCCCAGCCACCTCTCAGCATCCTCCTGATAAAGCCTCCCTCCCCCAAACAAAAAGGTGAAAAAACATCAGACACTTTAACGAGAAACAGAAATAGCAGCACAAAGTACTAGGGAGAGGAAACTTGCTTAAATAAGTGAGAACACGGTGAATACAGAAACATCATTTAAACTTGAGCAAAAATGGAGAAAGACCATGAAAGCAGCACTGAAGTGATGCAATGGAAGTGGCCTGACCTACGCAGGAGCAGCCAAGAAAACATACCCATGTTTCCCACGGCCGGGAATATCAAGGTGGGCAAGTTACTGCCGTGGGCAACACATGAAACTTTGCAGTTTTTTTGCTCACTCAGAATACATGTGGCCTTGACTCAATTTTCTTCACTTCACTTGGAAGTGAATTTTCAATTCTCTAAATTTCAACTCTGCTCGGGTCTTCAGGGGACTTACTACACATGAAACTCAGAATAGTTTTCCTAGGTGCTCCCTGGTAGGTATGAGATGTGGACTAAATTGCTCTTCTCCTGCCAAATCCTGGGCTCTCCTCCTCAAATTCTTAGCTGCAAAACGGGGGCAGAAGAGCTCCTCTCCGTCAGAGGTGAGATAGGAGCAGATGTCTGAAAGGCGCGGAGCTGATCACGCTCTAAGGTGATAACGTTGCCGAAGGCTCCTAGGCAGGTTCAGACACAGACTGGGGAAGAGAGAGAAAAACTGTGTGTCCAGCTAGCCGCAGACCAGCCTAAAATGCCAGGAACCAGCCCTTGGCACCCAACAGTTAAACACGGGTAAACAGCCCATAGTTTTGTCCTTTCGTGTCAGCACAACCTCTCCAGACATAAGCAGGGTCATCGGTAGCCCACATTCTCCCTTACGCTCCATCTCATGTAAGTGAAGCCACAGAAAGGCCATCCACTCACACACAAAATGGATAAATAAATAAATAAATCAACTTGAACCTCTACCACAGGATACCTGTCATACAGGTACTGAAGATATCCATAACTGACAGCTGGAGATGCCCTATGTCCCTTCATTCACTCCGTGAGTCAATGCTACAGCAGCAAAAGCAGCCCAGAAACCCCGACTCCTGTTCCTCATTGGAAGCTTTATCTCACTTTCTTTCCATCATTACAGTGGTGATCACCTTGCCACTAAAAAAAATAAAAAAAAAAAAAAAAAAAAGAAAAATGAAATTGCTCCTTTATCAGCCTTGTACTTGCACCACGTTGCACTACCCTTAATTACACTCTCCCACGGGAATCCCTAAACGAGCCCTCTGTGTCCAAGGGCTGGCTTTTCCTGGATAAAGCGACATGTGATATAATCTGGAATAAACCATTACAGTTGGACAATCGGTGCGACTGAGCCACCTTCACCACAGATATTTTTTAACACTAAGACCACGTGCATGGCACACGCAGGGAGCAGGGAAACAGGAGAGAAGAAGCTTAAAGAAATGTTGAACCAAACAACAAAAGGAAGGGTGGCCAATTTTGCTGTAAAACAGGAGAAGGCTGCTGCAAATGCCATCTGTCTACCTCAAAGGCAGTAAGATGTTTGTGGAGATAATTCCTTCAATATATGTCTGGCTTCTCATGTTTTTTCAGGTTTCATGTGTCAAATGCCATAAAAGCATTTTGATAGTGTATTTCTGTATGCTCGAGCGAAGAACCACCCTTTTTTGACAAAGGCATGCTTTTTAGGGCAAACATGACACCTTGCTCTGTTGGATATCATCATAGGTAGTTACCTCCACATTTATTTCAAGCATTTTTTTTCTACATCATTTACTGAAAGTTTGATGCTATTAATTAGTATTTTTCACATTTTCCCACCTTTTTCCACTTGAGAAACAGAATTTTCTGTAGCCCAGCAGAAACTCAGTTCCTTTGAAAGTCAAGTCCGTTCCTTACAGTAACTGCTGAGCTGATTTACACTTACATGGGCAAGTACTACCAATACTTCAGTCTCTAATTAGTCCCTTTATTAACTGCTGGAACAGACGTGCTGCAGAATTAAGAGCCATGATTGAACAGTTATCGGAGTCTCTTGGCAGCATTTTCTTGCAAAAAAAAAAAAAAAACAAATTTGCTTTCCTGAGTGTCCGTCTCAAGCTTATCCCCTTGCAGATGCCTTCTTCTCCGGATTTCCAGCTGCTTTGGGCTCCGAGCGCATCGTCCCGAGGATGCTCAGCCCATCCGGGCCTGACTCATGGGCAGGTCTGGATGATCTCGATCTTGAGGCTTTCTCCACGACCGTCTGCAGGCCGCGGGTCCCTCCGCGGCTCTGCTCTGCGGGCACCCTGCAGGGCTCCCAGCCACGCGGAGCGCTTCACGCCGCTCTGCCCGCCCCCGCTTTGGCCCAGGTTTAGTTTAGGCCGGACACCATGTCAGTAAGACGCAGCACAGGGCAGTGCTGGTATCAGACTGGCCCGGTTACCTAACACGAGTCAAGGGGAGAAGAGCTTAATATTCTTGCCGTGCGACAAGGTGAGCACCCACTGACTCCAGTGTCTACATTACAGAAACGCATTTTCTCTTCTGTCACCACATCTCACACAAGCCTTCTTGTTCTCCAGCCTATTAGGAATGAATAAATATCCCATTTACAACTTAAACCTCAATGGCACGCGCTCATGGGTCTTGGGGACAGGTACATATTAAAACAAAGCAAAACAAAACACTGTTGCCTCTATATTCCCCATTGCTTTACATAGCTTAGTTTTAAATTATTAAAAAGTGGAATTTCATTATTTCAAATCAATGATTAACAAGTTTGTCAGAAATTGCATTTACATCATCCAATTATTGTTTAAACTTCTGGAAGTAACTGCTTTGTGTTTAGAGGTCACTGACTGTCCCATGGAACTGTCCCGTCCATGGCCACTGGCAGACGAGCAAGGGGAAAAAAAGTCACCTTGCTTTTACAATAAATCTACAGTCTGGAAAGTAATTCTGTAGGGACTTCAACATGAAAAGTACATCCTAGGCTCAGCCTCAATGCCAGTTACTTCTATGGTGAGACTCGCGCAGTTGATTAAGTAGTTGGTTGGATAGTTTTGGGGAAAAAAAAGGAAAAAAAGGTCTAAAAAAATCTAAGTGCACTTTTTTCAGCTAAAAGCACTGCTGTGTTAAAAAAGCCGAATTTCTGCACATAAGGAAAAACAGTAATTAGTACAAACCCCACAGGGGAACTTTAACTGCAGTGCTGGGCGCTGCTCTTGGAGCGTGTCCCCTCCCTTGGGACACTATATCCCTTGGGCAGCAGGGCTGCGGAGGGGATGCATGGCACAACCAGAGCCAACGGTGCATCTGAAACCCATCTTCCACCGCAGCAAGTGGGACACGAAGCAGCAAGAAAACGGAGACCAGCAACAGCCGCTCTCTTAATTCACAGTTCTTGAGCTTTCCTCACTAGAAACCATCTGCTTGCCAACATTGCTGGCTAGCAAGGGGCTGCAATATGAACAAACCAAATAAATGCCAGAGAAGATCTCAGCAAAACAAGCAACATGCAACTGGAATTTAAAAGAAGTGAACATATCAAACCTATGCATCATCTCTCTCGCACATACGCTTATTTCTGAAAGACTTCTACAGCAAGGATGCAGTTCCAGGGACCCTCGGCATCTCCCTTCCTGCTGTTTGGTCAGCAACAGATTGTGAGAACAGCACGCGAGGAATACACAGAAACAACAGAAATGGTGAAAAAAAAACAAACTTCCTTTTCGGTTCCTCCTCTCCACCCTGGGATAGTTAGACTGGAGAAAATCTCCCGTGGGGACTCAGTCTGCCTCCCCAGCTTGTATAAAGAGGTGATGCAGCTCAGCTCTCAAGGTAGCTCCAGGGAAGAGGGTGCTCTTCAGGAAATATTCTCATCTCCATCTTTACTTAACAATAGAAACTCCAACACTTTTTCTTCAAGTGCAGGTTTCCAGCAGCTTCAGCAAAGGCTGTGCAGGGAATATTGAATTTCATTCACTTCTTCGGTGGCGACATAAATACCCATCCATAAACTGCTGGCCCAATAAAACCGGAATGTCTAAGGTTGCGTGCCATTAACAATAATGCAAAGCCCATTCAAACGGCAGCCGGGTTACACTCGGAAAAACAGGAAGTGCCTTGATTTCAGGGAATCTTGGAAGCAAACCCGATACGCTGCACATTCTGGAATAACTTCTTCAAGACAAACGCTTGATTTCCACATGTCTTCACAAGAAAGCCCAGACAACCCTACTGCCAACCCCAAGCGAAGCTTCCACAGAAGCCAAGGAGCTGGTTAGAAACACGGGGTCTTTTTAAGGGATAAAAAGTCCCCTTTTCAGTCGCAAGTCCTTGGGAAAGACACAGGAGAGGAGGAGCTATGGATGGACTTCGAATCACCAGCTGGATCCTTCCAGGTTTCTTACACTTCGAAGTGGACCAATGCAACGCGCGTTCCCCCGGGCTAACCTGTGGTTGACCTTGAGATATCAGAAGACCTCTCCTCGCTATCAGGACCCTGGGGTCTCCTGCCAGCTCACTGTTCGGAATTGTACCCCTTGAACACACCTGGAATATACTGGTTCCACCGCGGCTGACACTTCCCTCAGCAAAGCCCCGCTCCCTAGTGAAAGCTCTTAATAAATAATAATAATAATAATAATAATAATAATAATAATAAATAACGGACTAGATTTATTTCTGAAGCACTGAAGCCAAAAAGCCTCTGGCTCCACCGAAACACAGTAAATAAAAGCAAGCCCAGCTGCTTGGTCCCTTCTTTCCCAAAGGTAATGAAGTATGCACAAAACCAGCAAGTCAATCTGAGAGCTACTCTAACCCCACAACAAAAATATTCTGTACATGTAATTTTCTAGTCTGTTCTTGCTCTCATTACCACCAGGTATTAATAGCTGATGAATTTTCACTGCTCTCCAGACATAAAAAGCACTGACAAAATACTCAAGGCCACTTATGTTATTAGGACATCTTGATATCGTGGAGCATCTAATAGACCGGGCCCAGCTGATCACATACAATTAGACCTGCATGTCAGCCCTCGCTGCACTCGACAAAGACCTAGGGGCTACTATTCTTAATTAAAATATGTACAGTAGTCTGATAGATAAATGCTTAAAGGAAACAGGAATCTCAGTCTTGTCCCAACCCTTTAGCCACCCATTGAAGTGGATCTGAGACAAATCAGCATTTAACAACTAACCTAATTATTTCCCGTATTGTGTCCTTCCTGTCTCCTGCAAAGCCAAGAAGGGAAATCAGGATCAGGACAAAGGAGGCTTGAGGCTCCAGTCGGGCCTCAGTTGGAGGCCCAGTTGGGCTGCATGAGTGCCAGGGTGCCCGCTTGCCCAGCTGCTCCCTGGGCACAGAGTCACAGCTTCTGACCTCGGTGCCTTGGAACAGTTGCTCTTTCCTCCTTCTCCTGCTATCCCTGCAAAGCGAAGGCAGGCAAGGGAGGGGAGCTGGATCTGTTCTCTCTTGCACATCATCAGCACATGGATCCAGGCAGCTCCTCCCAGCCATCCAGAGCAAGGGAAGGCAGCAGGGCAGCGCAAGGGGAAGCAGGGCTAGAGCCCTCATTGCGCCTGATGATGTGTGAGGAGCCGAGCAGAGCCAAGGGTGTGCTTGCAGGGCCTACAGTTCCAAACCCTCTTCTTTTAACTTGGAACCAAACCGCATTAGACACCACAATTATTGAGGGAAAAAAAATCTGGAAAACCCATAATTCTATTTTCCCAGTCATTTTTCTGCAACTGAACTTAAGAAGTCAAAAAAAAAAAAAAAAAAAAAAAAAAAAAAAAGCCCCTCCTCTCTCTTTGGCATCTGTTTTTAGCTAGCGTACTGGATGATTGCTGTAGAGAAGTTCGAGAAGCTTAAATATATAATGATTACCATTATACATAATAAGCAATGCAAGCATGTCAGGGGCACACACTTCTGTTGCATCAGCAACAACTGTGCATTCCCGAGGAAATTTCTTTCAGATGTCCCTAAATACTCCTCAGCCATGGAGAGCGTGACTCAGAGGCGGCTCATTTGAGAGCCCGTTTCCAGGGCCCCGCTCTGGAAGGCCGGCGAGCAGCCCCGCGACGCGCGGTGTTTTCCTGGAGCCCGGCGGGTCGGCAGCGTCCCAGGCAGAGCCGCGCGGGTCCCGCTGCTTCGCGCCCACTTCTCCAGCGCGTTCCTGCGGGACTGCCGCGCTCCGTCCGTTCCCAGGCACCGCGCCACGCTCGCAGGGCAGATCAGCCCCCACAGCAGCTGGGAAAGGCCGGGATGCCGTCCCTGGAATCGGAGCGCTGACCCTCCGGCAGCACGGACTTGTCTCCAAAGGATGCGGAGTGGGTGGGAGGAGGAGAGCAGCTCCCAAGTCCGCGATGGAAAACGGTCCGGCCACCTCCCCTGTGGGTTGAGAGAGACTGTGAAAGATCCCTCCTTGGAAAGTTTCCCATGGAAATCTCGCATGGATAACACGCAGGGAAACGCGCCACTGTTTGTATGTGCAAATGGTGCAAGATCATAAGGTCTGGAGGAGGCGGGGAGCGTCTAACCGGGGCGAGGAAGTGGGAAGCCCCCTGAGAGATCTCTGACAGTGACATCGCTTTGTGTTAGTGTTAGATGCTGTGATGTGCTGGAATCTCATGGCACAGCAGCCCCAATGTTGGCACCACTGTTGTGGACATCTCGGAACAGAGGAGAGTTGAAGGAGAAAGAAGAAAGTCGGCAGATGTCTTCACAAAGCTCTTCCCAGCAGGGAAGAAAGGTTTGCAAATGCAAAACATGGGCAGCGGAGGCAGTTAGCACCATTCCGAGGCGGGAGACGACATTTTTGTAATCTAAAGGAGACAACAGGCATGGTGGTGCTTATGCCTGATAGGATAGGGACAAGCAGTGCGAGAGAATGCAAAGAAGGCTCGATGTGAATAAAGCATCAGGAAAAGCACTTTTATCCTCAAATTTTCCAACTGGGCAGAGACAGAAGCAGGGTGCTGCTGTTCGCACGCAGAACACCATATCACAGCTTCGGACTTGGGAGGCTGAGGAGCATCTGATGAACTTCCCCTCAGAGCTGTCGCACACGAAGAAGGGTTGGCAAGATAAAGATACGGAGTGAAGGCACCAATGAAAAGCCTGTGCAAGGAAAGGGCTCGTGAAGTACGGCAGAACTGGGGTGCTGTCGAGCAAGTCAAGCACAGGTGCTCAGTATGGAAAACTTGAAGTGTGATATTTCCCTAAAATATATTATTGAAAACAATCCTTGCTTGGAATTCTTTTTCTCCAAATTCTGCACGAGTATGAAAAGGTCCGTCAAAAGTACCAGTGTATCATGCAAAGTTTTGTTGAGGACAGAATGCATTCCCGTTGCTCTCCAGAACACCACAGAAAGCAGCCACTCTGGTTCATTCCGTGGCTGCGGCATTTTTCCCAAGCTGAGGAGGGATCCTTAGGCTCCTGGGGGTATCTCATATATGTGTCTTCATATGGGACCCGTGGGCTTCCTTCCAGCTGAGACTTTGTTGGAGAACGTGCTGCTGTCTGAGGAGCAGGCGACACGAAACCCCGCAAGAATCCGAGGCGACTCCTCCTCAAAACCACTCGTCTTCCTCTCTCCCTTTAGATAAACAGTGAGTGGCAGGAGGCTGCCAGCAACCGCCAGCACTCGTGGGATCACCATCCAGCTGGGAGTTCCCTTGACGGGGCCATGTGCGGAGGAGATGGAAGCCATCTGGCTCCAGGCACGGTTCATGAACCCACTGCTCCAGATGTGACCTTGGCTGCTGCAGACTCGAGCGGCTCTGGTGACACGACTCACACTTTGCCGGAGGCGGCGGGAGGGCCACAGAGCACGGCTGTGCACAAATAACTGGCTGCTCTGACTTGCTGACACGACCTCTGCTCTCCAGCGTTTCTGGGCTGCGCAGGAAAAGGAGGACAGCAAAGTCCCCTTGCGAAGAAGGGGGGCAGTTAGAAACTGTTTTAACTCGCTGCTCTTCGGTACAAGATACGAGAGTCCCCCAAAATTCATCAGGGAGACTCAGATGTGTCCTTGACATTTACCATGCTACACAAAAGGCATCAGGGAGCCGGAGGTGCAGTATGAGGAATCGCTGGAACTGTCTGTGCTAGAAAAATGATGCTACAAAACCCGTATAGTGACATTCCCATAGAGCTACAATCTGCAAAAACACAAAAACTCACAGTTCTTGCTGAATACAATGAGTTCTGCCCATTACTCAGCACCTCTGAAGAGCAAGTCCTACCTTGTGTGATGCTCTCAGCTCTCAGTGCTGCAAGTTTAACTCAATACTCAACAGATGAGCTGAATTCATAAGAAATTACTAGTATTAATGATAATTTGCAGCAAAACTAGCATGCCTCATCTTTAAAATTCACAGTCATTGACAACCTGGGTAAATAGACTAACTGTCCATCAGTTTTCCTGTGATCCCACATTCACGCAGGGCACAGACATAGCGGGTCTCACTGCAGGGCTCAGCACTAGCCTCACTTGGAAAGGAAGGAAATTGAAAGGAAAACAAACAAAGACAATCCCAGAGCTGCATAAATACTGCTCCTTGCTCTTCTCTCATCACAGCTAGTGCGCACACCACTAAGCGCATGCCCAATATTACTCGGCTTTTTTTCAGTTCTGGTGAAAATCTGACCAACCTCCTTTAGCTTAAACTCTCCCAGCCTCGTTTCTTTACTGTATTTCCCCAGCAACACTATTTCCAATGTCCCCATCCCCGCAGGACCAGCTCAGGGACCTGGTGCAGGTGACAGTCCTCTCTCCAGTGACCAATTCTAACCACCTTATGGCCTCCTGCTTTTTTAGCCCACAGGAGCTCTCCTCCTACTCAGTTTGAAAGCTGCATCTTCATTTCACATTTGGGGAAAGTTATTATTTTATCTAGACCCGTTTGCAGGCCCAGGGCTGCTGTGGCACTTTATCAGAATGCTTCAGAGATAACCCAAGGCTTGGAAGCCCTCTGCTCTTGGAAGGGGACTGGATGCTACGCAGCTGAGTCTCAGAAGAGAGGCGTAAGTGCTCAGCCTCTTGCAATCTTGAAAACCACATAATTCTGCCATTAAATAGTTTGTTTAAATAAGAATGGCAAGAAATGCACAAACATTGAAAACCACTGGTTTAACTGCTGATCTGAAACATCTGCAAGAAATATTTGCTCTTTGAAAGCGCCGCTACTGTGTTGCTGCCCAGCTGAGAGCTACAAACCAGTTCAGTTACGCTCAGCGTCTACCAGAAGCCAAAGCACCAAATAGGGGGGTTTATAGAAACTGGGCTCTATACGTCTGATTATTCCCCCATGTTCATCACACCACATCTTGAATAACATTTAGAGAGGAGCTAAGCTAAACTATGCAGAAATGCATAAACTTCCAAAAAACCCTCCCAAATTGTCATGCACAGAAGATCCCAAGTGAGTATCACCAGGAGAATCAGCCAAGGCCTGGACTGTGATCTCTCACTGGAGCTCCTCTGCTTCAAGTCTTGCAGTTCTTCGGTCTTACTTCTAGACCTGCACAAGCAGCGGAGTTGCAAAAATATCTTTTTTTAGGACACTTTACCTTTTGCCTGAACTTCTACGCATGGGGATGCATCCCATCACAGCCACTCTGGATCCATATTTTCAACACAGGGTTAGAATTTCTCACAAGTTTTTAAACTGTGACAGGTCACCCCACGCTCCTTTTTCGCTCGATTTTATGCAAGTGTGTGACTAGCAGCAGCTCATTTCTTCCAGAACAGAAAAGTGAGAATTGACTGTAATTACTGACTGCAATCATTTATGCTACCTAGAGAACTGGTGACTACCTTTAATTGACAGTAGACCTCTGTTGTTTGGAACAGGAAAATTACTTTAAACACCACGAGTAATTGCAGCTTTTTCCCACTCCTTCATCCCGAGGAAATTGAGCTGGGCTGAAAGCATCCTTACAGCACTTACGATCTAGAGATCATGGACTAAACTTGAGACGCATCTGCCTGGACCACTCTGCTAGCAAGTTCCACTCCTAAAAAGACAGAAAAGCTAAAACTGAAAGCTAAAACTAATGCAAAGAGGCTTTATCATAACAAAACCCAAAAACTTTTAAGCAGTGAAAATTCAAACGAATTGGGAAGACTGCATATTAAAACAAGTCACAGTTGACTTGCACCTCTGACCTCCCCTGCGTTTGCAGCTGGAGCTCTGCCTGCAGCAGCTCTGCTCATTGCCCCGGCCTCGCTGCTCCTTCCAGCCGCTCCCCGCCACGTCCCTCCCACCTCTGCTGCCCACGAGAGGGAGGGAGCCCAGAGTCCTTCCAAGGGGTTCCCCCCGACTCCACTCCATGTACACAGTGGGTAAATACGTGTGGGTAAATACACGTCTGGCGCTCTCAATTCCCACTGCTTTAGGAGGTTGAGCGACTTCACTTACTACTTCTAGGCAGTCTGTCAGTATAAGCACTGTTATATCTGCTATTTTTTGAAAAGCGGATTTAGGCACATCTAACTCTCAGACCTCTAGTATTGCCAGCATCCTGAGGGCTCCCCTAGTTTCACATCCCATCTGTCCTCACCAGGTTTCGCTCACAGTACTTAATATTAAAGTTGAAAATTAAAAATGAGCTACTACATTTTGTAGGAAAAAAAACCCAAAAAACTAGGGATCAGATTAACAAATGCCTTGAGAAGAGATCGGTCTCCTCAAAAATAATGTTTTCTTCATTACAAAGAGAAGAAAGAGGAAGTCCCAAAAAACCAGCTCGGAATTGTATTCTCAGTAATCTTCCTGCCATTTAGCTAGTGGAATATGGATTGAGTAATAGGCCGTTATGTCTGGGTCTGTCTATTTGGACATCAGGTTTCTAATTGATTGCACAGTACTTGGAATCTATTAAAGGGCTCCTATAAATTACATCTCTGTACAGGACAGGCTGCTTAGATGTGCAGATGTTAAGAGCTGCCTAATCCTAAGTAAACCTGGTAAAAACGTTTGCCTTCTCAAATTTTCCACTGAATTAATTGCAGAGATTGTGTCACTGAATCAATAAAGTGAAAGTCCTGTAATCGTGGTTTGCCACAAGCCTGTTAAGTAGTATGCTGAAGCAGAGACCTTATTATTCCAGACATTTGGCCCATATCAAACAGTGGCTCAGAATAAGATATTACACATCATGCCTGTGAATCTGAGATGTAGAAGGACCGTCTAGGTGATCACAGACTTCAGTATTTCACAGATTCTCTTAAATTAACGTTTTTCAAACATCTGACAAGAGAAAATGTTCTTCTTGCCTTTTCTGAAGTGCAAAGAGAAGGAAATAAAAAACTTATCCTTATGAATCTGACAAAAAAAATATAACCTTGGATACTACACACATACGTCCTACTAATTTGGCACCTGCATGTGTCCGTTCCTACATTATTTTACCTATTCTGAGTCCCTCTTCTTGGTGTTTCTTTGTTGGCAAGAAATTTTACCAGTTTTTCCTTCACAACGTGCAATTGTCTCACTCATCCTCTTCATCGTCACTGTCCCTAACGGGGAATACCGGCTCTTGTCCCCCTTGCTCATCTTCTGCCTCTGTCCGATGCCACGCACTGTGTGTCCTCGCTAGGGACAATGACTGTAGAGTCACGTGCACCGCGTTTCTCAAGTGAATACGAGGCTCAGAAATGAGGTGAAATTACACGTAGGTATGAGAAAGAGGCAACAATTAGCGCACATCCAGTGGTCTAACCAGCCCCATGGAGAGCCACCAAGTCTAACAAAGAAATGTCCGCTGCTACCATCCTCATCTCGGCCCCGCTTTGCACGGGAGGAACCGAGGAACAGCAACGAGGAGACCCTTCAAGGCCACGCAGGTCAACAGCAGGACAGGGAAGGGATGCCCCAAACATGACAGTGCTTTCCTTTAGCCTGTAGCGAGCTCAACCCATCTCCGCAGTGAAGAAAGAAAGGGAGGGAAGGGAGGGAAGGGAGGGAAGGGAGCGAGGGAGGGAGGGAGGAGGAAAATTATGCTGTATCCCCATCCAAGAAGCCATTTGCTTGCCAGTCTCTCCAGTTCTCTCCAGAGCAAGGGCTGCCCATCCTCGTCCAGCCAGGCTGAACGTTGGATGTACAAGATGCTATAAGCCAATTAATTGCTAGAACACGTGCAATTGCTTTATTAGTATACATCAAATTCATTTAGTGCTGCAAAAAGAGACGGGCAGCTCTGGAAGCTGGAGCCCTTCCCCAGCACAACGTCAACAAGGCAAAGCTGCCCTTTCCAGGTACCCCAGGCACCTACGCAAGGAAAGCTGCTTCTTTGTGCAACACAGAGGAGATAAAATGTCATGAACAAGTGAAGGAGCGGCTGGTAAAGCCCTGCAGGGAATGGCCTCTTTAGGAAGAGCATCTAGATAGGGAGCATGTTCAGCATTGCACTCACTGGCCCGTGAGGATGTGATCTTTACTCAGGATCAGAGAAATCCCTGCAGAAAGGTGAGCATCCCAGACAAGGTCACATAGAAAACTGGAGAAACATTTTTTGGTAATAGTTGGCTGGTGAAAATTAGTAGCAAGCTTCATTTTGAGAGCCTGCCAGAAGGATGCTTCAAGAAGGAGAGCTGGCTGCGCAGCCACAAATAATTTAGGGAAAAACTAATAAAGAAAAACAGACAATAACCTAGGCTAAATCCTTCTGTGTTTGTCTAATTTCCTGGGAAAAGAGGACGAAGCTGAAGAATGAATCCAATTTATCAAGTGAAGTGATGAGATACTCGGGGCAGGAAGTGGGACAGAACATTAACGAGAATATTAAGACATGCTAAGGACACATCAGCTTTGCAGCAGGTGAGTTGTGGGTCCCCTGTCACAAACACGGAAATCAAAGCCCCGAAAGAAGAATGATTTATGCAAGACTGCAGTGAGTCACAGGTAGGAGACAGGCAACAAATCCCAGCACCCTGCTCTAACCACCATCGCTCTCTGTCTCCTGACGACGCTTAGGAGACGGGAGAACAGTCTGTTCAGGAACTGCTCAGCACAAACACAGCTGCCGTGAAAGGAAACCTGTCTCCAGCGATCACGGGGACATCACTGCGCCGCACCGAGGTCCCTGCACTCCCCCCAAGTTTTCATCCATCCGCATCAGGGTGAGGGAGATGACCAAGAGCCAGTCCATTTCTGTCCGGAATATTTGGAGGATTTACTGCTGCTTTGGGCACTCACATCCACAAGGGACAAACAAGGCGGGTAGCGAGGAGCGGATCCAACGGATAGGACAGGGATTCCGCTGACACGAGAAGCTCTTGTGGCTACCCATGCCAGGCTGCAAGGACAGGCATGATCACGCAGGCTTCGAGCCGGGCACGCAGCTGCAGCTCTTCTGATCTGCACGGAGCTCCAGCACTGCTGACACAACCAGAAGCTCCTCCGGGCAGAAATCAAGCACCTGCTTCACAGCTAGTACCCTCAGGTTCCTCCTGCACTGCACAAGGGTACTTACACAAGCGCTCTCGGCACCGTCTGCGCAGCGGCAGCTTCGGCAGCTGGCGCGGATACAGAGACATCCCACACGTCGCTCCGCAAGGAAAGCTGTTATCTCCCCCAGACTCTTATCTAACGCATCGCGACGGCAGCTCGCGCCGAGCCAGCCGACACCCCGACATGTCCAGGGCTGCAGTCGCACCAGTTGCATCTTCACTGTGTTTTGGTCTGCGCCTCCTCCATCTGCTCTGCTCCGCTCTCCCTTTCCTCCTCTTTCGCTCTGCTTCCTGCCCTCTACCTTGCTGCTCCTGATCCAGAAAGAGATTTCCTGAACAGACTTCTACAAACAACTGATTTTTCACTTTCTTGGCAATGCCTAGAATAATCAGAGAGTTTTTTCTTTTAAAGTAAACTCAAAATTAAAACAGAAAAAAATCCAAGTTTTCATGAAGACATATTATGGAATCAAAGCATTTGTTTCTGGTCAGATGGAAGCTTATCCTAAATCACTGTTTTTAAAGATACTTTATAGTTAAAAAAAAAAAAGGTGAAGATTTTCAAAGCAAAAAGCATACTACTTTTATTATTATTTTCAAAACACTTTTCCCCTTGTTGCTGTTTTTCTGTGCTGCTATTCCTGAACACGATCTTTCAAGCGGCACTGCCCGCATACCATCCCTGCAAAGAGTCTGTCCTTTCAACCCACCAGCATTGGTATAATTCACAAATCCATCCTCATAATCGCCACCCCGTGTCTAGTCTTCTTTGAATCACTAACTTTTTAAGCAGAAAATGTGCTTTGCTTGTGCTATTAGGGGAAAAAAAAAAGGGCGAGACTGAAAAAAAAAGGCATGGTGTTGAACAGAGACCTTATGTTATTTTAGCGGGCATGAGAAATAAAGCTTATCCTTCCCAGGAGCTCCCCATTCTGGGAGTGTTAGCATCATGTCCCTTTGAGCTGCACCCAACCCCGTGGACATAGGCCCGGCTTTGCTCCTGTGAGCACAAACTGATGCTCAGGACTTGGCAGTCACCCTTTGCTGAGCGACTCGCCAGCTGTAGGCCCAGGTTTTGGGAAGTGCAGAGCAGCCACGGCGCCGCCTAAACGGAGCACAGCAATGCATCCGGCACGTCCAAAGACAGGGAGCATCCAGCAGAGACAGCCCACAAGATCCTCAGAGTAATGGGGAGTAATCAGCCTGGCTACACAACATGTATACATAAACATATATAAGTGTACACACACGTGTAATATATAAATATTGGCCATATAAAATAGGGATCACTTCACAGAGATTCCTCCCTTGCTGCTGTGTTCAAGCTCGTGTCTTCCTTTCAAAATAAACGGGCTGAAATTCTTAGAACTCGTCTAAGAGCAAAGGAAACCCCCTGAAGGGCTCAGTGCAGGGCTTGGGAGCCGCACGCTGGGGAATTTGGCTTATTTAACAGGGAGGCTTTCTCTAGGGAAAGGAAACTCGCACGCTGTTGTGCCAGGGATTTTCCATGGGGTGTGTGTCAGCTAGTGGTGGGAGCTCCGGCTTCTGGGGCTGCTCATAGAAATGTGGTGAGATCACCCAGCAGCCGAGCACAGATCCCAGAGAGTCCCCAAGCAGGAAGGGCTGAGAGGGCAGCCGAGGGAAAAAAGAGGGAAAAAAAGCAGAACAATTTTCCATTAGGAACACCTCAGCCTCCCCTCTTACTAAGAACCATTTTACGAGACACTGCTGCAGAAAGATGTCAATTAGTGGGAATGGTCTAAAGACCATCTAAAGACCATCACCTGCCACCTCTTGGTCCTGCTCGCCCTACTAGTTACAATAAACTAGTGCAATAAGCCAACTGATAAGCCCTATAAAAGCACTGAGGGCTTGGCCATGAAACCTAAGTACATATATTGACTATAGATACCCCTACTGATATCGGATTTCATCACGGAAACACTAATGCACAATAAACAGGCAACATTTCCCTGACAAGGCCATGATACCATCACAGACCTCCCCTTCACATCAGGTCGATACCATTCTACAGTTTCATGACGTAAGATTTCAGGATGGGCCCAGTGCCTCCAAAGCACCAAGACATATTGACAACGGGGACGCAGAGCCACCGAGGCCTCCCAGCACTGCTCCTGGAGGAGTGCTGGCGAGTTTGACCTTCAAAGATCACTTCCATTGGTCAGAATCACCACAACATCCCCCAGGAAAAGGCCAATGGATATTTATATTAGGTCTTTAAGGAGCATAAGCTCTGACCCGGCTGCTTAATGGCATGATTCGCCCAGACACATCCTACAGAGGCCGTGCTGCTTCCAGTCTCTGTGTGTGGGATGCGGAACAACTCCCATTTCCTCTACAGTCGAGTGCATGGGCTGTGCTTGTGTGTACAGGACAAATGCTGACTAAGTGGAACTATATTCACTCTTAGGAGATTTCATGACTACACGTAGAAAAATAGTACTAAAATTACTTACGCAAGACTTTCTGAAAGCAGAATTTGTTCTTTAGCAAGACCCCAATAGAAAACCCTAGGGTTCAAGTTTACATTTAACTGTGGAGAAGTCAGGAAAGAACCACAAAAGTTCCTCCTGCGGTTCCCATGAAACCTGAATCCAAGCCTAACCCTGGCTCACGGAATCTGTAAATTCCTGTTTTCAAAACACACCCTTCTGGGTAAACACAAACAAAGCAGCCATCCAAATCCAGAGCTGGGGAGCAGACTTTTTAAAATGAGGAGTGACACTGCAAGGGAAGTCAAGTTGTCCAGCACGGTCCCAAGAGCCTCTGGCAGGTTCATCACCCTTTTCCTTAAAAATGGATAGTGAGTATGAAGCAAGCATGAAATCTAGATTTTTTAGTCTCCCTTGAAAACCAAGTAATGTGATTCTAGCTGGCAGGCTGCACAGTAGCAGGGAAAACACCCAGAGATATTCTGGCAGTGCTATAAGCAACATGATCGTGAAGGAACTGGAGAAAAGGGATCAAGGAAGCCAGAAGATGCGGCTGTATAGAGGGAAAACCAAACATGAGTGTCAGTGAGAAAGAGAAGAGCTCTAGAGAAATAAAGCCTGAGAGCAAGATGCATCTAAAAGAGGTGCAACAAGTTCAGCTTTTGCAGAAGCACCATGAATTTCTTTATAATCTCTCTCCTTGGCCTAGCCATCAAATCCTGAGATGGCTCTAAATGATCTGAAAGCAACTACAGCCCACTGGAAGGATGGGTCTAGCCAGCAGCAGACTGTATGAAAACAAGGAATAAGCAAGTGAAAGAATGAAATAAAGGGAGAATCTTAGTGGGCGTGAAGCGCAGAACAGTGAAATAACATCTTGAGAATGGATGTACCTTTTTATAAAATATTTTCAGCAGCCATCAAGGAAAAGGGGTCTGATCCCTACAGCATCCTGTGCACAGCACTGGGCATGCTGCTGATTCATCTGCAGGTTTGTTCCTTCATTGCAAGAAAACATTTTTGCAGACACAGGCTGCTGAGGCTAAATGATTAAATGTCAGAAGCTTCACAGGCATTAAGCACCAACACCCAGGTCCTCGCAGAGCACCTCTGAAGAGCAGCCTGCCCGCCTGGCCTCCTAGCAGTGTGAACGCCAGGCAATTTAGATATAACATTTTATTTTATGATCTGGCATCTTACGTTAGTCTAGGCTTGGCATTAAACAGCTACTATATTCTGTCTCGCATCCAGAAGGACGGCTGTCTTAAGTCAGCGCTACAGGAACTTTAAAATAAAACACAACATACGTTCAGGATGACTAATATGTTCCCTGATGCTGGGTTACACGCTCCATATTGGAAAAGCTGCTTTATTTTGTGTCTGTAGCTTAGAAAATGAGAGACTGTGAGATCTGAAGGCAATAACATCCCCTGCTCAGTCCCGTGGGCCATAGCTGCTCCAGGAGGGCGATGACAACGTCCCCAGCCTATCATAGGCTTCAGTCTTGCCTCGTCCTCGCTCGCTCCCTAAACCACTCCAGCCCTATTATAGGCTGCACTGATGAGAATGTGCTGGGAAGGGTTCATCCCCCACTGGCCAAGCTTTCTTCTCGCTGCAGGTACCAGTCCCTGCTGACACGTATCTAACTGAGCTGCACACATGCGTGCATTGTCCGGGTCAGGGGTAAGCTGTTCCGCACAAACAAACAGGTTTCCTCTCATAAACTACTATTTTACTCTCTTGGGTAGATACCTTGATCAACTGTTAATGAAATATTTTAAAATAAAAGCAATCAACAGGTAACAGCAGGGAGAAAACCATAACCATTGACTAATTAAAGTCTTTTTCTAGCATACAAAAACCAAAACTACCAAATGACAAGAAGTGATGAATCCCACTAGGAATCTCTCTTGTTATATCCCTCTGAAATGCATGGGAAGGATGACATTGAAGTATGAGCTTTAATTGTATCCCACAAAGATGCATCTGGTTAACTGATTCTTAGTATTTTGATAACATAAACAGTAATATTAGACCGGTGCTGAATTACAGAAGAGCATGCTGAATTGCTTTGACCTAAGACTATGATACATCACAAATTTACATCTTGCATCCATTCTGGTTTGACCCACTTTGGCTGGGTGGGCTTAAAACCAGGTAAACGCAAGCCTTCTTCCCACACCTAAAGCCCCAGTATCAAGAAAGACCTTCCCAGTTCCTCCATTATAATGGTAACAAACATTAGGAAAATCATTTTCAGGAGAAGGCTCTAGAAAGATTTGGAAGAGAGGGAATTCACTCCTGTAACATCACGGACAACTGCAGGAAGTGTTTTTGCTCTTCAGACGTCTTCCCTCAACCTCGCTGAGAGAAGATACAGGGGCACTTGCTAACTTGAAGACAACTCAGAAAAGAAACTGAATGCGGCTCTGGAGCACATATAGATCTTGAGGATCAAGTGTATTTAAGGTGGAGGCAAAAAATAAGCTGAAATGCAACTATAGCTGGCCTTCTGCTCATCTCCACGCGACACCTTCACTGACTTGCCATCATTGTTAGCAATAGCTCCCATGCAACTGGCTGCCATACAGAGAAAGAAGTAAAACAAGACACTTACCCTCCTTCAAAGATCTTGATCCTGACGGGCTCCCCTCTTTTGGTTACCAGAGCCTCCTCTTCTGATTTTCCTCTTTTATCCTCTTCCTTCTCAGCTCTAGTTATGTCTTTTCGACCTTCATTAGAAAGGAGCGAAGGCAAATGAACCTACCTCCCCAAGAGAGCAAAACAATCATTGATTACATACAAAATCACTCTGCAAACGACATAGACCAAACCCTGCAGGCAGCTGCAGAAACAGCCAGCAACCTGCCACCCTCGCTGCCCGTGGTAATAGGCTCTAAGCACAGTCATTACGAGGTCCTCTTAATAAACAGGGCCTCCACTTCAGGCTTTTGGGCCCGGCTGCTCGTGTCATATTTCGAGTGATTGCTTATGGCAGAGGACACGTTCAAATGAGCTCCTGCAGCACCGCGGCCAAGCACCATCCATCTCTTGCCAGCTGGAAAACTGACTCAGAGAGAGAAATATCTTGGCTGCGGCCACTCTGAACACACAGCAGAGCCCAGGGTCTCTGTTCCCAAATTCCCTGCTCGGTCTTTGCGTGACTGTATCTCTGTATAGGCATCCACAAAATTCTGGAGGGGAGACACCTCTAGAATTCATATATTTAACTTCAAGTTGTGGGTTTCCCCTCCACACACACACACAAATTTGGATTTTAGCCCTTCCAACTGTATAAATCACTTGACAGTCTAAGCTCCTGGGTGATTTCCTTTCGTTCAAACTGTGCTGCCATGGGTGCAGTGCATAGAAAACCACAAAACCATGGAGGGAAAATAGTCCTTCATCTCCCCAAATGTTCCAAGGGTGAAATCTGCTTTCCCTTATGTTAAACCTGCTGGCCTTCATTTAGACCCAGGCTTAAATCATGCACTGACGTGCCATCTACCAGATGTAATGGCATTTTTACAGCATATGGACGTAAACATTAGAGCTGCCTCTCTGTCTCTGCGGGAGATAGAGGAAGGGGACTTCTGCACACCTAGAATGAAACCTTGGGACATTGCCCTGCTACAAACTCCCGGTGCAAATAACAGGAATCTCCAAAGCTCTGGAAGGGGAAAATTAAATTGCCTTTCACCCAGGCTGCTTTTTATGCAAGTGTGGAAGCAAACAGGACCCAAGGGCTTTTGAAACTGAAATGAATCACCCACAGCTACATCTCATCTATGATTTGTGGGAGAAGATTAAGGATCCTTGTGAGAACCGACAGGAGTCCCAGCCAGAGCTGGTCACCTTTCCTTCTTCGCAGTCACCTGAAGAGCAGCAGCTCCTGAGGGTGGTTCATCCGCCCTACCTTGGACACTCATCTCAAGGTGGGATGAATCACCCAGGAGGTGCCTCCTGGTCTCCCGTGGCCATAAGAGAAGCCAAGAGTGACCAGCTCAGACTGAGACATGAAATCCAGAGAGATGCAACCCAGGTTCCACAACTCGTGGTGCTGGAAGCACGAGGTTAGCAGCGGGAGCACCTCTGAAAAATAAACCTTGGCTATTCTGACTTCTGCTGCTAGCTCTACATGCACAAAAAGGCTAGGGATGACATTCCCATTTCAGCTCCTTTCCTTACTGCAGAGTACATGACAATCACTTTCTCAGCGTGGCCCCAGGTTTATTTTATTGCCCTTTTTGAAAGCGCAAAGCACATACACATGAAAGGCACTGAAGAGGGCCAAAATCATACAGACACTATTACCACCTATAATCTCCTATAATTTACAAACCGGGCAGCCCAATACAGGATAATTAAGCATCTCTGTATGCACACTGCAGTCTGGAGTCACTTCAGAATTGGTCTGCTCAGTAAACCTCACTAATAATTTCAAAATCAAGTCAAGTACTTAGGCAGCGTCTACTTGGTACCGCGTGCTGGTAGCTTGCTGCATGCATAATTGCATGAAATATTAGAGCTGTTTTCCATTTTCTGTCATGTTTGCTGACAGCTTAGAGTTACATAAAGGAGAAAATATTTAAGGAAAACAACTAGAATGGAGTTCACTGCGGGTTGAACCTCCAGCCCTCTGATTGATGCTCCTGCCATGCACCTCCTGCTAATCACGTCTTCCTGAGTAACCAGTAACGTGACTTCCTCCCCTGTGCCAGTCACACACTTCGAAAGCTAAACTGAGAATTTCACTCCCACTGATCGTCTAATTAAAAATTATTTCTCTACTTGGCATGAAGTCAATTTCTCCTTGAAATTAACATAATTTCTGGAAAAAACCCACTCCTTTAAGCAGCAGGTATTAATATTAAAATCAGGCTGCACCGTTTCCTAGATGAATTTTCCAGTTACATCAGGGCAAACTCTTTCTTTTGTAAACTACACCATAAAAATCTTAATTTTCACCATCAGTCACTTTGTAGGGTTTTGTCTAGAAGGTTTTTGAGTTTTTTAAGTTAATATATGCCATGAAACATATCTAAGGGCTAAACCATTCCTAACTAGAGCCTAACCTTTGATTTCAGGATTATTAAATAGTTGATCTCAGCATTTCAGTGTCATGTCACAGAGCAAAGTTTAGAGAAGCACAGGCACTTTCATTGGAGAATGAGATCAAGGCTGGTACAACACCTTACAGATAAAATCCTTTGAAAAAATAGCACATAAATATCAAGGATTGGTACAGTTATTGCAATGCAGATTCCCCAGATTCTTAGAAATTCTGTCTTTGGGATTTCAGCAGAAGAATGATGGAAATGCTGAATAAAGACTTATTGAATCACAGTGACTCTAATGTGTATTTTAAGACGTATGTATAAGCAGCTGCTGCAGCAGCGATTATGATAAATTTAATATTCAGAGTTCATTTCATGATTCAGAAGTAAAATGAATAACCCATCAATATAAATTGCTTTGAGATGAATATCAAGTTGCAAAATCTTTGGAGCAATTCTGTTCACTAATCTACATGAACATGACCTGGATTAGAGGGATCTGTACGGTTTAGCATTAACTGAAAGGGGAAAAATCTCAAAATGAGGTGAAAAACACTAGTCTTTTGCAACTGACGCCTGACAGACTTCCATGACCATGAGGACAATGACTTTGGGGAGATCTGGCTCTGGGAAGTTGTTTGTCTTGCTCCTCTTAACTTTAAGTTCCAGGAATAAAATATTCTTAGATATCTAGAAACGCTGGGAGACACCTAAATACATCAACCAAATGGACTCAACAACATGGGTTTCAGCAAGACTCCCATTCCTAACCTACTGTGCTACTTTTAAATGTCATCACATATCCATACACTTACTACATGCCTAAATACACTGGCAAATCTCCCTTTAATATTTTTAAATACTTTCAAGTATGCTCTTCCATCTTCATTAATGTGAAATCAGTGGATGCACAACCAGACAGAATCCCATTTCCCCAAGGTAATCCTTTTTCATTTATAACACGCAAAACGTCAGGAATTATTAAAAGAAAAAGCTGTAAAGCTGTTTGAACTATCAAGACACAAATGCAAATCAAGTCTAATCCTTTGCTCACAGGCAGTGGTAGTTCACAGTGTAGCCCTGATTCCTACGTGACCTTGTGGATTACAAGGCAAGTGGAAACTGGAGCACAAAAAGACGGCATATTGGCTCAGAGCAGGCTCGCCTTTCTTTTGGATTATAGCACAGTTTAGCGGTAGGCTTGCCTTTCTTTTGGATTATAGAGCAGTTTAGCGGTAGGCTCGCCTTTCTTTTGGATTATAGCGCAGTTTAGCGGTAGGCTCGCCTTTCTTTTGGATTATAGCACAGTTTAGCGGTAGGCTCGCCTTTCTTTTGGATTATAGCACAGTTTAGCGGTAGGCTTGCCCTTCTTTTGGATTATAGTGCAATTTAGCAGTAGGCTTGCCCTTCTTTTGGATTACAGTACAGTTTAGCAGTGGGCTTGCCTTTCTTTGGGATTGTAGTGCAGTTTAGCGGTGGGCTTGCCTTTCTTTTGGATTATAGCACAGTTTAGCAGTAGGCTTGCCCTTCTTTTGGGTTATAGTACAGTTTAGCAGTAGGCTTGCCTTTCTTTTGGGTTATAGCACAGTTCAGCTTCTTCCTTCTAAAAGTTTCACTGAGAGCAAGTGTCTAACAAAGTGCCCAACTGCAATTCCCCTTCCCTTCCCTCCCCGCCCCAGTTCCCAAGTATCCAAACAGACAAGGAGCAAAGCGCATGCCCAGGTTACCTCTGTCATTTTGGGCTTCCGGGAGCTGGACGGGACCAGCCGGCCTGCATCTGGCCGGGGAGCTGTAGCCATGGTGTAGGTCTCCTTGCTCACCTTCTGCTTGGACCTCAGCAGGGACAGGGCTGCTTTAGTGGATATACCAGGAAGGTTGGGATTATACAAGCTAATACACCAGCTGGCATACACCGAGGACCGGCGATCGACTTGCTGGATGTGATTTGGCTTTATGTAGTTTAAATAGCACCAACTGACATTAGTGGTTGTGTGGAGACTGGGGAACTGAAGTACCTTCTTCGTGTCCGTACCTTCGCGAGACTTCATTGCACTACGAGAAACCTCCGGCTGGGGGGCAGGGCTTGGAGGCTTAGATGGAGAGGGCTCCACCGGCTCTTTGGGGTCTTCTTTCTTCACGGTCTGCAAAGGTGCCTTGCTGAGGAATTGCTTGCCAGCTGGCTGCTTATACTCTTCCAGTGTCTCAAAACTTGAAGAAGAACCTGAATGGGACACAGCCTGCTGCAAAGTACCCGGGATTTCCTTTGGCTCTGACTGGCCTAAGGACGAACTAGGGGGTGTTTCAACCTCCACTCTACCTTGGCTTTCTGCAAGAAAGTGAGATTTATCCTGCTTTTTCCCTTTCTCTATTGCACTGGGTGGCTTCACCACTTCCAACTTCTCTTCTGCTTCAGACACTTCCTCCTCCTTCACTCTTTTCTGCTGCTGCGTTTCCATCGTCAGCTCCAAACTACCAGCTGGAGAGAGCATACGTTTGCTTCCGCCGACTGTTGATGGACCTCCTTCCAATCCGAGGACGCTATCTGACGGCGAAGTGAGTGGCATGTAGCCTTTCCGTTCTGGTAAGGGCAAGGGTACTCGCAGATAGGGGCTCTGGAAAATGCTTCTTTGATCTTCTGTGATCACTTGTGCCAGATCAAATCCTAGTCCATGAACATCGGCGCTACAGACCAGGGTGCCCTTGGACTGGTGATCGTCAAATTTGGGGAGAACAATGGAAGAGGAACTGCACTGGGACTGAGTGACCAGGATCTGGGACAGTGTTGTGTACATGGCACTCCCATAGGACGGCATATTCGTCTGTATGCGAACGGGGACAACAAGCGACACCATCGGGTCTGAGCGCGTGGGAACAACCAGCTGAGACGTGGACACGGGCGCTGAAGGGCTTGCTGTGCATGTCAGTGGATGCAACCTACTGTCCGAGCCATATTCTGTGCACGGGGAAAGACTGGAGGTTCCTGCTGCTGGGAATAAGCTGGATTTGATCTGCGATAAATGTCCACCAGCTTCGCCGGGCAACTGCAGAGAAAACTGAGACTGAAGAGGCAGAAAAAAAGCAGAGGGGATGGGTGAGGAGCCAGGGTAGTGCAGCGGCAAGAAGGAAGGATGCTGCCTGAAGGGCACGTCAGCAGGGTGAGACATTAACGGAGCAGTAACGTGAAGCTGGCCTGGGTGAAGGAGCGTTTGCTGGAGAGGAAGTGGTGGGGTCTGAAAAATAGAGGGAGGAATCTGAGGCATGGAGAACTGAGCAGAGAGGATATCAGACATGGTGTGTGCGGCCAAGAGCTCCGCGGACTGCCCTGGCTGTGCCAAGAGATGCTGGTAGGGAAAGAGAGAGACCTGTGGGGACATGTACTGCTTTTCGGGCAGCGTCAGCTGTGGTACGGGATGATGAAAGACTTGCAGAGCTTCTGTGCAGGGCTGCGTATATGCTGGCTGGGGGCTGTCTTTGGGCTGACTCTTATCTGCTGCATAAGTATCGTGGGAGGGCAAGGAGGAGGAAGATGTCGGCTGATGGGGCAAACTTGTAGCGGGAGATTTACTTGAAGAAGAAGGAGTTGGATCTTCCATCTCTTGCCGACCTTTCGGGGACAAGTCTGGGTCGTACTCTGGATGCCTGGTGAGAGATGCTTGCCTGACAAGAAAGCATTTTCTTCTCTCCTGTGGAGCTGAGGTTGATGGCCCAGGTGTTGAGGCAGGAGTGGACGACAAGCTCCCGTAGTCAAACGACTTACTGCGGGTCTCTGATATCTGGGAAGAATGGGACACATTCGGTGTCTGCTCAGAAGCAGATCTTCGCATTTCCCTGGAATGGTGGTGGTGGCTTGGTACCATCAACATATGCGAGCCAACACTAAGAGACTTGGCGTGGGATTCAGAGGGCTGACTGGTTGCCTCTGTCTTGCTGTGCTCCTCACGATCAAATGACACAGAATGGCTGGAGCCATGGGACATGCTGCTTTCCTGACTTGGACTTCTGGTGAGAGAGACGGATTCAAAACTGGACTCTCCAGAGGACTGAGCCATTTCTGCAAGCCGCAGCCTCTTCTTTTTTGGTGGAAGTTTCTCTGCGGGGAGCTGAGAAAGGGTTTGGCTTCTCTGTGGCCACTGGAATTCCTCCGTTTTCTCTGGCTCTTTTGGAGGAGGCTCCGGTTCTGTTTCTGGCCTGTCAGGCTCTTCAGTGACCAGAATCTCTGGGACCTGGATGTTGGGCTGGCGGACCAGCTTGGGCTGCAGGGAATGAGGTGGCCGGCTGTGCTGTGTTGTTGGCTGAGATGAGTACTGTGACAAGGGTTTCTCCTCTGCCTCCACGCTGCTCGCTTGTTCTATAGAGTCAGACTTCTCAAAGGAGCTCGTGTGCTGGATGACGGAGATCTCCTTTGAAGTTGTTCTTCTCTCTTTGCTCTCTGTACTCGAAGCCGGTTTGGTATTCCTGGAGTGGAAGCTGGAGCTGACATCAGAAGGTGTGGATTTACCCGGATCTGCTGGTGACTTAAGGGATTCGCAGGTTAAGTTTAAAGCAACGTCAGATGATGCTGGGTTTGCAAACTGAGTGCCTGGTCCAGTACTTGAGGAGGGGGTGTCAGACAGTTCAAAAGCAGGAGGGTCTTCATCATCACCAAGACTCTTCTCTTTCCGCCTTTTTCGTAGTGGCGTAAGCTCCAAACTGCTCCCTAGTTTGTAATGCATCATCTGGGGCCACGGGTCAGGCTCCCCAGCACTTTTCTCCGTCTCGGAGGAGGCATGGGAACTGGAAGAACGAGGCTTTGAGAGCTGCAGTTCTGAACAGTAATATTTCTTATGGGCTTCATAATTATCCCTTTTCTTGTACCGAGCACCACATACGTTACACTCATACATGAACCCTTTAACTTTCAGACCCTTCCGAGATTTTTTGGTAAGATCGCTTTCCTTGGTTTCGGGCTCCTCAGGAGGTTTGGAAATAGTTTCTTTGCTCACGGAGCTAACCTCCTCCGAGACATATTCTACTCCCAAAGGTAGCTCAATAGCTGGTTGTCGTTTTAGCATTCGAGGATGGGAAGAAAACACTTGACTGCGGCTTAAGACTTCAGGCTCCATGATGTGATCATCAAACGAATAGCTACCTCTAAAGGTATGGGGGGAGCTTATAGTGCATGCAGCAGAAGGCATTGAGTGGCTTCTTAGGAGAGGCACTGTCTCTGTGGCACTGTGGGATTGCTGAAGTGACAACAATGATTGTTCGGGCTTAATTTTTTCACCGTGTGATGCCAACACTTTGGATGCATCCAACTGGCTGCTGGAACCAGACTTGATGTCAAACTGAAATGGTTCCCTATATACACCGGACTTTGGAGATTCGATGCTGCTACGTCTAGATAAGGAGCTTCTTCTAGGCTTAACACTATCTATTTCACTGGTATCTACAACAGCTTCATTAATCGTAATTAGCTTAGTGATGTGTTCAATAACCTGTGTTCTAGGCACAGATAACGGCACTATACTAGGCTTCTCCTCGGCAGACAGGTGCGACCCGCCCTGCGTTGTGTTTGTACCTAACATTGCAGTCCTTTGCCCAATTCTACCACATTTCCCAAAAATAATTTCTGCGTAAGATTTTGCATTAGTATTTGGTGGGCTGATCTGCTGCTCTGCACTTTCTGACCTGGAGAAGTAGCCTGACTCGGTACTCCCTTTGCTGCCGGGGCTCAGGAACGCCTGCTCATCAATGACCTTCTTGCGTTCGCTTAAGCGGAGCGCAAGCTTCTGTTTTATCGTATGAGTGTCTTCAGATTTATGGCTCAGAGTGTGGTCTGACGATGGCTCCGCAAACTGGGTGCTGTCCTCAAGAGACTGGGACATACTGGAATGAGATAACGAGCACCGGTCGTGGCTGGAGCCTTGGCTTCCTGCACTCAACAAGCTACTGGACAACAGGCTGTGCTTTGGCCTGGGCGAGAGCTCTCCCGAGTGGCCTGACATTGCACCCGTTTCCTCCTCGGAATCCGTGCTTTCCCCTTCTGTTGGCTCTTCAAAGTCCTCCCCGCCGATCCTTTCCATTTCCAAGCCGGAGGGGTACATCTCCGCTCCGATTCCTGAGGCCAGCCCAGCTTTTATTCTGTGAGCGTGAGATTTCCTATGCTTGTACAGATTGCTCTTGGTCTTGAAAGAAAAGCCGCATGGAATGCAAGGGTACGGCCTCTCCCCCGTGTGGGACCTGATGTGCTTCTGGAGCACACTCGGCTTTGCACAAGGCCTGCTGCAGTACTGGCAAATGTACTTGCCCGGCTTCTGAGGTTTCTTTTCCTTCTTGTGCACCTCCTCAGCTGGCTTTAAGGAAACCTGTGAAGGGCGAGGAATATAGACCTTTTGAACGGACGGCATGTCCTCTCCAGGAATGATCGGTGATTGGGAAGGTAAGAGCTGGCCGGGATGAGAATGAAGCCCGGGCGACGAAAAGGAGCCAGAGGGACCTGGTCTTACTGGATCGACTAGCTGCCATGTGGGCCCTTCAAGGACGTGCTCTGGCTTCCCAGGAGACATGAATGCTGGTGACAGTGCGTGCTGCTGAAGCGGCGGAACGTGGGGCGGGTGTTCGAAAGAGGAAGGCTTCGGTTGCTTCTGATGTCCAGTATTCTCCTGAGATTCTTCTCTTGGAATTGGCAAAGAGCCAGAAAAGTGCTGCTGCGATAGGATATCTCGGAAAGGGGGTCCTTGCGAAGAAGAAGCGGAGCTGCCCTGATACGTAGCTGCAGATGAAATACTGGCTTGGAAAGCCTCTCCTTTGGGAAGCCTCTTCCTTGGACTTTCCTCAGCCTTTTTTGTGCTCTTCTGGCTTTGTTCAGGATCCATGACCTTAAAAGGGTCTTTGAATGCTATTTTGGGAAGGTTTTGGCAGGCTTCATTTACGAATAATAAAGGTCTCTTCTGTAGATTCCCTGTTCTGCCTGCATTTGCTATGAAGCTGGAGCCACCAGGGGATGGTTGTTGATTTAAGATTTTAGTAAAGTGTCACTAGTTGCTATTTGATTCAAAAAAAAAAAAAATGTTTGAAGGTCAATAAAGTTCACATTGGTAACACATGACAAACTACTTCAAAGAGAGAAAACTTTCCAAAACTTTTAGTCCAAATATTTTCCTTGTGAACTTGGTTAAGGCTTTAAACCTTGCCATTTTATTTCAGTTGACAGTGGCAAGCCTTCAAAGTCAAGATGCAACCCACAATGTGTCTTTTGTTTGTTATGCAAACCTTTGAAAGCTTGAAACGTTAGTGCTCATCTCATAATGATCTTTTTTTTCC
This sequence comes from Nothoprocta perdicaria, assembly GCF_003342845.1. Taxonomy (NCBI): domain Eukaryota; kingdom Metazoa; phylum Chordata; class Aves; order Tinamiformes; family Tinamidae; genus Nothoprocta; species Nothoprocta perdicaria. The sequence goes on from NW_020455566.1 coordinate 764,659, forward strand.
CCGTGCAAGAAAAATAACACTGAACGGTGTATGTCTCCCTGTGTCTTCCTTCTGTTCCACTTTGGAGTTCAAAGGCTTTGGAAAAGTATTTCCCACATTTCTGCAATTACATCAACCAAGACAAAACAAACACACACACACAAAAATTACTTCAGCATTTCTATGTAAGCAATTAAACACTGTTACTTTTATAGAGGAACATAACATTTTGAACAAAAGAATTTCTGAATAATTGGTCAAATGTCTACCAAATACGAGATGTTATTTTTAATGGTAAATCAAACATAAATTGTACTAAGTCAAACCTCAAGGACTTAAACTGAGTTTAGCTCACACCTATCTCTATGTTCTAAGAGTACCTAAAGAGAGGAACCTGAAACACAACCAGTTTTGAAAACTCTATTAAAATGGTTTTAAGCTTGAATTCTTTCTAATATTCTGTAAACATTTATGGTTTTACAATTTTTATAATTTTTAGAAGTCCGTTCAAATAGACTACACAGTAGAACTGACTACATACAAAGCACTGCTTAATACAATACATACACTCACAATTCACTACCGACAAATAAAGAACAAATCTTGTCTGTGTAAAATCTTTTCTTAAGCTTGCAATAATCTCTTGTGTCATTTTCAATAATAGCAAGTCAAGAAAAAGCAAGCACTTTTGCTGAAAAATTGTCTCTTTAATTTCCTGCCTTTTGCAAACGAACAATGATGCAAGTCTAACTTGTATAGCAGGCCCTGTATGTGGAACGCCAAAAATCAGCTCACTGTAAAGGGGAATCCTTTTCACAATGGCTATGAATAGGATGCCCTACTAAGCTCACCATACTTGTCAATGAGACAAGTAGACAATTGGGGGTATACTTTTTTCACTGAAAAAAAAAAAAAAAAAGCTAAGGATGGTGCTTTTTAAGTAAATTAAGATGCATAATTTGCAACGATATAGAAAGAAGTATCTTCCTCTCTTGTGAAGCTATTACCTGCTTTAGGATGTAGGACATTGCTATCACAGAATTGCATTGGCTCTACTGTGGAAATTTAGTCCTACTGCTACGTTCTCAGCTTAGCTTATTTTAGCAGAGTGTAAAATACACAGTCCCATCCTGGAACACATCATGAAGCAGCAAAAATGTACAAAAGAGGTTAAAAATTGTCTATTCTTTGGATAGGACTCATCGTACCTAACATGAGGCATTCAAAAGTCAGGGTTCAAGTGTTTGGACACACCTCCACATGCAACCCCTGAGAAAGGCAGGTCCCGTTTAGGGCAAGACACCCCGTATTAAGGTCTTAGCTCAGTGGCATCCATCGCCCTGAGATATCATCTTTTACTGATTAAAACAATGGCAAAAAAACTACTAAAGATTAAACACAGTTGTGGAGCTCATTTATCGTGTTGTTTTTTTACCCAAGAGCGGTGTTCTTTGCCCCATTTATGATGCACAGAGCCCATCAGTGTGCTACAAATGGGTTTAAGCAGAGACTTGCAGCTAATGCAAAGCTGCCTCCCACAAGCTCACTCACATTTAAGAACTGCCAACTAAAGGATGCCTGAAAAATATGTTAATACTCTATTTTCTGCTGCAGTCGCCATCACTATTCCTAAGTGTATAATAATGAGGGCTGCGAGGAAGCGTTCCGAGATGATTCAGTATCATTGCAAATGTTCAGGCTAACACGCTCCTCCTCGGAGGAGCACATGGGCTCATTTTGCTGGGAAATCTGCACAAAAGTCAGCATTTAAAGAACTGCTCCGACAAACAATCACACCTGCTGCCTACAGAGCACAAGGCCATCCCGGGACAACTCCAGCTACTTCCTACGTGTTTCTTTCATTACTGGAAACGGCCCCTGGAATGGGAATGGCAAAAATATATCCCGGAGCCCAACACCGTTGCTACAGGTTTACAGGTCTCCAAAGAAAATTCAGCAGTGAAAAATAAAGAAGCAGAAAAAAAAAAGTGCCTTCAGTTTGAAATCACAGGAGGCTTTTTCCCTATGAACTTGGAAACATGAGTAGAGCAGGGGAATGAGAGCTTCCAAAGAGCTGGTTGCAGATCCTCTGCCCAGTTCTAATAATAATTTCATAATAATAATAATTTCTTCTAATCTCTACTATTGCACAGCTCCACAGCCACAGAGTGCATGGCACCAGCACAGCTTCCTCAGATCTCAAAAACATAGAAATAAAATGAAATATAATAATCACGTGGATTTTATGGCATATGGATTCCCTTAACTAATACGCTGTGACCAAATCCAAAATATAGGCACTAAAAAAAGGAATTCCAGCTATTATTTCTATTCAAACATCATGTCTTAGGGTTTTTACTTGAAATGCCATGGAACAAATATGAATAGAAAACGTCTGCTAATTTTGCAATGACAGAAACAACAACTGCCACCCTGGTGAATTGAAGCAGTGACAGAATCCCCTCTGCTTTCAGAACAACCAGAATTTTACCCTAAAATATAAAATAAAGCGCTTCGGATTGTTCTTTCAGATGGCCTTGCTGACAATTCTGCACTCCCTTGCTCTGGATGAAAGCGATTCGTGTGAAGAGGCCCAGGCGCACGGTCCCCCCAACCCCTGAACCTCAGAGCTCTCCACAAAGGTCTCAAGAAGATACCAAACGTGGCAGGCTTTGGGTTGGCCTCGGCACGACTGGTGCAATCACCACGCACCCATGTTCCTCACAGGGAGCTCCTGGTCGCAGCTTTGACCTACAGGGCAGATATCACCTTTAGCTTTTGAAGCGATGTGCGGCACAGGGATTTCCCCATGCAATGGGTGAGCAGCTCTAGAGCTTGTGTCATTAGGGGCTCCACACTAATCCGCTGCTGCTGCAGCACTGCTAGGACTTGTCAGGGAAATGTTCCTCAAAAATCGCTAAGAACGAGCAAAACCACCAGACAAACAGCAAGGCAAGAGCCACTGCTAGGTCCAGCCCATTGCAAAGAGCGGTGCACACATCAGAGGCGCCTAACTCGCTGTGGGGAAACAGAGAGCACTTACAGCGAACTCGACCGGCTGCAGCTTTGACGGCGCGTCTCTTCGGTTGGCCCGGGATTTAGTTCAGTCTGCAAAAGAAACAGCATGTTGGGCTCATCCGTTGAAAGGCAGAGGACTCGCATCAGGCCCTGGCGGAGCGGATCCATCACCGGTAACGGGAGCAGCGCACAAAGCCGGTCCCAAGAGCTGGAGCAGCCCTTGGCGCCGCGCTGGCCTCCTGCGCAAGGTCCCTCTGATGGTGGCACAAGAGGAGCCCACAGCCCCGCGCTCACATATGCATTTCAGCTCTGCTTAGATACCGACTATTACAGAGCACGCCGTGGATGCTACTGCTCTGCCTCTAAAACGGGTATTTAGTCCCGAGTTTGGTTTTCTGGCCACTTTTGCTCTAAGTGAATCTGTCTGCTACTGTTCAGCTCCTCCATCCTCATCTTATACAACGGCCCTGAACGCATCGATCTGCACATGTATGGGCCCAAGGCTCAGGCTTAGACAAGCAAGGCAAAGTCTCAAGTAAAGACCTACTCCAAAAAACCACCTCAACCAAAAAACCTCAGGCCCCCTCTTCTTCTTCTGATGTCTAAATGGGGAAGCCATTTCCCACATCACTGCCAGCAATGACACTATGAGGTTACGAGAGAGCAGCTTTCCAGGCTGGATGGATAAGAAGCTCTGGAGTTGGAATCCTCCTCCACGCCTTTCCCATGGGACATGAACAAGCAACGCTCCTCTCCTCTTCCAGCATCTGCTCTTGGAGAAGGAAGGGCTCTGCTCTCCAACAGTCGCTGCCAGATGCAAGGTTAAGTCTCTGCACCCGTCCCGGCTGCTGGGGGTGCCCCCTCACCCCGAGTCTGCCCCGACGCTGCACATGCACCCGCTGGAAGAGGTGCCAGCAAAGAACGTCCTCCTCTGCCCGCAGCAATGCTTGTGGCAGCAGATCACCTCATGCCAGACCAGCGCCTGAGCGGAGCATCCATACGGAGCGAGGAGACGGCGAGAGATGCTCGCCTGCATCCTCGGCGCGCTCCCCTCTCGCCGTGCTCGCGGGTAGTCCCCGCGCGTCCCACCTCCTGCTCCCCACGGCCACGCGCTCCCACTGCAGCTTGGTGCGCTTCAAAGCGACTCAGACAGCTACAAGGGGGATCCACACGCCCGATTCCTAAAGCAACTTTGCAGGCGCAACATTTGCCGAGCCGCCCTGGGCTCGCAGCGGGGAGGACGCGATGCAGCGAGCGACCCGCGTGCGATTCCCGCACCGCTCACACGTCTCCTGCGTGAAACCGGGCATGGCACAACAGCTACGGGCTGCACGAGGCCCCCTTCCTAAAACGGGGACACTTCCTGATTTCCCAGACGTCTTGTGAGTCATCCGTGAGAGTCTGGGAGGCCCTCGGACACTACAGGGAGGGCAACACCCACTGAGATAAACAGGAAACCATATAACATATGTATTTCCATATATATATATAAAAACAGCATATATATATATAATTATATAATATATTATTATATACATTATATTATATAGATTTTTTATATATTGTTTCCATATAACTGGAAAACAGAAGGGAAGACATCCAGGGAACTTTCTCTACTCATCACAAAGTCTAGGGTGTGATGCTGTATTTGTGCTATTCACTCTTGCCGACGCTCCACGTGGTTCCACATCCACACTGCGTGGAAAGCAGCTGAAGAAGGGGAGCTGTGCGGCTCGCCAGCAGGCCACATGCAAAGGGTTAATCCATTTTCACTGCCCCAAACTGTTTTTCCAGAGAAGTGTTTGAGCTGAAACACAGTAATTATTGCAAAATCGGCATGTTCTTAGAGATAAATATTCTAAGAAACATAATGACTGAAATTAAAAGAACAACAACAAAAAAGCAACAAGCCCTTCGTATCCTGGTGAGCATCACCACCAGGAAGCTGCAGGTAAAAACTGTTTCTCCCCACAGGGACATGGAGAACACGGGCTGAGGGCACCATTTCCCGTGGTCATACTCACATTATGTAGAAAATGGCATTTTCTCCTATGTGAAACACAACACACAGCTCTGCCCCAGCCAGGCCACATCTGATTTGCAGTTTTAAGGTAGCCCTAGCACTTGCACAGGTTCTCCCAAAGCTTCATGCATGCTGAGGCTGCTCTGCTTGTGCACACAAGCACATGCTTGGGAGCAGGAGAATTTAGCAATGTCGTTTCCATCATTAATTCCATCATTTCCATCATCCCCTGGGATTTGAAGTGAGGCTCCTGCAGATGGTAAGGGCAAGCCAATAGAGAAGCACTGCTCTCGCACTCCAGGAGAGAGGGTTTTTTATGTTCATAATGAAACTAATCTTGTTTTCTTGCAAACAATACTCAAGAAAACCAAGTTCTCGCATAATTTTTAGACGACCCTCAAGACTCGTTCAATGTTTCTGCGTGTGACGGGGGATTATTTGCACTGCTGCAAGCCTCTCCTCCAGAGGACTGTAAAAATCACTGCTGCTTTCACTTCTCGTGTGCTTATTGATGCAAAAAGTCATTAGTAAACTAATATTTCAAAACTACTGCTGCGTAATGATTCTTTCAAAATTCACCCGAATTGAGCACTCCAGACCTGCCAAACCGAGAGAGGGGAGCCAGTTATTGGCAAGAGGGGGAGTCTCTCCAAGGTAGCGTGTCCTGCACACAGCTAACGTGGTAATTGCCCTTCCCTGCTAATACGTTCCCCCTGCTGAGACTTACGGTTAAACTCATATATTGAGAAATTTTCCAAAACGTTTCCACAGAGTTTCAAACCACAGGAGTGGAAAAAAAAAAAAGAAAGAAGAAGAAGAAGAAGAAGAGGATGGCTAGGGTTCACATGGAGTTTATGATTTCTGCTCAGTCTCATAATTGCAGGGTGAATCAGTGGGGAATGAGGTTTCAGTGAACACCACAGGCCCTGGTTTCATGGCCTGGAAGCTCAGCACGGATCCGCTGCAAATGGTTCCCCTTGACCCTCCCCAACTTCCTGGGGAGCCCTGCCTTTTTCCAGGATGCCGTGCTCATATTGAGCAGTTTTGCTCCCTGGCAAGAACCCCCTGCTCCCTGGCTGCTCATTTCTCCAAGTCGCCCTGCACAGAGCCCGACCACGTGGTGGCCGGCTGCAGAGGCGAGCAGAAATAAAGGAATTCAGGGATGTTCAAACAACACGGCCCTGGCTTGACCAGGTGATAATACGGGCAGCGTGCCCGTCCTCCCGTTGGAGAATTCACCCTCCCGCACCTAGCGTGCGGATGAGCCTGCTCTGGGGATGGGCTTGCAGGACGCACGAGGCTCCGGCAGGACACAGCAGGTTTGTAGCGCTGAATTAAAAAAAATAATGAGGATTTGGAAGACAACGGAAACAATGAAAGGAAAGATTTAAAATTCAAATGCCATCTCTGTTCCTTGATAATTTTGTTCTGCAAGCTATTGCACAAACTGTTTTTTGTCCCATTAACAATAACGCAGAAGCAATTAAGTAAAATGCAATAAAACTTAAGGAAAATAAAACTAAAACAGTCTCCAAGATTATTGTATAACCTCGCTAAAATGATAAAATGATCTTCCAAGCTGACATTACAAAAGGCTTCCAGCTTTGGTAAGACAGGCCATCTTCGCAGAGCCCCTGACAAGAAAATAATATTCAGTGGAGAGCTCTTCCAAAGCAGCACGTTACTTTCTGGAGACAGCATCACTACACAAGGCCGTATTGTGCCAGCCTGTATCTTATTTAATCGAACACAAAGAGGAGATGCTGAAAGATTTTTGTTTAAGTGTCAGTGGAGAAAGCCCGGAATCTCAGTGGAAATAATTCAGCCAGGAAACTTCCCCCCACTGCTTTAGGACGAAAGACAATGGGATTCTTCCTGTCCTGATTGAAATGAGAGACAAAAAGAGAAGAAAATGGTCCTTTTATTCTGGCAAAAAATAGAGATTGTGATCCTGTGACCAAGCTGGCAACCTCCTGTTTGCAGAAACAGCCCTGACCCGTTAGGAGCACGCACTGAAACACATCTCTAAATTGTCACATAACAGAAACAGGGAATAAACCCAGCGAGACACACGCAGAGCAAGTGCCTGCCTGTCCCCAGTGCTATCCTTGCCGGGAAAGCCTCCCTGATAAAAACTTCACCGAGCTCGTGTTGCTCAGCAGGGCAACTGGTAGGAGAGTCGGTTTAATTAACCAAACTTTTCTTTTGCAAGATCAATATTTCCTAAGCCAATCTGGAGCTGCTGAAATGTCACGGATTGACAGATCTGAGGACAGCAGCAGATCTCCTAATCGGATGGATGCAGAAGATGCTACTTCGCACACAGTCCTGAAAAAGTCCAGCAAAATACATCGACCCTCGCTTTGGAAAGAGCTGATATACACGACAGACAGACACGAGCATGCAAAACTACACGCACGGGAGCGATCCAAAATTAAATGGATGTTTGCGGAGAGCAGCACGTGTCGGGGTGCAAAGACCTGCTGCTGTTGGACGACTGGTGCTCTGCAGAACAGCAGCGCTGGGGACGGACGCTCGGGAGGAACTGGCACGTTCAGCGTTCTCACACCAACAAGGCCAAGCCAAGTCCCCAAAACAGAAATCATTTCAAATCAAGATATACATTTGTTTAACAGGAAAGGAGGAAAGAGAGAGAAAAAAAAAACCCATGACTAAGTTTGGAGGGAATGTTATTAACTTTGTGGGAAGGAAAGGATCAAGTCTGGACAGTGTTTTCCTCCTTGTCATCACGAGTTCTACAGAAGTCCCTCGTATGTGCATGCTAAAATATACCCGATGCAAGGGAAATGAAGCAGCGTTTAATAAGAACCAGGATGGGTTTGGGTTAATTTCCAGGTGATTGATCTTTTATTGACAGACAGATATTTGCATTCACGTACAAGAATTATGTAGGGACCCGTCCATAGTGCGTCCACCAATTCCTGTTTTTTCCTAGCAAACCTATTCCTCCAAGAACCTACAGCTCTCACTGCAGGAAAGAGGAAACACAGGCCAGTATTTTACGTGTCCTCCCCACGCCGCTGCAGACCTAAGATCTGCACCTTAGATATGCCCATTCTGCTGGCAACCCTGCAGCCGAGGTGCCCATCACATACACAGCCTGGAGAAATTATTTGAACACATCAGAGCTACAGGCAAAGCAACACCTTACCACAGATGAGGAGAACCAGATTACTTCAGTGACACAAAGCTCCATTTTCTAATCCTACCAAACTCGATGGAATTTGCCTCTAAGAGCTGCTGAATTAAGAATCGGCCAATTATCTGCACATTTATTATTATGCTTCTAATGAAATAAACTGCAGGCTTCTGTTTAATTAGAAACAAACTCACAGTGGTGACCAGGCAGCTTGAAAATATCTCTGAGAGCTTCAAATCGGAGCTCATTGGGCATCTGGCTAGGAATGACATTACAGAAACAACACACAGGGCAAATGCTGAAGATTTTAAGGCATCTAAGTGTTTTTCAAAATACTCTACCAAAGAAAGCAGATATATCTGTGTGTACAGACATCCAGGAAATTTGAGCTTGTTTTCCCACTGCTTAGCACTGGGCTCAACAGAAGCCACTAAGGCTTCAAAATGTTTATTTGGTGATATTTTTAATAGAATTAAAATGTCTTTGGCAAGAAAAAATTAGCAAAGTTTTTCAGAAACACTTCCAACCTGGTTGGTTGGCTGTGAGTCTTTTTCTTCCTCTGTCTTCTTTTTTTTTTTTTAATTTAAAATATGTCACCTTCTCGCTAAGAAATTAAAATGGCAGATCTTAAACTTGCAGAGAATCTAGATTGCCATTACCATTGCACTTTACCTGCTAATCCAAAAAGCCTCCAGCTTTGTAAAGTCCCAAAAGAAGAATCCAAAAACCTTACTTGAGATGAAATCTCCTGCTGATTAAGCTGCTGAAAGATCAGAAAAACCTCTCACTATTTTCATGTGAGAAAGAAAATTCTCCGGTCAAAGGTCTCTACCATGCCCAAACCTCCATGCACACGTTGACCCACCAGCTTGCAGCACCCTCAGCGCCGCGCAGGACCCAAAGGTTGGAAACCCTGCGGAGGCTTCACCTAACTCATCATGCATTAGCTCCGCCGGCCACAAGCCAGCAGGACGTTCCAGTCCTCCGCTCCCACCCTGCTACGGAGCACCTCAATTTAATGCACGGCACCGAATGCATGGGCTGCATCGCTGTCTCCAGCGAGCGCCCAAGGCCTGGGGGAGCAGGCCAGAAGGTGGTGCTGCAAGAACAGCAGAGATGTGGCCGGACGGGTCCAGGCAGCTTGGGAAGATGCTGAATCATCTGCCAGACTTGGCAGCCCCACCGCTCACCAGAGCCGCTCACCTCAAACCTACAGCTGAAGAAAATCAAGCAATTAACTGGTCATCTGGCTGGGGAACCCCCTTCCGAGGGATCTCTAGTTATGTCCTTGATTTTCTGGAAAACAGGGGAAAAAAGGATTTCATTACATTACAGTTCTTTTCCTCTTGGAGGCTTCTGAACTCATTCATGAGCAGCAGGACCAAGAGGGAGGATGGCCATGAGCACAGCCCTGCTTCAGTTAGAGAGCAGAAGCTCAGGGGAGCGAGCTGCTGGACGGCCAAAACAGAGAACTGTGTTTGCCTTCTAGGTCGCGCTTTGTTGTTTTGTTCTTGTTTGTTTGTTCTGTTTTTCCCAAAGTCAGTTGAGAAGATTTTCTTCTTTGCTACATCAAAAGCAAGCGGCATCTTTACAACTAAACCTGAAGTTTAAAGCGCAGAGTCCCAGAACAATAACGTATTCCAAGAAAGAGGGGAAATTCTCACCTGGATACGGAAGTGTTAAATCAAAACCACCTGAACCGCTTGATAATTGCACAAGAGCTTGTTTGTTTTCCCAGCGAGGCTCTGCACAGCTCACAAACCAAACACTAGGACTTGCGGAAGCTCCATCAGCTCCGTGGAGATGCCAAGTCTTAACAGCAATCAAGTGGCGCGCAGTGAGTCCAGCCTTTGCCTCGGAAATTGCTATTCTTAGTCCTAGACCAAAGAGCAAACAACATTCATGCTCACCCTTAGGAAGCATTAATGACTGCAAATTGCAAGAAAGAGACATTCTCAGCATAGTCAAGGCCCTTGCTTTTCTGGAACAATCATTCCGAGGGGGATTAAAAGGTTTATTTTCCAAATCTGATAACATAATCCTACCTAGTCCTCAGAGAGCCTCCAATTCTAAGAGCAGAAGACAACGCAATGAACATTCAGCCTAACCTCCAGCTTAACGCAGATTGCAGAACTTCTCCGATCTCTCTGCAATAAGCGTAGGACTTGCCCTTGAGCTTCAACATCTCTCATGAAAAGAAAGAACAGTCTTGACTTAAAGACTGTGAACGACAGGAGATGAGCCAGCTCCCACTTAAGATGTTCCAGTGACTGATAACCTCTCTGCTAAGATTCAGCTCCTTATTTCCAGCTTCATCTTCCAAACACTGTAGATGTGTATTTAATTAGCAGAAGCTTATTTTTTTGGTTCATCAAGAAATCCACTGACTGTCACAAGACCAAGACCCGACCTTTGAGAGCCCTCCTTGAAACCACTCGTGTATGTTGTAATTCCCCACTTACAATTACTATTTGAAAACTATTTGGGGTAAGAGAAACACATTTTAAATTTTAGAAATAACACAAACCAGAACATAGGGAATTCTTGGAAACATACTTGCTTTTCAATCAGCCTTCTATACGTTTAAGACAAACTTTCTAGCTGCAACTGGTTTTGTGGTCTGCAGAGGCTGACTGTGACACTGTGGAGCAGCGTCTGATGAGCAGGAGCCAGAAACCATAGTAATTTTCTCTGGTCATGGAGGCCATCCAGGTTGAAGGTCAAAGGGGAAAAAATAAAATAAAAAAAATAAAAAAGGTATTGCAATTGCAAGGTATTGCATTCCTTGCAGACCAGGTGACATTACAGAACATTTGTCTTTCCATCAAGGGCAGATCTTGTAGGTTTTATTTTCCTGTATCTCTGAGATTTAAAAAACACTCTTCTTAAATAGTGCAATCAAGAAAAAAAAAAAAAAAAAAAAGAGATTTTTTTTCTTAGAAACTGCAGGGCTTAGTGATCAGGGTGCAGAGCACCTGATACCAGAAATTCCATGCACTGCAACCTTGCAGTTTCCCCTCTGCGCTCCCTCACACACAGCCTGAGGACTCGCTATCAGGCCTGTTGACTCTAAAGCTCTGTTCCAGTTACTTCGAGCAACAATAAATCTGCAGGGCTATTATAGCGATTTCAAACATAAACCCAACAGGGAAGCAAATCTGGGAGCTGCTCCATGTGCCCGGCACATTGAGCGGTGCCGGGCTGCGGGCGCTATTTTAGGAGCTCCTCGGAGCAGGTCGGCCCCAAGCTCCGGAGCTGCTTCGCCCAGGAGCAGGGAGGACCTGCCTGAGCAGAAGACGCCCTGGAAACCTTTTGGAAGTCGCCCGGCCCCAGGCTGACGTGTGTGCCGGTGCGCTCCCGGGCACAATGCTCAATGAGCGCTATTATCCGAGCGGGTGTTTATTTCACAGCGCGAAGCGGCTGCCAGGACACACAATCACGCGTCTTACCCACGGGCCCTGCACAGAAACTCCTCTGCCAGGGAGAAGGAGACCATTATGCTGCCGTTAACCCCTGGGTGGCTGGGACTTGCCCGGCTCGGCCTCTCCCTGGGGAGCCGCCGCGCGGCAGGAGCGTCGCGGCCCGCGCTCGGGAGCTGCTCACTGCCTTTCGCCCCAGCAGGCCCGGGTGACATCCCAGCATCTCCTCCTCCCCTGACTTTATTGTCTCGCCTGCTCCCCAGCTTTGCCATCCCCCCGATGTTCTCCAGATGGTCTCCTTCCACTCACTGCATGGAGCAAGGGCATCCAAAAGGCCTGCACAAGGTGCTGGGCACATTTAATCAGAAGTTTAAGGAATTTTTGTAATGTTTTTTCTTTTGCTTTTTTTAAATGAAGACAAATGAAGGAAACCCCAGATTAAAAAAGGCGCTCTCAGTATGAGTAAAAACAATACGCCTCCACTCAGCCTCAGCAAATATCCTGCTCTGGACCTTGATAACGCTCCCAATCTCCTTTAACTGTTTTTACCCTGGCACAGCTGTGCTCTTGAAGACAGACATTCCTGGGGCTGGCAGGAAGAAGGATCAGAATTGGGGCTAATTAATACCCTCCGCAAACACTAACGAATCCTCAGCAACCTCCCATGACAAGGAATGTCCGATTCCCATGCTACAGCTGAAAACACAGAACCCTGAGGATGTCTCGCATGACAAGCTGCTATGAGCGCCGAGCCTGGACCTCCCGTTCGCCTTCTCTTATCACCATAAGCTTCTTGTTTCCTATTCTAAGGACCAAGCTGTAAATAAGCAATGATATTTTCCTCCCACTTCCCACACTGTGATCCTTCCCTGGAACGTGGTGAAGCTTCATCACCTTTTCCAGGAAGGCAACGGGATCACCATCTACTTCGGCACAACATGCTGCAGGTGAACTCCAGCACATAAAGCACAGCAGAAAGTCCAGAGGGCACTGCCATGATATGAAAGGCTGGGAGAGGAGCTGGATGATCACACAGTAGCACCAAAAGAAAAGAGACCCCACAGTTCAGTGAAGGGGCCTAGAAAGAGATGTCTCATTGGTGATGGATGCAACGCAGATGGCACAAGTTGTCTAGGCAGAGTGAGGAACGGCACTAACTCTCCAAGGCACCGTGGGACAGTGTCCCTGTAAGAAATGGGTTATACCCTACCTCTGGGACAGAGTTTCCAGTGTCTTATGTGACGTTCCACTCTTAGGAGAAGAGCCTGCAACAGAGGAGCTAATGGAAAAGTCCTCACAACCACGTGAACCTCCGTACGCAATCAGCAACTCACCTACGTCGCCTCACCCCGGGGCAGAACTAGTAAAGCTCATTTTCTTTCTATGAATCATACTCAGAAAACACTCTCAATTCAATTCTAAAACGTTACTGCCACAATACCAACTTGTGTGGCAAATTATTTTTAGAAGCAGCTTAAAATAGGGTGTTTGTTACCCGATTAAAAACATCACCTTTCAGTTAGTAAGGGGTGACCTCAGAGCCGCGACACAGTCCTGTGCAGAGGAGCACTCTGCTCTGTGCACCAGGATTGCAGCACGCCAGCAAGATGGAGAAAAACACACAGGACAGGAGGGGAGAAAGGCCAAAAAATGGTCTTAACATTTCACTGCCAACGTTAGCAAGATTCCAGGGCTTGCAGAAGGGGAGATACAGAGATGAGACTGTGAAGGCTTTGCAAATAGTACCTTGACCGCTTGAAAGTGAAAAGAAAAAGCTGCAGCTTGTAGCTTTGGAAGGAAATTCGGTTTATGAGAGTCAACCCTGAGTCCTGGAGCACTGATGCAACAGGGACCCTTGACTTGAAACCCCTCTACCATCGTGAAAGGAGGTCTTGATCTAGCCCCGCATGTACACCCTAGGGTGCCAGTGAAGTACCTGCAAATGAGAAGGAAATAGAGACACAGACAGTAATGTCCATGGCCACACAGGTGAACCCACACCTCTGGCAACACGGAAGTAGCCTTTTCCTCAAAAGTCTGTTTTTCCAAGCCATTCCCAGCCAATTCCTGAAACAGGGAGGTGATAGACCATCTTTTCCCAACAGCTCCGTCAAAACTGTTGCAGATCACAAAACCTCTCTGCCAAGAGCTAATACTTGGCCGCACGGTGCTCACTGTGGGCATTCTTGTGCTTTTGGCCTTTCCTTAAAGTGTAGTGGTGAATCCACCGATGAGGACGGCGTTGAAAGCTAGCAAGATCAAATGCAAAGGCCACATGCCTCAGAGATGCCAGAGGTTCATAGCACTGTGAAGCCAGGTAAGAAAAGGTAAACTGAATTAAAACCGATGTAGAAGAGCAGAAGCAAGGCATTTGGAAGTGATTAGGGATCATCTTTACAGAGAAGCCTTTTCCAGTGTACGTGATTATTGCCTGTTGCTCTGTGACATCAAAGATTCCAGGTTAACTGATGAAAAGATGGAGCAATGGTCTTACTGTCAACAGAGCTGCTTTTGTAGGACAGAATTGTCTGTTTTCTTTCTCTTATGCAAGTCAAAAAAAGTCTTACAATATTTTGGTTGAAGCCTTCCCAGAAAGTTCACTTTGCAGTAGTGAATAAATAGGAAATGAAGGAAAGTTACCTCATTTGATGGATACTGCTCTGCAACCTTCACTATAAGCAGATACATATGGGCTGGCGCATATGGAAAGCCACACAGCTTTGTTTTCTGAAAAATCTAAACTGCTTTACAGAAATGGAAAATAACAAGAAAAAGAAGCACTTAAAAAAAGAGACAGGAAAAGCAAGTGGCATATGCAAGTGAGAAAAGAGGGCTTCTGGTGAGAGGAACAAGTGGAAAATTACAGCAGGATTGTTCCAGAAGGAACAGGGAGCCATGGATAGGAAATGGCAGGGCTGCTGCATGGACTTGGCTTTTTGGACTCAGCAGAATATCAAGAGCAGAACTATTGCCGGAGAAGGGCCTGGGTACGACTGTCAAGAAAGAAGCTGAAAAAGGAGAAGAAATAAGTCTGAAGACATTTGTACAGGTGCAGCTGGACAATATGGGAAAAGTGCAAAGAGAGGGACCTAGTGACGAAAAACGTGCAAGAGAGAAAACAGGTCACGATGGATGCATGTGATTCTCCCTCAAAACTCAACCAGTCATAGGTTTATACAATATATCATGTGAAGCAAGTCCAAAATATTACTAAAACTCCATGAGGTTTTAAACAAAATGCTTTAGCCAGGTTGTCTTTCATGTAAACAAAAGCCAGATGGGTAAATTAATCATAATTAGTATTAAAAGGATTATTGCAACATTGCAATTAGTATTAAAAGGATTATTGAATCAATTACTGGTACAGTAAGCTTTGCCTTTTTTAAAAAATTTATTTTTTCTTCCCTTTTCTCTTTCTCCAGAGAAAGAAATCTCTTTGTGCACCTGCTCTTAACACTAACATACTAGACAGCACTTCCAACTACAAAACAATTATGGCCAGAAGAGATTCCATCCACTCAGTTAAGTGCAACGAATAAATACAAAATCATTCACATTAAATACTCTCCACAGGGATATTTGAGGCTTCCCCCCCACCAACAGCAAGCCAGTTTTACATGGTCCTTTAAGAAACAGCAAATTCTGGGTCTTTGTTCACAGAACTACGTTCTTCCTCAAGTTCTTGTAACTTTGGGAAGGACATAGAGATGACAGGAGAGGGGAGCAGCAGTCAGCAGGTTTGGGCCCTAGGAGCATTTGCCCTCCTCTGCTTCCCACTTTTTAGTATGCTGAGAGTATTATTGACCCTATGGCATGGAGAATCCTTAATCCATCATCACGTAGACAGAGGCTGAGCTGAGAGGGAGGCACAAATGATTTTTCCTGCTTATCCTGAAATTTCTAGAAAGGGCCGGGCTCACGGAGGAGCTGACGGCTGAAGCCACGCACTATTCTGACCCACGCATAGATGTTCAGGCGCAGCTAACAACAAAACCCGCCCTTAGGCTCTTCTTGACGGGCAAGACAAGAAATGAGCTCTTGTTGGAGCACGTGTGTAACTGGTCACCTCTGGGAGCCCTCCACCCGTTTTGTTTTCATTTCTCATTTGTTAGACACTGACAGTTACGGGGACACACGCAGTGGCTGTGAACTCTATTTCTGGTCTCTGCGGGCACCACCTGGCTCTGCCCCTTGGCGTTATAAATGTAAGTGCGGTCCATAAAGCTCCACTCATCAGGCCCCACGGAAATATATAAATCTTGGCACACCCTTCCCTTCACTGTCTCCCCCAGAATGAACTGACATATTCCACTGACGTTTAAAGACAGTGTCTGAGCCAAAAGGCAGAAATCCCAACAAAGGCCATAGGCGCCCTGCCTCAACACCTCAATGCTGCAAAGCTCCCCCAAGTCAAGCACGTTCCCCCCTCACTCACAGCCACGGTTTCCATGGAACACACTGGGTTTGCTTTCTTTCCCTCCTCAGCCCCAAATACTGAGGCTCTTCAGCCGTCAACTATCTGCTGGACAAAGGAAAGCTGCAAGACCCAAGTGGATGGGGGGTTCTCTACTGAAAGAAAGAAAACTGGAGCAAGGGAAAAATCCACTTGATGATTTTCTAAGAATCCACAGCTTCTTTTCTTTCAAATTCCATGTCCTAACTATAATCTGTCTTTCCACTTGCTGGTTAGACAACAATACCTCCATGGGAGTAAAACTCTCTTATTTCAAACACAATTTGATCTTCACGTGGAGATACATTTCTTTGCAGTATTTTCATGATTCATTTGAAGGAGGGAACATAGTATATGCTTACTAAAATCACTGCTGATACCAGGACGGGACAGGCGGCAAGTACTTCAGAGGCCAGGATTAGGATTCAAAATGATCTTGATAAACTGTAGAAATGGTCTGGAAAAAGAAAAAGACAAAGTGAGTTCAGGAACGGCAGGTGAACAGTACGGATAACCAATGCCCAAGGGAAATAACTTGTGAGCTGGTGGGGATCACAGCCAGGGACTGAACACTGTCATATTGCTGCAATCAAACCAAACATCACAGCACCTCACATGAAGAGCAGTGTTGCTCATAAGACTCAAAACCAAAACCGTGGAACTCTCTTCTTATGTATCACTACTAAAGTCCCAATATTGGACAGTGTATTTGATAAAGGTGTAGAGGAAATCCCAAGGAGAACAGCAAGAATCATCAAGAGCGCTGAAGACAATGATGGTGAGAAAGACTGAAAGAATCAGATTCATCCGGTTTTAAAGGAATAAAGACTAAAAGGAGTCACCATAAGGTCATCATGGTCCTTTGTGTCATCAAACACAGAGGACCATGCCACCTTCACAGGCTGTCAAAAACAGCAGTAGTCATGGCCTTAAATTCCACTGAGGGGAACATGAATTAGACCCTACAAGAAATTTTCTGACTTAATCTTCAGTTCTTAAGAAAAGAACTGAAACTGAAATTCTAGGACAGCTGTGGGATCTGTCTTGCTTATTTTGGAAAAGTTAGCCTTCCAACCATCAGGAAAGGGTTTGGAGATTCTTGGCCTGTCTTAAATCTTTGGTTTCTTATTTCAAAGGGTAAACCAGCTGCTACCAATGACCACTCAGATGAAAAGCTTGAGAAGCACCTACATATCTCAACTATTATTAACCAGCTGTATCATGATAGCGCCTCAGTTGAGGTAATGGTTTCATCCATAACATGTTTCCCTCAGACAACTCGTCTTCTTAAACATCCATCTACACCAACCAGACAGGGGAGATAAGCATTACTATTTGCACCAAATCACGTGCCCATGTCACACCAAGCATCCACCACGTACTAAAAGGGGGTCCTTGTCCAGTGGTGCAATCTCAGGACAACCTTTTTACCTACAGAAGTATGAAAACAGATGTCTCACCTGAATAATTTGTGGCTGGCCTGCTCGCAGCAGCACGTAACAGAATATCAAGCCAGTTTTATTTTTAAGCAAATCTGCCTTCCCACGCAGCATGCAAAATACGCTTTTGCAGGTGAAAGACTGCAGCCTAAATGATCAAGGCACTAATTTCTCATCAGAGAAACCTGCATTGAATAACGATGGGGCTGAAGAGCAGAAGTTTTCCCTGCAGTCACCAGGAATGCAGGAAGTTTGATGGCTGATGAGCGAGTGCAAATATTTTTAGAAAATTTTCATCGAGTACGAAAATAAACTTATAATAACACAGTCCCAAGGTGGCATGTTGCTGAGAGCCCCAGCAGAGGCCACAGCGGGCACCTCACCTGGCCAAGGGTCTCGCAGCCTCCTGCGCGTGGCTGGGAGCAAGTTTGCTCCAGCCTCCTCATTAAGCCCCAGAACTTCCCTGCGAGCCTCAGGCTTGTGCAAAAGGTCCTCCCTGAGCGACTGGGAGCGACACGAGGGGCTCATTTCAGCTGCTGCCACCTCGGCCCCCTCCAACCTCTGCTGCCCTTTTTTGCTCTGGGCTCCACTTCTCTGCAGAGCAGCAAGGAAAACCCGGTGCTAAATGAAAATTATTAAATTTTCATTTTAAAAGTGAAGCAAAAAAAATAAAGAGAGCATTTAAAGGACACACACTGATGCTAGCAGGGAGCTGCACTGGTTTTGGACTACATACCCATTGCTGTCGCATCGCTCCTCAACCACCAAGGACATCTCTAGTCACCAAGAACCACTGGAATGCCATGGAAAGAAAAGCCAGCGTTGCTGATGCATAAGCATTTAAAGAGATTTCCTTTCACACCATCTTTGACACGCTGAAGCTCCAGTCCTTATCCTAATTTAGCTCAGGAGCAGCCTATGAAACAGCAGACAGACTTGTACAGATACCCTCCATCAATCTTAACTGGGGGGCATCTGCCCCATCCGGGTTTTCAACAAAGAGCATCAGATTAAAAAGAAAAAAGGAAAAAGCCATAGCAGCAGTGCAGGCACTGGAGATAAGGTAGCTGTTATCGCCCTCTCTAACAAGGCTGCGTGCTCTCTATCTCTGGGCAATGCCAGTGTGAAAGCAGTTTGAACGCAAATTAAAAATTCATATCCCGGCCCAAGTGTCCTTGCTAAGCCAGGGGAAAGGCTGAGTTCTTCTCACTGCTCTCATCTGGAAGACGGTGGCCCTGGTCCTCTGGTTTTGCCCTAGGCAGGCAGCTTTGGACACCTAACTCACTTCATTTTCTTCCTTACTGAATAAAAGCTTGCAAAACCTTTTAGATGGGAGAAAAAATAAAATTTCTCTTTTTTTTCTTTTCTTTTCTTTTTTTGAGATGCAAGTGACTTTGTAAATCACGAAACACAGTCCAGCGTGGAGATGCCTGACAAGTCTCCTTTGCAGTGGCTCTGCAAGGGGTGACAACGTGCCACGTAACTCTGCATTGTGACAAAAAAAAAAAAAAAAAAAAAAAAGAGAGTTTCTGCAGTGCTGTTGAGCGGATTTCTTCCTATACCCCCCTTGCCATGCTGCATCCCAGACAGACTTGTGGGTCAAGATGCAGCCAATGGAATGAGAAACTGAAAGCATCCAGGGTCTCAGTTCAAGAGTGAGGCTATAAACTGGGATTAAACTAACATTTGGGGAGACTTAGGACTTGATTAGTGATTAAAAACAAGTGCTAAAAAGAAAACACAGTGTTGCTACAGAGCACAAGACTCCATTTTGGAGCAGAAAGCATCATATAAGTAGCTTTTTTAGATAAAAATAAGGTGACCCCTACAACTCAAAAGCTTTGCTTGATCTTGCCAACAGCCCCAAAGGAACGTTTCAGCTTGCAGCCTGCGAAACGTGAACGTCCAGGCTCTACCCCTGCAGCAAACGCAAGAAAGGCAACATTGACCTGCCCAGCAAATGAGCAGCGCCGGGAGGACGAGAACCCTGCCCCTTCTGCAACGCCCTGGGAAACTCAACGCAGTCCTGCCCGAGGCTCCCAAGAGAAACCCGAGCCTGGCTGGGGGCTTCAGGCACTCCCAGCTTGACAAAGCGCCCCCAGAACAAAGCGAGCTGCCTTCGCCACGATGTGGTCAACAGTTCACAAAAGGGATTTGACGAAAAAAATATATAAACCACATCTCTGCACTGGAGAGGCCGAAATGCCACAATATTTTCATCTCATTGGTCAAGAGGTTCCCACGTATTAGCAATTGCTCACACTCACATTCTTTATCTGAAGGAGTCTGAAGGACTCTACCAAAAGCAGAACCCTTGAGCAAAGCTTTCGGTACTAATTGTCATTTTAAAATTCCATTCATGTCATAGACCCAATCTGCAGAGTGCAGTTGTTTGCTTTTTTTCTTCTTTTTTTTTTTTTCTTTTGACTTATAACAGAGGAAAAAGTAGCAATGCTCTTCTGTGCACAGAAATTCTGCTGTACTTTTTGCTGGATGACACACCAAAGAACCGCAACTGCACAGCCCAAAGGAGACAAACGGCTGATGCAAACGGAAAACAATGCAGCAAAAGGAAGTCATTCTTTAAGGCAATTACTTTGTTCTTTCAGGGGCTTTTTTTCGGTTATCTTCTTTCCATAGAAAGTTTCCACTACAGTTATTTAAATGAAACTTGCATGTATTTTTGGCCTTAAACCTATGAGGCTGCACAGCAGGAGCGCTGCTGAAAAATCAGTATAACAACCCAAAATTGGAGTTGGTTCCAGGTTCCTTGATGTCTGAAACCTAGAGAAAGCAACGAACTCCCACCTCACCTCCCCAACAAAAAAGTTAGTATTTAAAAAGAAAAGCCCCCAAACTTAGAAACAGATATAGATAAATATACATATATATAATCTCATATAGAAGAGCCATTGAGGACGGTTTTAGGGGAGAGAAGTATCTGCAAGAACCTCAAAAATGGGAGTTTAACACACATAGGCACATATAGCTTAATGGAACAGGGCGAAACAGATTAAAAGGAGCTCAACGGGAGAACTCTCCACTAAGAGTTTTTCCACCCTTTGAAGAAATCTCCCACAGGGTTGGGTAAAACTCACGCTTTGGTTTGGAAATGTCCCCTTTGTAGGACACGGGCAGACTTAGCATTGTCCAGTGAACTCAGACCCGGGGGAAAACCTCCATGGAAAACAACTTTTCACAACTTCAATGATGGGAATGATCCTACAGGCAAGGGCAACGTGTGTGCCGCTCTCCAGACTGCCGCGGACCTTCTTCTCCCAGGCATGCAGAGCGCTGAATACTAAAGCAGCTTTGGCTTCCCGGAATTGCAGTGCAGTAACGCGACGGCATGAGCACGGCATGTAAAAGAGCAGTCCCGCTGAAGATTTACAGGCACCCTTAAAACCCTCTAAAGGGGTTAAATAACACAGCGAGCATGGGCTTCTTGGGGAAAAATGACTCACAGGAAGGATGGCAACAGTGCACCGCTATAAAATATTCAACATAATAGGTCTCTCTGCCCCAGACTGGAAGAATAAAAACAAGGTAAGTGGACCTGTGTTCTTCTCCGGCTTCTGAAAGTCACTAATGGCCCTCGGGGTCTGTGAACAGATGTCAACAGCCTGCTGCAGGTACCGCATTTCATTCCTTGCAAATTATTGCCTGGCATTTAATTAAAATTTTATTGTGGCGATTCCCATCAGTTCCCTCCACAGAACCAAATGAACTAAGGAGAGGAGTGGAAATTCGGAGTAAATGAGCCCAGCTCCTCACTAAAAGCCTGTGACTCTGAAAACACGAAGTGCACAGCAAGAGATTTAGTTGTGTGGACTTTTTCCTCCCCAGCCCCGCGTGGGGGGCCCCGCGTGCAGCTCCAGCCTCAGTGTCCTTCTCAGTTCTGGCCATCCTCGACCTCTCAAAAAGGGGAGAAAAAGCCAAGCGGAACCACAAAAACATACTCAAAAAACACTGCCCGCTTGGTAGCTGCAGACACGCGCTGGAAGCCCTGAAGAGGCAGGCCCAAGGGGAGCAGAGCTTTCACGCCGTGGTGCAAGAGTTATCAGAGCCATCACGTGCCCTGCAGCT
Organism: Nothoprocta perdicaria; assembly: GCF_003342845.1. Classification (NCBI taxonomy): domain Eukaryota; kingdom Metazoa; phylum Chordata; class Aves; order Tinamiformes; family Tinamidae; genus Nothoprocta; species Nothoprocta perdicaria. The sequence continues at coordinate 786,236 of NW_020455566.1, forward strand.
CCGGGGCCGCGGGGAAACCCAGATGTGCCGGGCTGCAGAGCGAAAGCCCGAGGGCAGCGCACGTGCGGGGAGGCTCCCTGGCTCTGCAGAGCTGCAGCTGCAGGGGTTAACAGCCAGGCTGCCGGCACGCACAGCCGCAAGGCTGCCCGCTCCGAAGGCATCTGCTGATGCTTCCCCTCCCTGGACAACCACGCTGGGAAGTCAAGGGAGACGGAGCTGGAATAATGGATGTAAAATTAAAAGCCCAATAAATAATTAATCGCTGAGGTCATCAAATTGTATGAGTCTGTCCGTCTTGTTCTCCTCTCCACTGTTAATCAGCAGAGTCTCTGTTTCAGTGATGGGTGAAGTGGTCCTGCAAGAACCATAATTTCTGTGCACCGCTGCTGTGAAGCTTGTGCCGGGTGCCATGTAAATCAATAGTGATAAATCATGTGTTGAATGCAACGAAGACTTGGAGAGTGTTAAGCAAGCAGCGTGCCTCCAGAGACGCAGAAACAAAGCAAGAGGCGAGCGGGAGTAACTTATTAAGGTGATTATTAAAATACATGCTCGCTAAACATCAAATATGCATAGCGCAGACAAAACCTCCTTTCCTCTTTCCGGTATTAGCCTTTCCACAGGTGCCAGTGAGAAAGAGCGCTCTTAAACCCCGCCAGTAAAACACACTAGGCATATGAGAGCTGGCAAAGCCACCTCACCGCCTGGCCACTGTAACCCCTTCCTTCCCCTTCCCCTGTCTGTGTCCTCTCTTACTTCGACTTTTGCCTTTCATTGCAAGCTCCCTGAAGGTGCAACCACACATCCAGTTTTCCCATACATGTAGTTCCTGGTATCTGATCATATATGGTGTCCAGACCATAGATAAATAGTAGTTAGTGACAACGAACGTGAATTCTTCAACTGGGAAGGAGCCTCTCCCGCCGTCAGGGTGTCGCAAGGCTCGCCGCATCCTCCTGGCACTGTCAGGCCTCTGAACTAGGTGAACTTCTGACGTGACCCAACATGCTGGAGCCCTCCCGGGCTCGCCGTGACAGAAGCAGCACGAACCAGTTCTCAGGCTGCGTCAGAGAAGCTGCGTGGCGACAGGCTCGTGTTTTTGGGAAGTGCCAACCTCTAGGAAGGGTTCAAGACCTTTGTGCGGCGCCTATGAGATGAGTTTGGAAGCTCTCTGAGAACCTCCTCGTGACTCGAGCAAGGAGCGTGCAACCCGCAGCCCTAGAGGAATGCCCTGGCTAGGTGCAGTATCCACACGGCACCTTGTGCTGCTGTATTAGGGGAGGAGAAGACGGGCCGGTGCTGACAGTGGGTGTGCTGGGAGCCAAGAGCAGCAGGATGGAGTAACACACCTGTTAATAGACCTAAGAATAAATAATAATTTTTAAAACTACCCAATTAAATCCAATTATCTTCCAGCATTTCTAAGACAAGACCCAAACAGCCACTGTTTTGTGGGCAGATAACTATCGTCTTCAGAGATAACTATTTGATATAACATTTTATGTTCTTTTCTTTTTCTTTTTTCTTTTTTTGAAGCCAAACAGGTTCCAGCAGCAGTTCCTCAAGGAGCTGGAGGATCCCAGTGCAAAGTGCCCCGAAATACCACTGCAAAGCCAGGCAGAGCATCGCCGCTGCAACACGAAGCTGGTGATACACGAGAGAGGCCCCTGATGTCTGCCCGTTCCATGATGTGTCCTCCCATAGCGCACTCGTCTTCCCCTCTCCTGACTCCTTTCAGTCACCAAAAGAGGGAGAGTGGTTTCAGCAAACACCTCTACAAAACTGTTCTTGGCCACAAGCACGTTCACCAACTTCAAATCCTGCACTGGCTTCTTTCTCTCTGAGCGAACTTCTTTAAGTTATTTTACTATTTTTTCACTCTCTAACCCCACAGTGGTTCCTGCCCTCTCCCCATTCCCATTGCATCTGCTCTGCATTCCTGGGTCACTTCAGAGCTGTGGGCTGAGGGTCTTCACCAGCCAAGAGCCTCGTCTGACCTTGGAGGAGCTCAGCACTTGTCCACCCAAAGGAGGACCGCATCTCTCACCTTCATTTACACTATATATGACCAAGCTACCTGAACAACTTATCATCCATTCCTGCTTTTACACCTGTTTATTGAGAAAAATCGAACCATTGGCTTCACATTTTGGTGTAAACTCTTTTCTGAGTAAGTCTCAAGTCGAAGGAATGCAAACAGGAACACAAGGTATTTTCCAACCTTGCAGCAAACGCTCACAGGTGGGCGACAGATCATGACACGAAGGCAGTGGACCTTGTCTGCAGCAGCGAGCTACAGCAGAATCAGAAAGAAACTATTGGGAGGAGAGCAGCAGGCCACCAACACCTGGGGCTTCCCCTTCGCTTCTTCAGAGACAATAAACTCATTAAAGGGTGAATCACTGATTCCAGGCGTGACAATCTAGGCTGTGCTGCTGAAGGGTCTGTCTGCAAGGTCCGAGGGACATCTCGGACCATTCCTGCAGCAATTTTACCCCTTCCCACAGTCTTTCAAGTGGCTGGCAAACTACCAGTGCCAAAAAATAACCCTTTCCTCGGTCCAGAGTGCTCACAGGCTGCAACGATGCATCTTTACCACGATGTGTTTCCATAGTTATTTGCAGCCTTTCACTGTAGCGTGAAATACTTAGAATATCATTAAAAATAGTCCGATTTTACTTTTATTTAGCCTTTTTCACACTGGTGGAAAAAAACCGCGGTGCTTTACAAGCTGCTGCGGCGGGAGTGTGGCAATGCTCCTGGGAGGGGGCGAGAATATTTTTAACCCCATTTTACAGAAGTGGGAACTGAGGCACGCACTTTTCCACAAACGGGTATTGGCCAGAAGGCGCTGCTGAATTCTCGCAGAGTAACTTCCAGCAGAGATTCTCAGTTCCAAAAGAAATGTACACTTCTTCCAAAATACAGTGGCCGCACTGTTGCGTCCTGGCCAATTTTCTCACGTAAACAGAGCAGCAAAACAGCGAAGAGTAGGTTCTCTCTCTTTTTCTTTTTTTTTTTGTTAAATTTAGCCCAAGAAAGTCACGAAGGAAATACCTGAGCACTCCAAGCAGGTCTGTGGCAGGTAATTAAACACACTGACTTCCCTTCCAACCCTGAAAAGCTTTGCATTCTTCTGGAGATATCTACAACTCTATTTTTACTCTTGGTTCTAGTCTGACCTTTTATTGCACCATTTTGTCCCAATGTCAAACACGCTGCATCTTTTTAAAAAAAAAAAAATAAAAAAAAGGTCATTCTTCTTTTAAAAGCAACCCAAATTCACGCTTTGCTCTGTTTGAACACACCCGCACAAAATGCTCCGTCCTGCCCCTGCCAGCCCTGAGCTCCTCCGCAGCGACACATCCGGGCTCAGGCCGTGACTCAAGCGGGGATGCCCAGAGGCCTCCTCAAGCCCGACTCAAAGACATTTCCCAGCCTTTCCACTTGTGCAAAGAACAGCTGCCACAAAGGGCCCTCCCAAGGCCAGCCCACGTGCAACGCATCCCGCTCTGAGCCAAATCCCCGCAGGGGTGGGATTCACATCTCCCTGCTCCATCGCGCCAAGTCCGCTCATCGCGCTTCCAACGCTGCTTCCAAGGGCCACCGCTCCCCGGCTGATCCAACCCGGGGGAGCTCTGGCGATTCTGGGCGAACGTTTCAGATCTGCACGATTAACAACCCGCTCCCGGGTACCAGTTAACCAAGCAAAGCAGCCTGCAGCCAACCTGATTTTTTAGGCAGTGCTGGTCACATCAGGGCTCTCTGAAATTTGTGAATTTTCTGAAACTTTTTTTAAAAAAAAAATTTATTCCTGCCCCATCTTTACTTTGATTTTTTCTTTTTTTTTTTTTAATTTACGTTAGCAGATTTCCCCAGAAGGAAACAAAACCAAGAAAACCAACTAAAGGGCAGGAGGAAACAAATGTAACCCGTGGGTAGCTATTTAAAGAGTTGGTGATGCCTCATGGAAAACTCTGAAGCACATTCCACTCAGTGACAAGTCTGTAGCTTCGGCCCCGGGGTGCTTGTTGCTTCCCTTGGGATCCTCACCGCTTGGGACATCAACCTGAGAAGGAGGGAATGGGGAAGGACTTCCCATCCAAGGCTCTTCTGGGCAGCTCCCAGCAGCTCGGGGCAGGAGGCGCCAGCTGGAGGTGATGGCCAATGTGTTTCACTGCTAACTCCCTGGAAGGCTCCTAGGAGCTCTTCAATTTTCACAGCTTGTTTTGCAAACCCTCACCTACCTAAACACCAGCCCTTGTTCACCGCAAGCGTCTGGAGCCCGTGCACCATCGTTCCTAGCAGAGACACCTGCAGCGTCAAAGCCCAGCTTGCACTCCTTGCCATGTGCGTGCAGGGAGCACGCGTCCAGCCATGCCCTTGGCCTGGACCATGCCCAGCCTCGAGCGAGGAACGCAACCAGCCTGCAACGCAGCACTGGGGTCCCACCATCCCTGCTGGCTCGCAGACCCGCTACGGCATGGCCTCTAGACTGGTCTACTGGCAGTGGCAAGTCCAACACCCAAAGCTGAAGAAGACCAACATGGCATTGCCCCTAGACTGGTCTACTGACAGTGGCAAGTCCAACACCCAAAGCTGAAGACGACCAGTCCTTGTATGTCTTGTATTTAAAATCTGCTAGTGGTTCCCATGAAAAATATCAGGAGGTGTTTGTATAATGAAAGGCTGTGCTGATTTCCTTCCTTTTAAATTCCACAAAGTAGGAATACCCCGTGCTACCCTTACCCAGTAGAGATAGCTAAGCAACACAGCAGCTGGATTTGTTCGAACACAGGAACATGGCAATAAAGACTTCACAAAACTACTACACTTAAACGCTGGTCTGCTGGGAAAAGGGCCAGATTCAACTTGATTGAATTCTCCTGAGATTTCCCTTCTAAATTGTGCCACCACGCAAGCAGGCTCAGCAAACACCTCGAGGCCTTGGTGTGTCCGAGAGGAGCTTTCCTGCAGAAACCGAAACGCAGCACCCAATTTGGTTGGATCTAGCCAATTCTTGACACACGCCACCTTCCAGGAGCCTGAAGTCTGCACGTCTAATAACAGAGCAGGGCAAAAGAACCAAAAGCCCAACCCTCCCAGCAGGGCACAACCCAACTAATGACCGTGAGGGGCCTCTCCAAAGGGCGAGCAGCCAACCGGGCCGATGGCAGCTCCCCACCGGCTCGCTCTTTTATTTGCGGTGCAGGGAATTCTGATCCCACCCGGCCTTTCCTCCTATTCATCCCTGCTCCAAAGCAGCGGCTCTGAAGTCGCTGGGAAGTTCTCGAAGGAGAACGCCCCCAGATCAAAACTTCGGAACCGCTGAAGAAAGGTTCCAAAGCAAACGAGGCGCAGGAGAGGACGAGACTGAGATGTCCCCACATGAATCCCATCCATTTTTACTGTGGATAAAAAAGAAAAAAAAACCCTGCACTGTGACAACACCATGCGCATTTTTCTACAAGAATCAAGAACAAAATAAAGTTCCTGAAATGCTGAGAGAAATATGACAGTCCCCAACAAGCATGGGCAGCTCTCCTCTGCTTCATGTGCCAGGGGGATTCCTGTAGCCCAGTGAGATCAGAGGGATGGAGAAGGGGCTATAAGGATCCCCAACTGCTTCCTTTCCAGCTCCTGAAGGTCTAAAACAGCCTTTCACACTCACAGTCTTCTGGCGCAGGGAAACCAAAAGTCCATCCACTGCAGGTTACCCTGTAGCAGCAGGACAGGGTTTGGATCCTATTGCTCACACCATAAATCACTGCATCAGCTGCCCCAGCTTTTTCCACTCACCAGAGTACAACTGAGTAAAAGTACCTGGTGCTTTCACAATAGTTGTTCTGATTAGCTAAAAAACACAGAGAAAAAGAAATAAAACAGCAGCAGCAAAATGCACAGCCCCTTACCCAGAACAACCATCATTTGCACAGAGCAGCTCAAGCACATGCCTTGTTGCACCTTTAGATGCATTACTAATTTCCACCAAAGAGGATTAAGAAGTTTAAATCATTAGCACTTGTCAACTCAGACCTCATGCATTTGGAGGCTGCCTCCTCTTCTGCTGATGTGCAGGCGCCAGGAAGGCACTTTTCAAAAAAAAGGATAAAACGCCACGGGTCAGTTCCTGGTCTGGGGCCTCCTTTTCTGCGTCTAGTGCAGGAAGGTGAGCAGGGAAAAACTGCTAATCTAGGTGATATTCTGAACCCTTAACTGGGGAAAGCCAATTGAAAAGCAGCTCGCCCCTGATTTCTACTAGCACAGCTTCCCGCTGGAGTCACGTGCCAGCCGAGAACAGCCCTTCCACTCCCCACTCACTTTCCTGTACGAATGATAAGGAGGAAATCCGTCCCAGACAGACAGACAGACACGCAGCTCCCCCGGCACCGGCGCCACACGGCGCAGGGAGCGAAAGTCCTCAGCTCACAGCGCGTTCATTAGAGGCAGCCGCCAATTAAGACTCGCACTGCAGTTTATTTATTTGCCGGTGCGGGCACCGGGCTGGCTGGCGGGGGATCAAGAGAAACAAGCCTCGGTGTTTACAGTGTACAGTAGTCCGACATCCAGTAACTCCTGGTTACTCATTACAAGTGACCTCACCAGGGAGACATGCCCCAGTGATACCAGTGCTCTTAATTCCCCCCCGGCTGGTCCGCAGCCAGGCGTCCCCCCTCCCGGCCACCCCTTTGGGTGCTGACACAGCTGAGACGAGAGGGAAAAAAATACAATAAAAAAAAAGAAGTGCGAAAATCACCCTGTTTCCCCCCAGGAAAGCATCGGGGGCCCGGAGCGAAGGGAGCGCATCCATTACCTGCACGTGCCCCCCGCGCTGCAGCCGCGGCTCTCCCATAACTGTGCCCAGCGAGAGGTAGGGACCCTGGGACTCCAGGGGGATCTTCTGCACGGGCTGCAATAGAAAAGGGTTAGTTTAAAGCTCCTTATTTGGGCAGTGATGTAAAGGGAAGTTGTTCAGGCGGCGCCACCCCCCTTTTTTTTTTCTTCTTCTTTTTTTTTTTTTTTTTTCCATTCACTCCACATTGTTTCCTGTTGTCAAGCGGCTGCTGCGGCTTTCGGCGCAGACAAGGGAATCCTTGAGCCCCGGGCTGGCTGCGGGGCATTGCACAACGCGCCGAGGCGCGGCGGGGCGCGCGGCCCCTTCCGAAACGCCCGGCGGCCCTAATCCTGACGCGGGGCTCGCCCGCAAGGCCGGCGCCCGGGCGGCTCCGCAGCGCGAAGCGGCCGCGGCCCTCGAGGGCACCCGGGGGAGCCCCGGGGCCGGCGGACGGAGCGAGCCGCCAGCGGCTCCCTCCGCTCTGCATCGCTCCCTCCCTTCCTCCCCCGCAGCCTCCTCCTCCTCCTCCCTTCCCCCTGCCTCGCTCCCGGCTGCCTCCCCCGACCCGGGCTCCAGGGGCGCCCGCCGCCCTCGGCGCAGCCTGCGCGGCCGCTCCGTCGAGGAGGAGGAGGAGGAGGAGGGAGGGGGTTCCCAAGGGCACCCGAGCGCATCGGCCCCTGCCCGGGGCGGCGCCGCCCGCGCTCCCGACGGGGTTTCCCGCGAAGGGAAACGCTGGATCCACGGCGGCGGCCGCGGCTCTGCCCGGCCGGGCGCCCCGGGCCGCCCCGTCCCGCACCCGCGAGCGGCCGCCTCCCGGGGCGGCTCCCGCCCCCTCTCCTCTCCTTCTCCTTCCTCTTTTTCTTTCTTTTTTTTTTTTTTTTTTTTTTTTTCCCCCAATTTATCTTTTTTATTAATTTAAATTCATTACACGTTTCTGCTCCACATGTGGACAGCAATAGGACTTTGGTCCTTTTATTTTTCCCTTCTCTCTCTTATTCCCTGGCTCCCAAAAGTGCATCCCACTTCCAGCCTGGCAGGCAGGAGGGGAGGTAGAGGGAGCCCAGCCTCAGGACAATAAACCACATAATCCCAAATTTTGAGCTTTGAGTGCAGAGAGCTGTAAAGGGGCAAGGTTGAGATTTTTAGAAGAAAGCAGAAGAGTAAGCTTGCGTTCCATGCCGTGTTTGCATTTAAAATGTATGCAAGGGTTCAACAACAACAGAAAGGTTTTACTCTTCTTCTGTGGCAATTAGAAGCTCTTACAGTTTACATTAAAAAAAAAAAAAAAAAAAAGAGCTATTGCCAAGTTTGTTTATTTTGGTCAGTTTATCAGTATATGCTTGAAAAGCATATATTGCCACTAAATATGCTAAACCCCTCTTTTTCTGATGTATAGCCAGTACAGCTATCCCAGCTAACCTGCACTCCAAATTCGTGACAAAAAAATCCTTACTCAGAAAAACCATTGCCAATCCTCTGTTCCTATCTGACTGCAGACTATGAAGTCAGGGATGAGCCAAAGAAGTCATTTAGCAATGAAGTAACGATGCTCTGAGGTCTCTGTGATGGAAAGAATTATTTTGGCAGCCAAGCAAGGAACTGCCGGGCCGGGCCTTTTCGGGCTGAACATCAACAGGGTGGTTGTTTCAGTCCGTAAACAAAATGCCTCTTTTCAGGCAAATTAATGATTGGAAACCTACAACCAAAAACACCAGGTTGGCCTTTCTGCAGTCAGTCACAGAGCAGCTTCACGTGAAGCTCAAAACATCTGCAGTGCTAGAAGTGAGAAACTACCGTAGGGCGCATTCACTTTCTGTGTGCATACGATGTCCTCACCAGTCCAGTTTCACACCTCATTTCAGCTCCCCTCATCCTGGACAGAGCTGAGAAGAAGAGTACAATACAGAAAGGCTCTCCTGTGTTATTTTAATTGCACTCACGTGCTCCCCCCCAGCAACTCTCCTGGCTTGAGTCACTCGGGCACGTGCAGGTGCGGGTGGTTAAGGATTAATAGCAGGGACGCAGGCAGACAGCGGATACGCGAACGGGGCCAGGACCCCACAACACGCGGGCCTGCCCCTGCCCTCCCAAATCGGACTTGCTGAACACCAAAACGCAGTGCGTTTTCCCCTTCTGCCTTCACTCCACACTGCCTCCAATTACAAGTCACAAGGTTATTTTTTTCCCCAAGCGCTAGGCTTGCAAACACGTGCATTTGGTTTGCATCTCACGCCAGGAAACAGACCGCATCCAGTCTGCACGGTCACCGCGCTGCAATGAGCTCTGGTAGGCTTGGCCAACAGCGTCGAGAACTGGGGGTTGCCACAGAACCCGCTGATGCAAGGCGGCTGAACATGGCAAGAAACCCATTTTCTTAATCAATTTGAACATTTGGACAGTCAGGTAATAAATGAAACTGAGCTCACATGGCCCCACATTTAAAAGCTTCCTCAGAAGACGTGCTACCATTTTTTTGTTGGGTTTAACCAACACCCTCAAATCTCCCGGTCCCACCAAACACGCCCAAATGTCCTCTTCTGGTTGACCTCTACATTACAACATACAGAAAGTGGAGATATTTTTTCCCCTTGAATAGCACAAACACGGCCATTCAAAAACAGTTAATACAAAAGGTGTTTACCAAGCAGCTGTGGCTTTTCTTAGGTGGAAGAGAGTGGTTTTGCTTAAAGGAGAAAAAAAAGAAGGGAGAGGTTTCCCCTGGGTTTCCTTTCCTGACTGCAGCGCCAAGGACATATGGGGTTATGCCTAGGCCACGATGGGCAGCTTTTGTGCAAATCCTTTGTTAGACCCATGTTAGGCAGGAAAGGGTTTGTCCTCAGGCCTCGCATGGTTAAAGAAACTACTCCTCGCTTTGCTTTTAAAGGTCAGACCTTCTTCCTTATATTAGCGTACCTCCCTATCCCTTCATCCACCCTTATTCACCTCAGCATGGCCCAGGTTGTGTAAAAATTATCCACAGGGCTTCTTTCAAACTATTTCCATCTCTTTATTTTTATCATTTGAGCACAATGAGCTCTTCTATCTTCTATGAGCACAATGAGCTCCTCTGATGGTTTCTAATCCAGTGGTCCTCAGAGCACTTTCTGGTGGTCTGTGTGCTCCCAGCTGGTCACACGTTCCTCACTCCTCCCTTCCTTTCTATTTTCTTAGCATCGGCTGAATGACATTAACAGAAGCCGAAAGCACGGCCAGGACTTCCACGTTTTCCATATATGCAAGTGCCAGAGTCGCTGTTAGTCCCAGGCAAGTGTGAAGGGGACAGAAGGCTCTCCTCACCCCGGTGTGCAAATTTGGGGTTTTATTATGAACCCTCCCATGCATTCCCTATAGAGTTACCAAGAAGTTATTCTACTTTCAGCACTGAAGTATTCTCACATGGGGAAACAGAGGATTTGCAAAGGTTTTCTTTTTAAAAAAAAATTTAAAACCTCTATGTCCAAGTATGAACAATCCCACTCTTTTTGGAAGAGGGCGGCCTGGGCGTGAGGCCACGACACCCCAATCCTCTTTTTGGAAAGTTGGAGCAGACCGGCTCTATGAATTACATGTAACATCCTCTAACATATTTAAGCACCTTTTAAAAGATCTGACCTGTAAATCCTCCAGGTACCTGAAACCGAAACGAGCCCTTCCAAAGCTGGACGCTCTCAGCCTCGCAATCAGCCACACCGAGAAGAAAAGGCGCCCCACGCGCTTGGAAATCCCACTGGGCACCTTTTCTCAGGCCGGTTTCTTTTTAACAGTCTCACACCAGAAGACCATGTCCCTTTGCAAACACGACATCGCAAGTCAGGGAGTTCATTCTGCCTGAAACACGGCACCAGTTCGGCCACTGGGGGAACTCAGTGGCCCTTGGTGAACCTCGGCTACCTCAAGCACTGCTCCCAGCTGTAGTATTTCTTTGGGACCTCACGTATCTCATGAGCTCCTGCCCACATCTGCTACATGGGAATAGCAAAGCTCCTCAATTCAGAAGGCCTTTGTGCTCAATAAATGTTTCAAAAGCATTCGGGAGCATCTTCAATATATATTATACCCTCCCCACCATGAAAAAACCCAAATCACTGCGAAGTTGCATTATTATTCCCACACTTACGTTAAAGACACATGTCCTGGTAAGTAGCAGGCATGAGGAATCATTATGCTAATTTTAGACAGAGCATCTGCTCAACGTTAAATCTGAAACTTTGTCTTGAAGAAATAATTTATTTTTTCTTTCTCTTCAGAAGTGACATTTGTCAAACAATATGTTGTGAACAGAACCTGCAGCCAGCGAGGCGCAAGGCAAGCGAACGCGGGATCCTGCTGGGGCACCAAGCGTTGGGTAGAGAGGCTGCTTGTGTTCTGGGACTTGACAAATAAAAATATATATATATATATAAAGTATATATATTTTATATATATATAAAAAATATAAAATAGCCAAGGTGTAAAATCCCCAGCCCCCTTGCTGCTGCACCTCAGCACCTTCTCACCTGCCTGCTCAGCTCTGCAAATTAACTGGAGACCAGAGACAGCATCTCCAGAGCTATTAGTCTGGGTGCTCTCAGGGTGCCTGGGGCGTTTGTGCTGCCCGGGAGCGCTCGTTTCTCTTCCTGCTCTTTTTTCCCTACAACCTTCCTAGCAATCTGAGGCCAGTTGTTTGCAGCCACTGGGGAGCACTGGGGATCCGCAGGCAACTCGTATGGGTTTGGTGAGCTGTCATTCTGCAAAGCAAGCGCAATGTCCAGGAGCATAAATTTGCTATGCAAATGCTTGCACCCTACTGCAAAAAATGTAAGATTTACAAACCGAAAAAGGTTGCAAACCACTGACATGGGCCAATGTACACTAAACATCCCGATGACCACATCAACACACATGAAACAAGTCACTACAGGTTACTACAGAGCAGATCTGCATGTATAGACACAGAATGGGTGTCTATACCTATGCGTATGGTTTCAATGGGTGTCAAGTGTAAATCTGAAAATTAAATAAGCTTTTTTCCCTTTTTCCTTCTTTTTTTTTTAAATTTTTTTTTTTTTTTTATTTTACTATGTACGCAGGAATTATTCCCAACCAACCCCCCTCTAAGACAGAACTTAGAACTTACAAATTAAGGAAACTGAGACTTCAGGTAACAGAACCAAATTCAAGAACACGTGTGCAAAGGAGGTCTGCAAACCCGAACCAATGCAGAGCAGTGAATGGTAAAGTTATCATTGCCCTTTCTGTGGTGCCAGATTAGCCATCAGGATGGGAAAACAGAGCTTATATCTTCATGTAAGTTAGCTTGATAAGTCATATCTTGATACATCAAATGCACTTGTAGAAAGCTTTACTTCTCTAATGTGCAAGAGCTCCCAGTACAGCTTCTACAAGTAGAGAAATTATAATTTAGACAAGACTTGGCAAATGTCCTTCCAACCACAGATTTGACAAACAAAGTAAACAGTCCACCAGCGAGATCCCAGCTCTCAGTGTAACCGTTTCTTTTCTCAGCCTTTTCTTTCTTTTTCTATCCTGCAAACGGCACGGCCACACATTAAGGATTAAGGGAGGTTTCACAACGTTCATAGCCTCCAGGACAGCCGCTGACAAACCTACTTTGCATGGGAAGTTACTTCCCTCAAAAGCTTTTCAGATATCTTACGCGTCAAATTTCTGCCTTCAGAGTCACACGAGCTACAGAAAGAGCACGGATTTGCTATGGAGATCCACTGAAAGAGTTGCCATAGAAAGGATTTCAGTATTCCTAAAACAAATGTGCAGAAATGCCCATTTTCTAAACTGCCAGCTCACAATAATGACTACTAATGCATTTAAACCTACCTTGGGTTCATTCTTCACTGTAGCGTTACGTCAAATATATAAATTTAGCCAACAGAATACCTTTGGTTATTTCATTGAGAAGAGAAAGACAAATGAAGTGCTTAGCAGGCTTCTTCCCCTGCCTCTAGTTTGACTTTTCTGTCAAATGAAATAAGTACCATGAGTCCTGATGCTTAGTTCTTGGTCCGACTTTTCCATGAGGTGGAAAGAAAGAAAGAAAAACTTTATCTGCATCTGTGTCCCGATGCCTTAGGCCAAGATGAAATGAGCTGCTGGGTGATACTTTAACAATTTGCTATTACACCAGCTCTTGTGGCCTTAGCATTCGCGTATCCGCACACATTCTGCTCATTTCTCAGGATGAAACATTTAAAATTCTTCTGCTTAACCTCATTAATTTTTCCCATTACATCTCCCCCAAACGGGGTTATATAACCTGAAAAAGCCTCTGCAGACCCCAGAGACCCCAGCACAGAAAAAAAATCTCAAAGCTTGGAAGCAAAATCAATGCTCTACACTCATCAGATCTGGAGAAGAAACTCAGAGAAGTAGCACTGCCTAAAAATGCATATTTGAGCTGTCGAGCACACATGCTAGCCAAATAAAGTGTACGTTTCTGAGGGCATTTCTGCAGTGCTTGATGATTTATTTCCAGATGCACAGAGCAGTACAGGCACGCCAGTGAATTTCAAGGCAGAAAAGGGTTATCGTAAATCAGGTTGTCATTTTTCCTGTCTTCTGAAAAGCACCTCTGAGAGGTTCATTTAAACAGCGAGGAATGTCTCCCGCTCTCTCAATTTTCCTCTTTCCCTCAAGGCTATATATTACTACCTGCCTGGAGATTAGCTCTGCTCTAGGTATCAGCAGAAGATGGGGAAAACCTTCGAGTTTGAGGTCCAGGTGTTTCTTCATCTCCTTTGGCATCTTTGACTTCCTTGGCCATCTATTGTGGTGTGCAGGTTTAAGAAAGTCAACCAGAACTGCCCTGTCCAAGCTGCTCCACCTTGATGATGCCTAAACTTGATAAGAGGTCTTTCTGGTTTAAAAAATACCTGGGTGTTTATTTCAGGCACCTGCAAATGCTCAGAAATGTTCCAAGTTTGGGAGCTGGACAGTTTGTTCACATCGGATTTATGTCTGGATCCAAACAACCCACCTCCCCAAACATCATCCAGGCCTCTCAGAAAGCCCTGAAACGCAGGCAACAGAGGTGCTGGAATCAGTGCTTTGGACACACTTGTTTTGGGTGCCATTGTCAAACTTAAGGTTTTCCTACCTAAGGTTTTACATTAGGTAAACTAACAAAGTTTTAGGCACTAACCTAAGTGCCTAAATGTCACCATTTGGTTTTTTTTTTTTGAAAAACTGCACACGCTGAACTCAGGCAATCATAGGCTCATGTAAACCCTATTCAGAAGGCCCATCGCTAAACAAAGTATTGCTATAATAATAGTAATAGGCCTTTGTTTCCACCTTCTTCCCACACAAAATCTGGGTAGCAAACTCCGTTTCTAATTTAGTCACTCCTAAGGGCTCCTTAGTTAAAGAGATAAGCAGCCAAGGACACACGCGTAACAGACGCTATCCAGGAGGAGGCATCACCCTATCTATGGTGGGGACTATGATGCCAGGCAGTGCTGGGCCATGGCCATGCCCACCTTGGTGTCATCCAAAACAAATGAACAGCCCTGAGAGAAATAAGAAATAACTTGATTAGCCTACCACGCAGAAGATCCCAAAGTACAATCCCCATGCTCCCAAAAGCCATCTTCTGCTATCAGCCAAGCGGTGCTAAGCTGCTTCCCTCAGCTGTGGCTAGATGTTTAAAAGATCAGCTTAGAAGCTTTTATTTTTATATATATATATATATATATATATATTTTACAGCTTAAGTTCAGCAGAGAAGGAACTCCTAAAATTTTCCTTCACAGACTTAAATCTAAGTAATTACAGGATGCAGCCACGCAGTACATGCTGGCTGGTACAACTCTCTCGGCTGCCAGGAAAGCAGGTCAATTATAAGCAATGAAGCACATTACCAGGAGAGAAAGCTGGTTTGAATTCTGGTCAATTAGTGTTAAACCCATCTTGGAAGAGAGGGGTAAATTGAGCTAATACAGCCATACAGTCAGACCCTCACAGCTCCACACTGAACGCAGACACCAAGGGTCTAATTTCCGAGATAGCAGAAACTAATGGTCTTCTGGCATAAAATCAACTTAAAACCTGCAGGGTGAAGCCAAAGAGGCTCCCACCTCTTCTACTCTCACCTCCTACTTGGAGTCTGAATTAAAAAAAAAAAAAAAATCATATCTACTTAGGGAGGGCGCTGAGACACGCTAATAGGTTTCAGGATGTTCTTGCATCTTGCCCAGCTTGAGGCCTGTGACGGAGCGTAAAGAGCTGCAGCGTGCAAGGGCTGGCTGGATTCCCACCACGCATGTGACTGCAGGGCCACCGCCGGGGAGGAGGAGGAGGAGGAGCGCGAAGCAGGCGCTGTCCTGAGTTCCCGGTGCCAAAGACCAGCTTTGAGGCACCCGGACAGCTGGGGACAGGCATTCGAGCTGGCAGCTCTTCCTCCATCTATTTTGAGCTTGGATGGTTGGAAGAAAAAACCTCTCCAAGGACAAGGTGGAGAAGAGCTCCTCGGCCTGCAAGCTTTTATTCTCCAGCTGGTAAACCTGCACATCACCTCCCAGAGGCCAAATCAGCAGAAATGGAGAGCTACTCCTTGATTCCCTTCTCCAAGCTTGGTTTTGATGTGGATACAGTGGACAACCCGTTGGTGAGAAAAGATCGATGCCATTTTTCCTTCTTCATTGGATGCCGATCCATGCAAACGCACCGATTCCCCGGGCCCCACATCCGTCTGTTTAGAGCTAAATGGGTACAAAAGCACCAGGCATTACCTCGAAGACTTGACACTTCTCTTTCTCGCTCTGCTAAGTACCCCAAGAACAGTCCTGTGACCCTCAATGCCACCAGTGCTCTCCCAAGTGCCTCAGGTGACCTGTGGCTTATCTGAGTGGTCATGGCATCTCTGGGAGCGGGATGGAGGACTTGCCAGGGAACCTTTGAGCTCAACCAGCTCCCAGGACCACAGGTGCCAACGCTTGGAAGGTGGATACAAATCACAGCATAACAGGCACAAAAGGCGGGGAAAATTTCTTTAAAACAATCAGAATTTCTTTAAAAACAATCCAACAGAGTAACTAATTTATCACCACATACGTTGTATTCACAAGCATACAGTTATGGATAAAGTGCAGTTATTGTCATGATGTTATTTTTTCAAATGAATGCGAGCACATTTAAGAGATTATGACTGAAAGAAACTGCCCATCACCTTCCTGTATTTTCCTGAATTGTGGCTCCTTCAAATAACTTTTTTTTCCTTCTCTTTTAAATATTTATCTTATGGAATATAACAAAATAGTCCTAAAAATAAGTATTTCACGCTGAATTTTTGAAACACCTTCTATGTGAAAACTGGTACCCACAAATATCTCGGGGTCGGTCTAGTGAAATCTGATGGACTTTAAGAAGATCAAGATATGCCAAAATCACACAGAAATGTGAACCGAATATGTAACTGAATGTGTAGGTTTGTTCTCTTCTGTGATAAATCTTACCAGGAAAACATATAGCAGATCTTTGCTAGATGAAATTCAGAGGCTTTTTTACTGGCCAAAGGCCAAAAATGCTGTGATAAAACGTTAAAATATACTGTGGGATTAAACTGTTTTGCTGTTAAAATGAACTGCCTTTGCAGTGTTGCTAGTTTAGCTCTGTAGTCAGGATCTAGTTAAACTAAAGTACAACCTGTCTGCCCCTGGACCAGCTCGGGCGCCTAAGTGTGAGACTTGAGGATTTCACAGACACCCAACACGTGGCCCGAGCTGTGTGCACAGACAGGAAGATTTGGGGCAGAATCTGCGGAATTCAGGCAAGTGTGATCCTCTGCACTGTTTGGGAATTAACATCCATTCTAAGCTGAGACCCCCTGGGCTAACTTTGGATATCAGCTTCCCAAGGACCTCGGTGCTCCATGGAAGGACATCCTGGGAAAGGTGCTAAAAATAGTCCCTCCGGTTACCACAGTAAAGGACCCAAATATGCAGGGAGATATTTTAGGGTTGGCAGAACCTGAATTTCACTTTACTTCCACCCCATTTCCCATATTTGTGTCTAGCCACTGACCGGCACAGATGCATACAGTTAAAAATTTATGGCTTTTCTCTAAGCCGAGCTCAATACTGCCCTTCTGCTGCCCTTCAAACCTCACTGGCTCCCAACTTGCCAGGGTTTCAGTTCAAACACTGGTAATTCTGAACGTGCAGATATCACCAGCTCGTTCATGCTGGATCCCTGATCAGACCTCAGAGCCCAGGTTGTATCCTGAAGCCCAAGCCTAGCAATGCTGCGCTCTGCTCTCACAGGCCTCCTCAGAGCTGCATTTAAAGCTTTACAAGCCCTCAATGAGCATCTGGGTTTTCCCATGCAGCACTATTCTGTTACCAGGACAGGATTAGTAGCCAGCGAGTCATTTCTGGAGGATGTCAGGAGAGCAACCAGGCTGGACCAGGCTCTGAAACACCCAACCCCAGCAAAGGAAGGTCGGAGTTTGTGCTCACTGCAAAGCCATCTCTGCTATCTCGACAACAAATGTCCTGCCAGCTTTCCAAAGATTTGCACTTCTCCAGGGATCAGCAGCGCGGCTCGGAAGGACAGGGCTCAGCCGTAGCGGGGAGCTGCTGCTTTCGCCCCTAAAGCAAGACTTGGCAGCACTGGGGACTAAGCAGCAGCACGAGCCAAGCACCCTGAGCCACGGCACGGAAGCACAAGGGCTCGTTTTGGAAATGCTACCATAAAAGCGAAAGCCCCTGAAACCAAGCTGATGCCAGATGAGCAGGGAATTAGCTTTTGCAGATCCTTGAGCTAACAAGATAATCAGCAAGGCTGAAGATAGGAGGCAGAGCCGTCTTCAGACAGTCTAGAGGTGCAATTCAAGCTACAGATGCTTGCAAAAATATCTTTAGGGCTGGAGGTGCACAACACCACTACCCACCTTACTGCTGGAGGATGCTCTTTACCCGCCTAATTATCTTTCCTTCTGCAGCATACAGACACTTACCCCGTACGAACTGAACTGTGATCCCTAATGCCAACGTCCTGCAGACCAAGAGGGGCGGGAGCTGCCAACCTGCTCTTAAACCCGTGTGCTCTGGGTGTTGAAAGGTGCGCAGAGCGAGGAATTCGCCGGGATTCATCTCCAGGCAACACTCCTCAAGCTACAAAATTTAACCCCAGAAACCATGGCAGCAGAAATCGCAGTGCTGACTTACTTGGCCTTTCCTACCAAATTCAAGGCGGTCCAGAAAAAACACAGCCTTATCCTGGTAAGAAATCATCCGCACATTTTAATGCGCCACCTGCGTACACTGCCCAAATCTACAAGGCCCTAAATATAAACAGACAGCCCTTTCCTGGCTGTTAAAATGAACACTACCTCAGCTTGTTCTCAGAGCAAGCCAAAATTATAGCTGCTTGGAGATCAGAAACATTTTAGGG